>NC_073237.2:13542500-13854166 GCF_029281585.2 Gorilla gorilla gorilla | reverse complement strand
TCCTGGGTGACCAGTGAAGAGTTATGATGTCACAATACACCTTAGGCAGACCACAGACGAGGGTCTGTCACCTGGGTGACCAGTGCAGAGTTATGATGTCACAATGACCCCTTAGGCAGATTACAGACAAGGTTCTGTCACCTGGGTGACCAGTGCAGTGTTATGATGTCACAATGTCCCCTTAGGGAGATCACAGACAAGGGTCTGTCACCAGGGCCACAAGTGCAGAGTTAGGATGTCACAATGCTACCTTGGGCAGATGAAGGAAAAGGGTCTGTCACCTGGGTGACCAGTGCAGTGTTATGATGTCACAATGACCCCTTAGGCAGATCAAAGACAAGGGTCTGTCACCTGGATGACCAGGACAGAGTTATGATGTCCCAATGCTGCCTTAGGAAGATCACACACAAGGGTCTATCACCTGGCTGAGCAGTGCAGAATTATGATGTCACAATGCCCCCTTAGGCAAAAAACAGACAAGGGTCTGTCACCTGGGTGACCCGTGAAGAGTAATGATGTCACAATGCACCCTTAGGCAGACCACAGACAATGGCTTGTCACCTGGGTGACCCGTGCAGAGTTATGATGTCACAATGCACCCTTAGGCAGATCACAGACAAGGGTCTGTCACCTGGGTGACCCATGCGGAATTATGATGTCACAGTGCCCCTTAGGCAGATGACAGACAAGTGTCTGTCGCCTGGGAGAGCAGTGCAGGGTTATGATTTCACAATGCCCCCTTAGGCAGAGCACAGACAAGGGTCTGTCACCACGGTGACCAGTACAGAGTTATGACCTGACAATGCCCACTTAGGCGGATCACAGACAAGGGTCTGTCACTTGGGTGACCAGTGCAGAGTCATGATGTCACAATGCCGCCATAGGCAGATCACAGAAGTGGGCCTGTCACCTGGGTCCCCATTGCACAGTTTTGATGTCACAATGCCACCTTAGGCAGATCACAGACAAGGGTCTGTCACCTGGGTGACCAGTGCAGAGTTATGATGTCACAATGACCCCTTAGGCAGATAACGAACAAGGGTCTGTCGTAAGGGTGACGAGTGCAGTGTTGTGATGTCAAAATGCCCCCTTAGGCAGATCACAGACAAGGTTCTGTCGCCTGGGTGACCAGTGCAGAGTCCTGATATCACAATGCCCCCTTAGGCAGATCACAGAAAAGGGAATGTGACCTGGTTGCCCATTGCAGAGTTATGATGTCACAATGTCGCCTTAGGCACATCACAGACAAGCGCCTGTCACCTGGGTGACCAGTGCAGCGTTATGATGTCACAATGACCCTTTGGCAGATCACAGACAAGGGTCTGTCACCTGGGGGACCGGTGCAGATTTATGATGTCCCAATGACTCCTTAGGCAGATCAAAGACAAGGGTCTGTCACCTGGGTGACCATTGCAGAGTTATGATGTCACAATGCCCCCTTAGGCAGATCACAGTCAAGAGTCTGCACCTGGGCGACCAGTGCGGAGTTATGATATCACAATGCCCCCTAAGGCAGATCACAGACAAGGGTCTGTCACCTGGGTGACCAGTGCGGAGTTATGATGTCACAATGCCCCCTTAGGCAGATCACAGACAAGGGTCTGTCTCCTGGGTGACCAGTGGTGTATTATGTTGTCACAATGACCCCTTAGGCAGATCACAGACAAGGGCCTGTCACCTGGGTGACCCGTGCAGTGTTATGATGTCACAATGCCCCCTTAGGCAGATCACAGTTAATGGACTGTCACCTGGGTGACCAGTGCAGAGTTATGATGTCACAATGCCCCCTTAGGCAGATCAAAGGAAAGGGTCTGTCACCTGGGTGACCAGTGCAGTGTTATCATTTCACAGTGCCCACTTAGGCAGATAAAATCCAGGGTCTGTCACCTCAGTGACCAGTGCAGAGTTATGACGTCACAATGACCCCTTAGGCTGATCAACGACCAGGGTCTGTCACCTGGGTGACCAGTGCAGAGTTCTCATGTCACAATGCTGCCTTAGGCAGATGAAAGAAAAGGGTGTGTCACCTGGGTGACTAGTGCAGTATTATGATGTCACAGTGACCCCTTAGGGAGATCAAAGACAAGGGTCTATCACCTGGATGACCAGGGCAGAGTTATGATGTCACTATGCCAACTTAGGCAGTTCACAGACAAGTGTCTGTCACCTGGGTGAGCAGTGCAGAATTATGATGTCACAATGCCCCCTTAGGCAGATAACAGATAAGGGTCTGTCACCTGGGTGACCATTGCAGAGTTATGATGTCACAATGACCCGTTAGGCAGATCAAAGACCAGGGTCTGTATCCTGGGTGACCAGTGAAGAGTTATGATGTCACAATACACCTTAGGCAGACCACAGACGAGGGTCTGTCACCTGGGTGACCAGTGCAGAGTTATGATGTCACAATGACCCCTTAGGCAGATTACAGACAAGGTTCTGTCACCTGGGTGACCAGTGCAGTGTTATGATGTCACAATGTCCCCTTAGGGAGATCACAGACAAGGGTCTGTCACCAGGGCCACAAGTGCAGAGTTAGGATGTCACAATGCTACCTTGGGCAGATGAAGGAAAAGGGTCTGTCACCTGGGTGACCAGTGCAGTGTTATGATGTCACAATGACCCCTTAGGCAGATCAAAGACAAGGGTCTGTCACCTGGATGACCAGGACAGAGTTATGATGTCCCAATGCTGCCTTAGGAAGATCACAGACAAGGGTCTATCACCTGGCTGAGCAGTGCAGAATTATGATGTCACAATGCCCCCTTAGGCAAAAAACAGACAAGGGTCTGTCACCTGGGTGACCCGTGAAGAGTAATGATGTCACAATGCACCCTTAGGCAGACCACAGACAATGGCTTGTCACCTGGGTGACCCGTGCAGAGTTATGATGTCACAATGCACCCTTAGGCAGATCACAGACAAGGGTCTGTCACCTGGGTGACCCATGCGGAATTATGATGTCACAGTGCCCCTTAGGCAGATGACAGACAAGTGTCTGTCGCCTGGGAGAGCAGTGCAGGGTTATGATTTCACAATGCCCCCTTAGGCAGAGCACAGACAAGGGTCTGTCACCACGGTGACCAGTACAGAGTTATGACCTGACAATGCCCACTTAGGCGGATCACAGACAAGGGTCTGTCACTTGGGTGACCAGTGCAGAGTCATGATGTCACAATGCCGCCATAGGCAGATCACAGAAGTGGGCCTGTCACCTGGGTCCCCATTGCACAGTTTTGATGTCACAATGCCACCTTAGGCAGATCACAGACAAGGGTCTGTCACCTGGGTGACCAGTGCAGAGTTATGATGTCACAATGACCCCTTAGGCAGATAACGAACAAGGGTCTGTCGTAAGGGTGACGAGTGCAGTGTTGTGATGTCAAAATGCCCCCTTAGGCAGATCACAGACAAGGTTCTGTCGCCTGGGTGACCAGTGCAGAGTCCTGATATCACAATGCCCCCTTAGGCAGATCACAGAAAAGGGAATGTGACCTGGTTGCCCATTGCAGAGTTATGATGTCACAATGTCGCCTTAGGCACATCACAGACAAGCGCCTGTCACCTGGGTGACCAGTGCAGCGTTATGATGTCACAATGACCCTTTGGCAGATCACAGACAAGGGTCTGTCACCTGGGGGACCGGTGCAGATTTATGATGTCCCAATGACTCCTTAGGCAGATCAAAGACAAGGGTCTGTCACCTGGGTGACCATTGCAGAGTTATGATGTCACAATGCCCCCTTAGGCAGATCACAGTCAAGAGTCTGCACCTGGGCGACCAGTGCGGAGTTATGATATCACAATGCCCCCTAAGGCAGATCACAGACAAGGGTCTGTCACCTGGGTGACCAGTGCGGAGTTATGATGTCACAATGCCCCCTTAGGCAGATCACAGACAAGGGTCTGTCTCCTGGGTGACCAGTGGTGTATTATGTTGTCACAATGACCCCTTAGGCAGATCACAGACAAGGGCCTGTCACCTGGGTGACCCGTGCAGTGTTATGATGTCACAATGCCCCCTTAGGCAGATCACAGTTAATGGACTGTCACCTGGGTGACCAGTGCAGAGTTATGATGTCACAATGCCCCCTTAGGCAGATCAAAGGAAAGGGTCTGTCACCTGGGTGACCAGTGCAGTGTTATCATTTCACAGTGCCCACTTAGGCAGATAAAATCCAGGGTCTGTCACCTCAGTGACCAGTGCAGAGTTATGACGTCACAATGACCCCTTAGGCTGATCAACGACCAGGGTCTGTCACCTGGGTGACCAGTGCAGAGTTCTCATGTCACAATGCTGCCTTAGGCAGATGAAAGAAAAGGGTGTGTCACCTGGGTGACTAGTGCAGTATTATGATGTCACAGTGACCCCTTAGGGAGATCAAAGACAAGGGTCTATCACCTGGATGACCAGGGCAGAGTTATGATGTCACTATGCCAACTTAGGCAGTTCACAGACAAGTGTCTGTCACCTGGGTGAGCAGTGCAGAATTATGATGTCACAATGCCCCCTTAGGCAGATAACAGATAAGGGTCTGTCACCTGGGTGACCATTGCAGAGTTATGATGTCACAATGACCCGTTAGGCAGATCAAAGACCAGGGTCTGTATCCTGGGTGACCAGTGAAGAGTTATGATGTCACAATACACCTTAGGCAGACCACAGACGAGGGTCTGTCACCTGGGTGACCAGTGCAGAGTTATGATGTCACAATGACCCCTTAGGCAGATTACAGACAAGGTTCTGTCACCTGGGTGACCAGTGCAGTGTTATGATGTCACAATGTCCCCTTAGGGAGATCACAGACAAGGGTCTGTCACCAGGGCCACAAGTGCAGAGTTAGGATGTCACAATGCTACCTTGGGCAGATGAAGGAAAAGGGTCTGTCACCTGGGTGACCAGTGCAGTGTTATGATGTCACAATGACCCCTTAGGCAGATCAAAGACAAGGGTCTGTCACCTGGATGACCAGGACAGAGTTATGATGTCCCAATGCTGCCTTAGGAAGATCACAGACAAGGGTCTATCACCTGGCTGAGCAGTGCAGAATTATGATGTCACAATGCCCCCTTAGGCAAAAAACAGACAAGGGTCTGTCACCTGGGTGACCCGTGAAGAGTAATGATGTCACAATGCACCCTTAGGCAGACCACAGACAATGGCTTGTCACCTGGGTGACCCGTGCAGAGTTATGATGTCACAATGCACCCTTAGGCAGATCACAGACAAGGGTCTGTCACCTGGGTGACCCATGCGGAATTATGATGTCACAGTGCCCCTTAGGCAGATGACAGACAAGTGTCTGTCGCCTGGGAGAGCAGTGCAGGGTTATGATTTCACAATGCCCCCTTAGGCAGAGCACAGACAAGGGTCTGTCACCACGGTGACCAGTACAGAGTTATGACCTGACAATGCCCACTTAGGCGGATCACAGACAAGGGTCTGTCACTTGGGTGACCAGTGCAGAGTCATGATGTCACAATGCCGCCATAGGCAGATCACAGAAGTGGGCCTGTCACCTGGGTCCCCATTGCACAGTTTTGATGTCACAATGCCACCTTAGGCAGATCACAGACAAGGGTCTGTCACCTGGGTGACCAGTGCAGAGTTATGATGTCACAATGACCCCTTAGGCAGATAACGAACAAGGGTCTGTCGTAAGGGTGACGAGTGCAGTGTTGTGATGTCAAAATGCCCCCTTAGGCAGATCACAGACAAGGTTCTGTCGCCTGGGTGACCAGTGCAGAGTCCTGATATCACAATGCCCCCTTAGGCAGATCACAGAAAAGGGAATGTGACCTGGTTGCCCATTGCAGAGTTATGATGTCACAATGTCGCCTTAGGCACATCACAGACAAGCGCCTGTCACCTGGGTGACCAGTGCAGCGTTATGATGTCACAATGACCCTTTGGCAGATCACAGACAAGGGTCTGTCACCTGGGGGACCGGTGCAGATTTATGATGTCCCAATGACTCCTTAGGCAGATCAAAGACAAGGGTCTGTCACCTGGGTGACCATTGCAGAGTTATGATGTCACAATGCCCCCTTAGGCAGATCACAGTCAAGAGTCTGCACCTGGGCGACCAGTGCGGAGTTATGATATCACAATGCCCCCTAAGGCAGATCACAGACAAGGGTCTGTCACCTGGGTGACCAGTGCGGAGTTATGATGTCACAATGCCCCCTTAGGCAGATCACAGACAAGGGTCTGTCTCCTGGGTGACCAGTGGTGTATTATGTTGTCACAATGACCCCTTAGGCAGATCACAGACAAGGGCCTGTCACCTGGGTGACCCGTGCAGTGTTATGATGTCACAATGCCCCCTTAGGCAGATCACAGTTAATGGACTGTCACCTGGGTGACCAGTGCAGAGTTATGATGTCACAATGCCCCCTTAGGCAGATCAAAGGAAAGGGTCTGTCACCTGGGTGACCAGTGCAGTGTTATCATTTCACAGTGCCCACTTAGGCAGATAAAATCCAGGGTCTGTCACCTCAGTGACCAGTGCAGAGTTATGACGTCACAATGACCCCTTAGGCTGATCAACGACCAGGGTCTGTCACCTGGGTGACCAGTGCAGAGTTCTCATGTCACAATGCTGCCTTAGGCAGATGAAAGAAAAGGGTGTGTCACCTGGGTGACTAGTGCAGTATTATGATGTCACAGTGACCCCTTAGGGAGATCAAAGACAAGGGTCTATCACCTGGATGACCAGGGCAGAGTTATGATGTCACTATGCCAACTTAGGCAGTTCACAGACAAGTGTCTGTCACCTGGGTGAGCAGTGCAGAATTATGATGTCACAATGCCCCCTTAGGCAGATAACAGATAAGGGTCTGTCACCTGGGTGACCATTGCAGAGTTATGATGTCACAATGACCCGTTAGGCAGATCAAAGACCAGGGTCTGTATCCTGGGTGACCAGTGAAGAGTTATGATGTCACAATACACCTTAGGCAGACCACAGACGAGGGTCTGTCACCTGGGTGACCAGTGCAGAGTTATGATGTCACAATGACCCCTTAGGCAGATTACAGACAAGGTTCTGTCACCTGGGTGACCAGTGCAGTGTTATGATGTCACAATGTCCCCTTAGGGAGATCACAGACAAGGGTCTGTCACCAGGGCCACAAGTGCAGAGTTAGGATGTCACAATGCTACCTTGGGCAGATGAAGGAAAAGGGTCTGTCACCTGGGTGACCAGTGCAGTGTTATGATGTCACAATGACCCCTTAGGCAGATCAAAGACAAGGGTCTGTCACCTGGATGACCAGGACAGAGTTATGATGTCCCAATGCTGCCTTAGGAAGATCACAGACAAGGGTCTATCACCTGGCTGAGCAGTGCAGAATTATGATGTCACAATGCCCCCTTAGGCAAAAAACAGACAAGGGTCTGTCACCTGGGTGACCCGTGAAGAGTAATGATGTCACAATGCACCCTTAGGCAGACCACAGACAATGGCTTGTCACCTGGGTGACCCGTGCAGAGTTATGATGTCACAATGCACCCTTAGGCAGATCACAGACAAGGGTCTGTCACCTGGGTGACCCATGCGGAATTATGATGTCACAGTGCCCCTTAGGCAGATGACAGACAAGTGTCTGTCGCCTGGGAGAGCAGTGCAGGGTTATGATTTCACAATGCCCCCTTAGGCAGAGCACAGACAAGGGTCTGTCACCACGGTGACCAGTACAGAGTTATGACCTGACAATGCCCACTTAGGCGGATCACAGACAAGGGTCTGTCACTTGGGTGACCAGTGCAGAGTCATGATGTCACAATGCCGCCATAGGCAGATCACAGAAGTGGGCCTGTCACCTGGGTCCCCATTGCACAGTTTTGATGTCACAATGCCACCTTAGGCAGATCACAGACAAGGGTCTGTCACCTGGGTGACCAGTGCAGAGTTATGATGTCACAATGACCCCTTAGGCAGATAACGAACAAGGGTCTGTCGTAAGGGTGACGAGTGCAGTGTTGTGATGTCAAAATGCCCCCTTAGGCAGATCACAGACAAGGTTCTGTCGCCTGGGTGACCAGTGCAGAGTCCTGATATCACAATGCCCCCTTAGGCAGATCACAGAAAAGGGAATGTGACCTGGTTGCCCATTGCAGAGTTATGATGTCACAATGTCGCCTTAGGCACATCACAGACAAGCGCCTGTCACCTGGGTGACCAGTGCAGCGTTATGATGTCACAATGACCCTTTGGCAGATCACAGACAAGGGTCTGTCACCTGGGGGACCGGTGCAGATTTATGATGTCCCAATGACTCCTTAGGCAGATCAAAGACAAGGGTCTGTCACCTGGGTGACCATTGCAGAGTTATGATGTCACAATGCCCCCTTAGGCAGATCACAGTCAAGAGTCTGCACCTGGGCGACCAGTGCGGAGTTATGATATCACAATGCCCCCTAAGGCAGATCACAGACAAGGGTCTGTCACCTGGGTGACCAGTGCGGAGTTATGATGTCACAATGCCCCCTTAGGCAGATCACAGACAAGGGTCTGTCTCCTGGGTGACCAGTGGTGTATTATGTTGTCACAATGACCCCTTAGGCAGATCACAGACAAGGGCCTGTCACCTGGGTGACCCGTGCAGTGTTATGATGTCACAATGCCCCCTTAGGCAGATCACAGTTAATGGACTGTCACCTGGGTGACCAGTGCAGAGTTATGATGTCACAATGCCCCCTTAGGCAGATCAAAGGAAAGGGTCTGTCACCTGGGTGACCAGTGCAGTGTTATCATTTCACAGTGCCCACTTAGGCAGATAAAATCCAGGGTCTGTCACCTCAGTGACCAGTGCAGAGTTATGACGTCACAATGACCCCTTAGGCTGATCAACGACCAGGGTCTGTCACCTGGGTGACCAGTGCAGAGTTCTCATGTCACAATGCTGCCTTAGGCAGATGAAAGAAAAGGGTGTGTCACCTGGGTGACTAGTGCAGTATTATGATGTCACAGTGACCGCTTAGGGAGATCAAAGACAAGGGTCTATCACCTGGATGACCAGGGCAGAGTTATGATGTCACTATGCCAACTTAGGCAGTTCACAGACAAGTGTCTGTCACCTGGGTGAGCAGTGCAGAATTATGATGTCACAATGCCCCCTTAGGCAGATAACAGATAAGGGTCTGTCACCTGGGTGACCATTGCAGAGTTATGATGTCACAATGACCCGTTAGGCAGATCAAAGACCAGGGTCTGTATCCTGGGTGACCAGTGAAGAGTTATGATGTCACAATACACCTTAGGCAGACCACAGACGAGGGTCTGTCACCTGGGTGACCAGTGCAGAGTTATGATGTCACAATGACCCCTTAGGCAGATTACAGACAAGGTTCTGTCACCTGGGTGACCAGTGCAGTGTTATGATGTCACAATGTCCCCTCAGGGAGATCACAGACAAGGGTCTGTCACCAGGGCCACAAGTGCAGAGTTAGGATGTCACAATGCTACCTTGGGCAGATGAAGGAAAAGGGTCTGTCACCTGGGTGACCAGTGCAGTGTTATGATGTCACAATGACCCCTTAGGCAGATCAAAGACAAGGGTCTGTCACCTGGATGACCAGGACAGAGTTATGATGTCCCAATGCTGCCTTAGGAAGATCACAGACAAGGGTCTGTCACCTGGCTGAGCAGTGCAGAATTATGATGTCACAATGCCCCCTTAGGCAAAAAACAGACAAGGGTCTGTCACCTGGGTGACCCGTGAAGAGTAATGATGTCACAATGCACCCTTAGGCAGACCACAGACAATGGCTTGTCACCTGGGTGACCCGTGCAGAGTTATGATGTCACAATGCACCCTTAGGCAGATCACAGACAAGGGTCTGTCACCTGGGTGACCCATGCGGAATTATGATGTCACAGTGCCCCTTAGGCAGATGACAGACAAGTGTCTGTCGCCTGGGAGAGCAGTGCAGGGTTATGATTTCACAATGCCCCCTTAGGCAGAGCACAGACAAGGGTCTGTCACCACGGTGACCAGTACAGAGTTATGACCTGACAATGCCCACTTAGGCGGATCACAGACAAGGGTCTGTCACTTGGGTGACCAGTGCAGAGTCATGATGTCACAATGCCGCCATAGGCAGATCACAGAAGTGGGCCTGTCACCTGGGTCCCCATTGCACAGTTTTGATGTCACAATGCCACCTTAGGCAGATCACAGACAAGGGTCTGTCACCTGGGTGACCAGTGCAGAGTTATGATGTCACAATGACCCCTTAGGCAGATAACGAACAAGGGTCTGTCGTAAGGGTGACGAGTGCAGTGTTGTGATGTCAAAATGCCCCCTTAGGCAGATCACAGACAAGGTTCTGTCGCCTGGGTGACCAGTGCAGAGTCCTGATATCACAATGCCCCCTTAGGCAGATCACAGAAAAGGGAATGTGACCTGGTTGCCCATTGCAGAGTTATGATGTCACAATGTCGCCTTAGGCACATCACAGACAAGCGCCTGTCACCTGGGTGACCAGTGCAGCGTTATGATGTCACAATGACCCTTTGGCAGATCACAGACAAGGGTCTGTCACCTGGGGGACCGGTGCAGATTTATGATGTCCCAATGACTCCTTAGGCAGATCAAAGACAAGGGTCTGTCACCTGGGTGACCATTGCAGAGTTATGATGTCACAATGCCCCCTTAGGCAGATCACAGTCAAGAGTCTGCACCTGGGCGACCAGTGCGGAGTTATGATATCACAATGCCCCCTAAGGCAGATCACAGACAAGGGTCTGTCACCTGGGTGACCAGTGCGGAGTTATGATGTCACAATGCCCCCTTAGGCAGATCACAGACAAGGGTCTGTCTCCTGGGTGACCAGTGGTGTATTATGTTGTCACAATGACCCCTTAGGCAGATCACAGACAAGGGCCTGTCACCTGGGTGACCCGTGCAGTGTTATGATGTCACAATGCCCCCTTAGGCAGATCACAGTTAATGGACTGTCACCTGGGTGACCAGTGCAGAGTTATGATGTCACAATGCCCCCTTAGGCAGATCAAAGAAAAGGGTCTGTCACCTGGGTGACCAGTGCAGTGTTATCATTTCACAGTGCCCACTTAGGCAGATAAAATCCAGGGTCTGTCACCTCAGTGACCAGTGCAGAGTTATGACGTCACAATGACCCCTTAGGCTGATCAACGACCAGGGTCTGTCACCTGGGTGACCAGTGCAGAGTTCTCATGTCACAATGCTGCCTTAGGCAGATGAAAGAAAAGGGTGTGTCACCTGGGTGACTAGTGCAGTATTATGATGTCACAGTGACCGCTTAGGGAGATCAAAGACAAGGGTCTATCACCTGGATGACCAGGGCAGAGTTATGATGTCACTATGCCAACTTAGGCAGTTCACAGACAAGTGTCTGTCACCTGGGTGAGCAGTGCAGAATTATGATGTCACAATGCCCCCTTAGGCAGATAACAGATAAGGGTCTGTCACCTGGGTGACCATTGCAGAGTTATGATGTCACAATGACCCGTTAGGCAGATCAAAGACCAGGGTCTGTATCCTGGGTGACCAGTGAAGAGTTATGATGTCACAATACACCTTAGGCAGACCACAGACGAGGGTCTGTCACCTGGGTGACCAGTGCAGAGTTATGATGTCACAATGACCCCTTAGGCAGATTACAGACAAGGTTCTGTCACCTGGGTGACCAGTGCAGTGTTATGATGTCACAATGTCCCCTCAGGGAGATCACAGACAAGGGTCTGTCACCAGGGCCACAAGTGCAGAGTTAGGATGTCACAATGCTACCTTGGGCAGATGAAGGAAAAGGGTCTGTCACCTGGGTGACCAGTGCAGTGTTATGATGTCACAATGACCCCTTAGGCAGATCAAAGACAAGGGTCTGTCACCTGGATGACCAGGACAGAGTTATGATGTCCCAATGCTGCCTTAGGAAGATCACAGACAAGGGTCTGTCACCTGGCTGAGCAGTGCAGAATTATGATGTCACAATGCCCCCTTAGGCAAAAAACAGACAAGGGTCTGTCACCTGGGTGACCCGTGAAGAGTAATGATGTCACAATGCACCCTTAGGCAGACCACAGACAATGGCTTGTCACCTGGGTGACCCGTGCAGAGTTATGATGTCACAATGCACCCTTAGGCAGATCACAGACAAGGGTCTGTCACCTGGGTGACCCATGCGGAATTATGATGTCACAGTGCCCCTTAGGCAGATGACAGACAAGTGTCTGTCGCCTGGGAGAGCAGTGCAGGGTTATGATTTCACAATGCCCCCTTAGGCAGAGCACAGACAAGGGTCTGTCACCACGGTGACCAGTACAGAGTTATGACCTGACAATGCCCACTTAGGCGGATCACAGACAAGGGTCTGTCACTTGGGTGACCAGTGCAGAGTCATGATGTCACAATGCCGCCATAGGCAGATCACAGAAGTGGGCCTGTCACCTGGGTCCCCATTGCACAGTTTTGATGTCACAATGCCACCTTAGGCAGATCACAGACAAGGGTCTGTCACCTGGGTGACCAGTGCAGAGTTATGATGTCACAATGACCCCTTAGGCAGATAACGAACAAGGGTCTGTTGTAAGGGTGACGAGTGCAGTGTTGTGATGTCAAAATGCCCCCTTAGGCAGATCACAGACAAGGTTCTGTCGCCTGGGTGACCAGTGCAGAGTCCTGATATCACAATGCCCCCTTAGGCAGATCACAGAAAAGGGAATGTGACCTGGTTGCCCATTGCAGAATTATGATGTCACAATGTCGCCTTAGGCACATCACAGACAAGCGCCTGTCACCTGGGTGACCAGTGCAGCGTTATGATGTCACAATGACCCTTTGGCAGATCACAGACAAGGGTCTGTCACCTGGGGGACCGGTGCAGATTTATGATGTCCCAATGACTCCTTAGGCAGATCAAAGACAAGGGTCTGTCACCTGGGTGACCATTGCAGAGTTATGATGTCACAATGCCCCCTTAGGCAGATCACAGTCAAGAGTCTGCACCTGGGCGACCAGTGCGGAGTTATGATATCACAATGCCCCCTAAGGCAGATCACAGACAAGGGTCTGTCACCTGGGTGACCAGTGCGGAGTTATGATGTCACAATGCCCCCTTAGGCAGATCACAGACAAGGGTCTGTCTCCTGGGTGACCAGTGGTGTATTATGTTGTCACAATGACCCCTTAGGCAGATCACAGACAAGGGCCTGTCACCTGGGTGACCCGTGCAGTGTTATGATGTCACAATGCCCCCTTAGGCAGATCACAGTTAATGGACTGTCACCTGGGTGACCAGTGCAGAGTTATGATGTCACAATGCCCCCTTAGGCAGATCAAAGAAAAGGGTCTGTCACCTGGGTGACCAGTGCAGTGTTATCATTTCACAGTGCCCACTTAGGCAGATAAAATCCAGGGTCTGTCACCTCAGTGACCAGTGCAGAGTTATGACGTCACAATGACCCCTTAGGCTGATCAACGACCAGGGTCTGTCACCTGGGTGACCAGTGCAGAGTTCTCATGTCACAATGCTGCCTTAGGCAGATGAAAGAAAAGGGTGTGTCACCTGGGTGACTAGTGCAGTATTATGATGTCACAGTGACCCCTTAGGGAGATCAAAGACAAGGGTCTATCACCTGGATGACCAGGGCAGAGTTATGATGTCACTATGCCAACTTAGGCAGTTCACAGACAAGTGTCTGTCACCTGGGTGAGCAGTGCAGAATTATGATGTCACAATGCCCCCTTAGGCAGATAACAGATAAGGGTCTGTCACCTGGGTGACCATTGCAGAGTTATGATGTCACAATGACCCGTTAGGCAGATCAAAGACCAGGGTCTGTATCCTGGGTGACCAGTGAAGAGTTATGATGTCACAATACACCTTAGGCAGACCACAGACGAGGGTCTGTCACCTGGGTGAACAGTGCAGAGTTATGATGTCACAATGACCCCTTAGGCAGATTACAGACAAGGTTCTGTCACCTGGGTGACCAGTGCAGTGTTATGATGTCACAATGTCCCCTTAGGGAGATCACAGACAAGGGTCTGTCACCAGGGCCACAAGTGCAGAGTTAGGATGTCACAATGCTACCTTGGGCAGATGAAGGAAAAGGGTCTGTCACCTGGGTGACCAGTGCAGTGTTATGATGTCACAATGACCCCTTAGGCAGATCAAAGACAAGGGTCTGTCACCTGGATGACCAGGACAGAGTTATGATGTCCCAATGCTGCCTTAGGAAGATCACAGACAAGGGTCTATCACCTGGCTGAGCAGTGCAGAATTATGATGTCACAATGCCCCCTTAGGCAAAAAACAGACAAGGGTCTGTCACCTGGGTGACCCGTGAAGAGTAATGATGTCACAATGCACCCTTAGGCAGACCACAGACAATGGCTTGTCACCTGGGTGACCCGTGCAGAGTTATGATGTCACAATGCACCCTTAGGCAGATCACAGACAAGGGTCTGTCACCTGGGTGACCCATGCGGAATTATGATGTCACAGTGCCCCTTAGGCAGATGACAGACAAGTGTCTGTCGCCTGGGAGAGCAGTGCAGGGTTATGATTTCACAATGCCCCCTTAGGCAGAGCACAGACAAGGGTCTGTCACCACGGTGACCAGTACAGAGTTATGACCTGACAATGCCCACTTAGGCGGATCACAGACAAGGGTCTGTCACTTGGGTGACCAGTGCAGAGTCATGATGTCACAATGCCGCCATAGGCAGATCACAGAAGTGGGCCTGTCACCTGGGTCCCCATTGCACAGTTTTGATGTCACAATGCCACCTTAGGCAGATCACAGACAAGGGTCTGTCACCTGGGTGACCAGTGCAGAGTTATGATGTCACAATGACCCCTTAGGCAGATAACGAACAAGGGTCTGTCGTAAGGGTGACGAGTGCAGTGTTGTGATGTCAAAATGCCCCCTTAGGCAGATCACAGACAAGGTTCTGTCGCCTGGGTGACCAGTGCAGAGTCCTGATATCACAATGCCCCCTTAGGCAGATCACAGAAAAGGGAATGTGACCTGGTTGCCCATTGCAGAGTTATGATGTCACAATGTCGCCTTAGGCACATCACAGACAAGCGCCTGTCACCTGGGTGACCAGTGCAGCGTTATGATGTCACAATGACCCTTTGGCAGATCACAGACAAGGGTCTGTCACCTGGGAGACCGGTGCAGATTTATGATGTCCCAATGACTCCTTAGGCAGATCAAAGACAAGGGTCTGTCACCTGGGTGACCATTGCAGAGTTATGATGTCACAATGCCCCCTTAGGCAGATCACAGTCAAGAGTCTGCACCTGGGCGACCAGTGCGGAGTTATGATATCACAATGCCCCCTAAGGCAGATCACAGACAAGGGTCTGTCACCTGGGTGACCAGTGCGGAGTTATGATGTCACAATGCCCCCTTAGGCAGATCACAGACAAGGGTCTGTCTCCTGGGTGACCCGTGCAGAGTTATGATGTCACAATGCACCCTTAGGCAGATCACAGACAAGGGTCTGTCACCTGGGTGACCCATGCGGAATTATGATGTCACAGTGCCCCTTAGGCAGATGACAGACAAGTGTCTGTCGCCTGGGAGAGCAGTGCAGGGTTATGATTTCACAATGCCCCCTTAGGCAGAGCACAGACAAGGGTCTGTCACCACGGTGACCAGTACAGAGTTATGACCTGACAATGCCCACTTAGGCGGATCACAGACAAGGGTCTGTCACTTGGGTGACCAGTGCAGAGTCATGATGTCACAATGCCGCCATAGGCAGATCACAGAAGTGGGCCTGTCACCTGGGTCCCCATTGCACAGTTTTGATGTCACAATGCCACCTTAGGCAGATCACAGACAAGGGTCTGTCACCTGGGTGACCAGTGCAGAGTTATGATGTCACAATGACCCCTTAGGCAGATAACGAACAAGGGTCTGTTGTAAGGGTGACGAGTGCAGTGTTGTGATGTCAAAATGCCCCCTTAGGCAGATCACAGACAAGGTTCTGTCGCCTGGGTGACCAGTGCAGAGTCCTGATATCACAATGCCCCCTTAGGCAGATCACAGAAAAGGGAATGTGACCTGGTTGCCCATTGCAGAATTATGATGTCACAATGTCGCCTTAGGCACATCACAGACAAGCGCCTGTCACCTGGGTGACCAGTGCAGCGTTATGATGTCACAATGACCCTTTGGCAGATCACAGACAAGGGTCTGTCACCTGGGGGACCGGTGCAGATTTATGATGTCCCAATGACTCCTTAGGCAGATCAAAGACAAGGGTCTGTCACCTGGGTGACCATTGCAGAGTTATGATGTCACAATGCCCCCTTAGGCAGATCACAGTCAAGAGTCTGCACCTGGGCGACCAGTGCGGAGTTATGATATCACAATGCCCCCTAAGGCAGATCACAGACAAGGGTCTGTCACCTGGGTGACCAGTGCGGAGTTATGATGTCACAATGCCCCCTTAGGCAGATCACAGACAAGGGTCTGTCTCCTGGGTGACCAGTGGTGTATTATGTTGTCACAATGACCCCTTAGGCAGATCACAGACAAGGGCCTGTCACCTGGGTGACCCGTGCAGTGTTATGATGTCACAATGCCCCCTTAGGCAGATCACAGTTAATGGACTGTCACCTGGGTGACCAGTGCAGAGTTATGATGTCACAATGCCCCCTTAGGCAGATCAAAGAAAAGGGTCTGTCACCTGGGTGACCAGTGCAGTGTTATCATTTCACAGTGCCCACTTAGGCAGATAAAATCCAGGGTCTGTCACCTCAGTGACCAGTGCAGAGTTATGACGTCACAATGACCCCTTAGGCTGATCAACGACCAGGGTCTGTCACCTGGGTGACCAGTGCAGAGTTCTCATGTCACAATGCTGCCTTAGGCAGATGAAAGAAAAGGGTGTGTCACCTGGGTGACTAGTGCAGTATTATGATGTCACAGTGACCGCTTAGGGAGATCAAAGACAAGGGTCTATCACCTGGATGACCAGGGCAGAGTTATGATGTCACTATGCCAACTTAGGCAGTTCACAGACAAGTGTCTGTCACCTGGGTGAGCAGTGCAGAATTATGATGTCACAATGCCCCCTTAGGCAGATAACAGATAAGGGTCTGTCACCTGGGTGACCATTGCAGAGTTATGATGTCACAATGACCCGTTAGGCAGATCAAAGACCAGGGTCTGTATCCTGGGTGACCAGTGAAGAGTTATGATGTCACAATACACCTTAGGCAGACCACAGACGAGGGTCTGTCACCTGGGTGACCAGTGCAGAGTTATGATGTCACAATGACCCCTTAGGCAGATTACAGACAAGGTTCTGTCACCTGGGTGACCAGTGCAGTGTTATGATGTCACAATGTCCCCTTAGGGAGATCACAGACAAGGGTCTGTCACCAGGGCCACAAGTGCAGAGTTAGGATGTCACAATGCTACCTTGGGCAGATGAAGGAAAAGGGTCTGTCACCTGGGTGACCAGTGCAGTGTTATGATGTCACAATGACCCCTTAGGCAGATCAAAGACAAGGGTCTGTCACCTGGATGACCAGGACAGAGTTATGATGTCCCAATGCTGCCTTAGGAAGATCACAGACAAGGGTCTATCACCTGGCTGAGCAGTGCAGAATTATGATGTCACAATGCCCCCTTAGGCAAAAAACAGACAAGGGTCTGTCACCTGGGTGACCCGTGAAGAGTAATGATGTCACAATGCACCCTTAGGCAGACCACAGACAATGGCTTGTCACCTGGGTGACCCGTGCAGAGTTATGATGTCACAATGCACCCTTAGGCAGATCACAGACAAGGGTCTGTCACCTGGGTGACCCATGCGGAATTATGATGTCACAGTGCCCCTTAGGCAGATGACAGACAAGTGTCTGTCGCCTGGGAGAGCAGTGCAGGGTTATGATTTCACAATGCCCCCTTAGGCAGAGCACAGACAAGGGTCTGTCACCACGGTGACCAGTACAGAGTTATGACCTGACAATGCCCACTTAGGCGGATCACAGACAAGGGTCTGTCACTTGGGTGACCAGTGCAGAGTCATGATGTCACAATGCCGCCATAGGCAGATCACAGAAGTGGGCCTGTCACCTGGGTCCCCATTGCACAGTTTTGATGTCACAATGCCACCTTAGGCAGATCACAGACAAGGGTCTGTCACCTGGGTGACCAGTGCAGAGTTATGATGTCACAATGACCCCTTAGGCAGATAACGAACAAGGGTCTGTCGTAAGGGTGACGAGTGCAGTGTTGTGATGTCAAAATGCCCCCTTAGGCAGATCACAGACAAGGTTCTGTCGCCTGGGTGACCAGTGCAGAGTCCTGATATCACAATGCCCCCTTAGGCAGATCACAGAAAAGGGAATGTGACCTGGTTGCCCATTGCAGAGTTATGATGTCACAATGTCGCCTTAGGCACATCACAGACAAGCGCCTGTCACCTGGGTGACCAGTGCAGCGTTATGATGTCACAATGACCCTTTGGCAGATCACAGACAAGGGTCTGTCACCTGGGAGACCGGTGCAGATTTATGATGTCCCAATGACTCCTTAGGCAGATCAAAGACAAGGGTCTGTCACCTGGGTGACCATTGCAGAGTTATGATGTCACAATGCCCCCTTAGGCAGATCACAGTCAAGAGTCTGCACCTGGGCGACCAGTGCGGAGTTATGATATCACAATGCCCCCTAAGGCAGATCACAGACAAGGGTCTGTCACCTGGGTGACCAGTGCGGAGTTATGATGTCACAATGCCCCCTTAGGCAGATCACAGACAAGGGTCTGTCTCCTGGGTGACCCGTGCAGAGTTATGATGTCACAATGCACCCTTAGGCAGATCACAGACAAGGGTCTGTCACCTGGGTGACCCATGCGGAATTATGATGTCACAGTGCCCCTTAGGCAGATGACAGACAAGTGTCTGTCGCCTGGGAGAGCAGTGCAGGGTTATGATTTCACAATGCCCCCTTAGGCAGAGCACAGACAAGGGTCTGTCACCACGGTGACCAGTACAGAGTTATGACCTGACAATGCCCACTTAGGCGGATCACAGACAAGGGTCTGTCACTTGGGTGACCAGTGCAGAGTCATGATGTCACAATGCCGCCATAGGCAGATCACAGAAGTGGGCCTGTCACCTGGGTCCCCATTGCACAGTTTTGATGTCACAATGCCACCTTAGGCAGATCACAGACAAGGGTCTGTCACCTGGGTGACCAGTGCAGAGTTATGATGTCACAATGACCCCTTAGGCAGATAACGAACAAGGGTCTGTCGTAAGGGTGACGAGTGCAGTGTTGTGATGTCAAAATGCCCCCTTAGGCAGATCACAGACAAGGTTCTGTCGCCTGGGTGACCAGTGCAGAGTCCTGATATCACAATGCCCCCTTAGGCAGATCACAGAAAAGGGAATGTGACCTGGTTGCCCATTGCAGAGTTATGATGTCACAATGTCGCCTTAGGCACATCACAGACAAGCGCCTGTCACCTGGGTGACCAGTGCAGCGTTATGATGTCACAATGACCCTTTGGCAGATCACAGACAAGGGTCTGTCACCTGGGGGACCGGTGCAGATTTATGATGTCCCAATGACTCCTTAGGCAGATCAAAGACAAGGGTCTGTCACCTGGGTGACCATTGCAGAGTTATGATGTCACAATGCCCCCTTAGGCAGATCACAGTCAAGAGTCTGCACCTGGGCGACCAGTGCGGAGTTATGATATCACAATGCCCCCTAAGGCAGATCACAGACAAGGGTCTGTCACCTGGGTGACCAGTGCGGAGTTATGATGTCACAATGCCCCCTTAGGCAGATCACAGACAAGGGTCTGTCTCCTGGGTGACCAGTGGTGTATTATGTTGTCACAATGACCCCTTAGGCAGATCACAGACAAGGGCCTGTCACCTGGGTGACCCGTGCAGTGTTATGATGTCACAATGCCCCCTTAGGCAGATCACAGTTAATGGACTGTCACCTGGGTGACCAGTGCAGAGTTATGATGTCACAATGCCCCCTTAGGCAGATCAAAGGAAAGGGTCTGTCACCTGGGTGACCAGTGCAGTGTTATCATTTCACAGTGCCCACTTAGGCAGATAAAATCCAGGGTCTGTCACCTCAGTGACCAGTGCAGAGTTATGACGTCACAATGACCCCTTAGGCTGATCAACGACCAGGGTCTGTCACCTGGGTGACCAGTGCAGAGTTCTCATGTCACAATGCTGCCTTAGGCAGATGAAAGAAAAGGGTGTGTCACCTGGGTGACTAGTGCAGTATTATGATGTCACAGTGACCCCTTAGGGAGATCAAAGACAAGGGTCTATCACCTGGATGACCAGGGCAGAGTTATGATGTCACTATGCCAACTTAGGCAGTTCACAGACAAGTGTCTGTCACCTGGGTGAGCAGTGCAGAATTATGATGTCACAATGCCCCCTTAGGCAGATAACAGATAAGGGTCTGTCACCTGGGTGACCATTGCAGAGTTATGATGTCACAATGACCCGTTAGGCAGATCAAAGACCAGGGTCTGTATCCTGGGTGACCAGTGAAGAGTTATGATGTCACAATACACCTTAGGCAGACCACAGACGAGGGTCTGTCACCTGGGTGACCAGTGCAGAGTTATGATGTCACAATGACCCCTTAGGCAGATTACAGACAAGGTTCTGTCACCTGGGTGACCAGTGCAGTGTTATGATGTCACAATGTCCCCTTAGGGAGATCACAGACAAGGGTCTGTCACCAGGGCCACAAGTGCAGAGTTAGGATGTCACAATGCTACCTTGGGCAGATGAAGGAAAAGGGTCTGTCACCTGGGTGACCAGTGCAGTGTTATGATGTCACAATGACCCCTTAGGCAGATCAAAGACAAGGGTCTGTCACCTGGATGACCAGGACAGAGTTATGATGTCCCAATGCTGCCTTAGGAAGATCACAGACAAGGGTCTATCACCTGGCTGAGCAGTGCAGAATTATGATGTCACAATGCCCCCTTAGGCAAAAAACAGACAAGGGTCTGTCACCTGGGTGACCCGTGAAGAGTAATGATGTCACAATGCACCCTTAGGCAGACCACAGACAATGGCTTGTCACCTGGGTGACCCGTGCAGAGTTATGATGTCACAATGCACCCTTAGGCAGATCACAGACAAGGGTCTGTCACCTGGGTGACCCATGCGGAATTATGATGTCACAGTGCCCCTTAGGCAGATGACAGACAAGTGTCTGTCGCCTGGGAGAGCAGTGCAGGGTTATGATTTCACAATGCCCCCTTAGGCAGAGCACAGACAAGGGTCTGTCACCACGGTGACCAGTACAGAGTTATGACCTGACAATGCCCACTTAGGCGGATCACAGACAAGGGTCTGTCACTTGGGTGACCAGTGCAGAGTCATGATGTCACAATGCCGCCATAGGCAGATCACAGAAGTGGGCCTGTCACCTGGGTCCCCATTGCACAGTTTTGATGTCACAATGCCACCTTAGGCAGATCACAGACAAGGGTCTGTCACCTGGGTGACCAGTGCAGAGTTATGATGTCACAATGACCCCTTAGGCAGATAACGAACAAGGGTCTGTCGTAAGGGTGACGAGTGCAGTGTTGTGATGTCAAAATGCCCCCTTAGGCAGATCACAGACAAGGTTCTGTCGCCTGGGTGACCAGTGCAGAGTCCTGATATCACAATGCCCCCTTAGGCAGATCACAGAAAAGGGAATGTGACCTGGTTGCCCATTGCAGAGTTATGATGTCACAATGTCGCCTTAGGCACATCACAGACAAGCGCCTGTCACCTGGGTGACCAGTGCAGCGTTATGATGTCACAATGACCCTTTGGCAGATCACAGACAAGGGTCTGTCACCTGGGGGACCGGTGCAGATTTATGATGTCCCAATGACTCCTTCGGCAGATCAAAGACAAGGGTCTGTCACCTGGGTGACCATTGCAGAGTTATGATGTCACAATGCCCCCTTAGGCAGATAACGAACAAGGGTCTGTCGTAAGGGTGACGAGTGCAGTGTTGTGATGTCAAAATGCCCCCTTAGGCAGATCACAGACAAGGTTCTGTCGCCTGGGTGACCAGTGCAGAGTCCTGATATCACAATGCCCCCTTAGGCAGATCACAGAAAAGGGAATGTGACCTGGTTGCCCATTGCAGAGTTATGATGTCACAATGTCGCCTTAGGCACATCACAGACAAGCGCCTGTCACCTGGGTGACCAGTGCAGCGTTATGATGTCACAATGACCCTTTGGCAGATCACAGACAAGGGTCTGTCACCTGGGGGACCGGTGCAGATTTATGATGTCCCAATGACTCCTTAGGCAGATCAAAGACAAGGGTCTGTCAACTGGGTGACCATTGCAGAGTTATGATGTCACAATGCCCCCTTAGGCAGATCACAGTCAAGAGTCTGCACCTGGGCGACCAGTGCGGAGTTATGATATCACAATGCCCCCTAAGGCAGATCACAGACAAGGGTCTGTCACCTGGGTGACCAGTGCGGAGTTATGATGTCACAATGCCCCCTTAGGCAGATCACAGACAAGGGTCTGTCTCCTGGGTGACCCGTGCAGAGTTATGATGTCACAATGCACCCTTAGGCAGATCACATACAAGGGTCTGTCACCTGGGTGACCCATGCGGAATTATGATGTCACAGTGCCCCTTAGGCAGATGACAGACAAGTGTCTGTCGCCTGGGAGAGCAGTGCAGGGTTATGATTTCACAATGCCCCCTTAGGCAGAGCACAGACAAGGGTCTGTCACCACGGTGACCAGTACAGAGTTATGACCTGACAATGCCCACTTAGGCGGATCACAGACAAGGGTCTGTCACTTGGGTGACCAGTGCAGAGTCATGATGTCACAATGCCGCCATAGGCAGATCACAGAAGTGGGCCTGTCACCTGGGTCCCCATTGCACAGTTTTGATGTCACAATGCCACCTTAGGCAGATCACAGACAAGGGTCTGTCACCTGGGTGACCAGTGCAGAGTTATGATGTCACAATGACCCCTTAGGCAGATAACGAACAAGGGTCTGTCGTAAGGGTGACGAGTGCAGTGTTGTGATGTCAAAATGCCCCCTTAGGCAGATCACAGACAAGGTTCTGTCGCCTGGGTGACCAGTGCAGAGTCCTGATATCACAATGCCCCCTTAGGCAGATCACAGAAAAGGGAATGTGACCTGGTTGCCCATTGCAGAGTTATGATGTCACAATGTCGCCTTAGGCACATCACAGACAAGCGCCTGTCACCTGGGTGACCAGTGCAGCGTTATGATGTCACAATGACCCTTTGGCAGATCACAGACAAGGGTCTGTCACCTGGGGGACCGGTGCAGATTTATGATGTCCCAATGACTCCTTCGGCAGATCAAAGACAAGGGTCTGTCACCTGGGTGACCATTGCAGAGTTATGATGTCACAATGCCCCCTTAGGCAGATCACAGTCAAGAGTCTGCACCTGGGCGACCAGTGCGGAGTTATGATATCACAATGCCCCCTAAGGCAGATCACAGACAAGGGTCTGTCACCTGGGTGACCAGTGCGGAGTTATGATGTCACAATGCCCCCTTAGGCAGATCACAGACAAGGGTCTGTCTCCTGGGTGACCAGTGGTGTATTATGTTGTCACAATGACCCCTTAGGCAGATCACAGACAAGGGCCTGTCACCTGGGTGACCCGTGCAGTGTTATGATGTCACAATGCCCCCTTAGGCAGATCACAGTTAATGGACTGTCACCTGGGTGACCAGTGCAGAGTTATGATGTCACAATGCCCCCTTAGGCAGATCAAAGGAAAGGGTCTGTCACCTGGGTGACCAGTGCAGTGTTATCATTTCACAGTGCCCACTTAGGCAGATAAAATCCAGGGTCTGTCACCTCAGTGACCAGTGCAGAGTTATGACGTCACAATGACCCCTTAGGCTGATCAACGACCAGGGTCTGTCACCTGGGTGACCAGTGCAGAGTTCTCATGTCACAATGCTGCCTTAGGCAGATGAAAGAAAAGGGTGTGTCACCTGGGTGACTAGTGCAGTATTATGATGTCACAGTGACCCCTTAGGGAGATCAAAGACAAGGGTCTATCACCTGGATGACCAGGGCAGAGTTATGATGTCACTATGCCAACTTAGGCAGTTCACAGACAAGTGTCTGTCACCTGGGTGAGCAGTGCAGAATTATGATGTCACAATGCCCCCTTAGGCAGATAACAGATAAGGGTCTGTCACCTGGGTGACCATTGCAGAGTTATGATGTCACAATGACCCGTTAGGCAGATCAAAGACCAGGGTCTGTATCCTGGGTGACCAGTGAAGAGTTATGATGTCACAATACACCTTAGGCAGACCACAGACGAGGGTCTGTCACCTGGGTGACCAGTGCAGAGTTATGATGTCACAATGACCCCTTAGGCAGATTACAGACAAGGTTCTGTCACCTGGGTGACCAGTGCAGTGTTATGATGTCACAATGTCCCCTTAGGGAGATCACAGACAAGGGTCTGTCACCAGGGCCACAAGTGCAGAGTTAGGATGTCACAATGCTACCTTGGGCAGATGAAGGAAAAGGGTCTGTCACCTGGATGACCAGTGCAGTGTTATGATGTCACAATGACCCCTTAGGCAGATCAAAGACAAGGGTCTGTCACCTGGATGACCAGGACAGAGTTATGATGTCCCAATGCTGCCTTAGGAAGATCACAGACAAGGGTCTATCACCTGGCTGAGCAGTGCAGAATTATGATGTCACAATGCCCCCTTAGGCAAAAAACAGACAAGGGTCTGTCACCTGGGTGACCCGTGAAGAGTAATGATGTCACAATGCACCCTTAGGCAGACCACAGACAATGGCTTGTCACCTGGGTGACCCGTGCAGAGTTATGATGTCACAATGCACCCTTAGGCAGATCACAGACAAGGGTCTGTCACCTGGGTGACCCATGCGGAATTATGATGTCACAGTGCCCCTTAGGCAGATGACAGACAAGTGTCTGTCGCCTGGGAGAGCAGTGCAGGGTTATGATTTCACAATGCCCCCTTAGGCAGAGCACAGACAAGGGTCTGTCACCACGGTGACCAGTACAGAGTTATGACCTGACAATGCCCACTTAGGCGGATCACAGACAAGGGTCTGTCACTTGGGTGACCAGTGCAGAGTCATGATGTCACAATGCCGCCATAGGCAGATCACAGAAGTGGGCCTGTCACCTGGGTCCCCATTGCACAGTTTTGATGTCACAATGCCACCTTAGGCAGATCACAGACAAGGGTCTGTCACCTGGGTGACCAGTGCAGAGTTATGATGTCACAATGACCCCTTAGGCAGATAACGAACAAGGGTCTGTCGTAAGGGTGACGAGTGCAGTGTTGTGATGTCAAAATGCCCCCTTAGGCAGATCACAGACAAGGTTCTGTCGCCTGGGTGACCAGTGCAGAGTCCTGATATCACAATGCCCCCTTAGGCAGATCACAGAAAAGGGAATGTGACCTGGTTGCCCATTGCAGAGTTATGATGTCACAATGTCGCCTTAGGCACATCACAGACAAGCGCCTGTCACCTGGGTGACCAGTGCAGCGTTATGATGTCACAATGACCCTTTGGCAGATCACAGACAAGGGTCTGTCACCTGGGGGACCGGTGCAGATTTATGATGTCCCAATGACTCCTTAGGCAGATCAAAGACAAGGGTCTGTCACCTGGGTGACCATTGCAGAGTTATGATGTCACAATGCCCCCTTAGGCAGATCACAGTCAAGAGTCTGCACCTGGGCGACCAGTGCGGAGTTATGATATCACAATGCCCCCTAAGGCAGATCACAGACAAGGGTCTGTCACCTGGGTGACCAGTGCGGAGTTATGATGTCACAATGCCCCCTTAGGCAGATCACAGACAAGGGTCTGTCTCCTGGGTGACCAGTGGTGTATTATGTTGTCACAATGACCCCTTAGGCAGATCACAGACAAGGGCCTGTCACCTGGGTGACCCGTGCAGTGTTATGATGTCACAATGCCCCCTTAGGCAGATCACAGTTAATGGACTGTCACCTGGGTGACCAGTGCAGAGTTATGATGTCACAGTGCCCCCTTAGGCAGATCAAAGAAAAGGGTCTGTCATCTGGGTGACCTGTGCAGTGTTATCATTTCACAGTGCCCACTTAGGCAGATAAAATCCAGGGTCTGTCACCTCAGTGACCAGTGCAGAGTTATGACGTCACAATGACCCCTTAGGCTGATCAACGACCAGGGTCTGTCACCTGGGTGACCAGTGCAGAGTTCTCATGTCACAATGCTGCCTTAGGCAGATGAAAGAAAAGGGTGTGTCACCTGGGTGACTAGTGCAGTATTATGATGTCACAGTGACCCCTTAGGGAGATCAAAGACAAGGGTCTATCACCTGGATGACCAGGGCAGAGTTATGATGTCACTATGCCAACTTAGGCAGTTCACAGACAAGTGTCTGTCACCTGGGTGAGCAGTGCAGAATTATGATGTCACAATGCCCCCTTAGGCAGATAACAGATAAGGGTCTGTCACCTGGGTGACCATTGCAGAGTTATGATGTCACAATGACCCGTTAGGCAGATCAAAGACCAGGGTCTGTATCCTGGGTGACCAGTGAAGAGTTATGATGTCACAATACACCTTAGGCAGACCACAGACGAGGGTCTGTCACCTGGGTGACCAGTGCAGAGTTATGATGTCACAATGACCCCTTAGGCAGATTACAGACAAGGTTCTGTCACCTGGGTGACCAGTGCAGTGTTATGATGTCACAATGTCCCCTTAGGGAGATCACAGACAAGGGTCTGTCACCAGGGCCACAAGTGCAGAGTTAGGATGTCACAATGCTACCTTGGGCAGATGAAGGAAAAGGGTCTGTCACCTGGGTGACCAGTGCAGTGTTATGATGTCACAATGACCCCTTAGGCAGATCAAAGACAAGGGTCTGTCACCTGGATGACCAGGACAGAGTTATGATGTCCCAATGCTGCCTTAGGAAGATCACAGACAAGGGTCTATCACCTGGCTGAGCAGTGCAGAATTATGATGTCACAATGCCCCCTTAGGCAAAAAACAGACAAGGGTCTGTCACCTGGGTGACCCGTGAAGAGTAATGATGTCACAATGCACCCTTAGGCAGACCACAGACAATGGCTTGTCACCTGGGTGACCCGTGCAGAGTTATGATGTCACAATGCACCCTTAGGCAGATCACAGACAAGGGTCTGTCACCTGGGTGACCCATGCGGAATTATGATGTCACAGTGCCCCTTAGGCAGATGACAGACAAGTGTCTGTCGCCTGGGAGAGCAGTGCAGGGTTATGATTTCACAATGCCCCCTTAGGCAGAGCACAGACAAGGGTCTGTCACCACGGTGACCAGTACAGAGTTATGACCTGACAATGCCCACTTAGGCGGATCACAGACAAGGGTCTGTCACTTGGGTGACCAGTGCAGAGTCATGATGTCACAATGCCGCCATAGGCAGATCACAGAAGTGGGCCTGTCACCTGGGTCCCCATTGCACAGTTTTGATGTCACAATGCCACCTTAGGCAGATCACAGACAAGGGTCTGTCACCTGGGTGACCAGTGCAGAGTTATGATGTCACAATGACCCCTTAGGCAGATAACGAACAAGGGTCTGTCGTAAGGGTGACGAGTGCAGTGTTGTGATGTCAAAATGCCCCCTTAGGCAGATCACAGACAAGGTTCTGTCGCCTGGGTGACCAGTGCAGAGTCCTGATATCACAATGCCCCCTTAGGCAGATCACAGAAAAGGGAATGTGACCTGGTTGCCCATTGCAGAGTTATGATGTCACAATGTCGCCTTAGGCACATCACAGACAAGCGCCTGTCACCTGGGTGACCAGTGCAGCGTTATGATGTCACAATGACCCTTTGGCAGATCACAGACAAGGGTCTGTCACCTGGGGGACCGGTGCAGATTTATGATGTCCCAATGACTCCTTCGGCAGATCAAAGACAAGGGTCTGTCACCTGGGTGACCATTGCAGAGTTATGATGTCACAATGCCCCCTTAGGCAGATCACAGTCAAGAGTCTGCACCTGGGCGACCAGTGCGGAGTTATGATATCACAATGCCCCCTAAGGCAGATCACAGACAAGGGTCTGTCACCTGGGTGACCAGTGCGGAGTTATGATGTCACAATGCCCCCTTAGGCAGATCACAGACAAGGGTCTGTCTCCTGGGTGACCAGTGGTGTATTATGTTGTCACAATGACCCCTTAGGCAGATCACAGACAAGGGCCTGTCACCTGGGTGACCCGTGCAGTGTTATGATGTCACAATGCCCCCTTAGGCAGATCACAGTTAATGGACTGTCACCTGGGTGACCAGTGCAGAGTTATGATGTCACAATGCCCCCTTAGGCAGATCAAAGGAAAGGGTCTGTCACCTGGGTGACCAGTGCAGTGTTATCATTTCACAGTGCCCACTTAGGCAGATAAAATCCAGGGTCTGTCACCTCAGTGACCAGTGCAGAGTTATGACGTCACAATGACCCCTTAGGCTGATCAACGACCAGGGTCTGTCACCTGGGTGACCAGTGCAGAGTTCTCATGTCACAATGCTGCCTTAGGCAGATGAAAGAAAAGGGTGTGTCACCTGGGTGACTAGTGCAGTATTATGATGTCACAGTGACCCCTTAGGGAGATCAAAGACAAGGGTCTATCACCTGGATGACCAGGGCAGAGTTATGATGTCACTATGCCAACTTAGGCAGTTCACAGACAAGTGTCTGTCACCTGGGTGAGCAGTGCAGAATTATGATGTCACAATGCCCCCTTAGGCAGATAACAGATAAGGGTCTGTCACCTGGGTGACCATTGCAGAGTTATGATGTCACAATGACCCGTTAGGCAGATCAAAGACCAGGGTCTGTATCCTGGGTGACCAGTGAAGAGTTATGATGTCACAATACACCTTAGGCAGACCACAGACGAGGGTCTGTCACCTGGGTGACCAGTGCAGAGTTATGATGTCACAATGACCCCTTAGGCAGATTACAGACAAGGTTCTGTCACCTGGGTGACCAGTGCAGTGTTATGATGTCACAATGTCCCCTTAGGGAGATCACAGACAAGGGTCTGTCACCAGGGCCACAAGTGCAGAGTTAGGATGTCACAATGCTACCTTGGGCAGATGAAGGAAAAGGGTCTGTCACCTGGATGACCAGTGCAGTGTTATGATGTCACAATGACCCCTTAGGCAGATCAAAGACAAGGGTCTGTCACCTGGATGACCAGGACAGAGTTATGATGTCCCAATGCTGCCTTAGGAAGATCACAGACAAGGGTCTATCACCTGGCTGAGCAGTGCAGAATTATGATGTCACAATGCCCCCTTAGGCAAAAAACAGACAAGGGTCTGTCACCTGGGTGACCCGTGAAGAGTAATGATGTCACAATGCACCCTTAGGCAGACCACAGACAATGGCTTGTCACCTGGGTGACCCGTGCAGAGTTATGATGTCACAATGCACCCTTAGGCAGATCACAGACAAGGGTCTGTCACCTGGGTGACCCATGCGGAATTATGATGTCACAGTGCCCCTTAGGCAGATGACAGACAAGTGTCTGTCGCCTGGGAGAGCAGTGCAGGGTTATGATTTCACAATGCCCCCTTAGGCAGAGCACAGACAAGGGTCTGTCACCACGGTGACCAGTACAGAGTTATGACCTGACAATGCCCACTTAGGCGGATCACAGACAAGGGTCTGTCACTTGGGTGACCAGTGCAGAGTCATGATGTCACAATGCCGCCATAGGCAGATCACAGAAGTGGGCCTGTCACCTGGGTCCCCATTGCACAGTTTTGATGTCACAATGCCACCTTAGGCAGATCACAGACAAGGGTCTGTCACCTGGGTGACCAGTGCAGAGTTATGATGTCACAATGACCCCTTAGGCAGATAACGAACAAGGGTCTGTCGTAAGGGTGACGAGTGCAGTGTTGTGATGTCAAAATGCCCCCTTAGGCAGATCACAGACAAGGTTCTGTCGCCTGGGTGACCAGTGCAGAGTCCTGATATCACAATGCCCCCTTAGGCAGATCACAGAAAAGGGAATGTGACCTGGTTGCCCATTGCAGAGTTATGATGTCACAATGTCGCCTTAGGCACATCACAGACAAGCGCCTGTCACCTGGGTGACCAGTGCAGCGTTATGATGTCACAATGACCCTTTGGCAGATCACAGACAAGGGTCTGTCACCTGGGGGACCGGTGCAGATTTATGATGTCCCAATGACTCCTTAGGCAGATCAAAGACAAGGGTCTGTCACCTGGGTGACCATTGCAGAGTTATGATGTCACAATGCCCCCTTAGGCAGATCACAGTCAAGAGTCTGCACCTGGGCGACCAGTGCGGAGTTATGATATCACAATGCCCCCTAAGGCAGATCACAGACAAGGGTCTGTCACCTGGGTGACCAGTGCGGAGTTATGATGTCACAATGCCCCCTTAGGCAGATCACAGACAAGGGTCTGTCTCCTGGGTGACCAGTGGTGTATTATGTTGTCACAATGACCCCTTAGGCAGATCACAGACAAGGGCCTGTCACCTGGGTGACCCGTGCAGTGTTATGATGTCACAATGCCCCCTTAGGCAGATCACAGTTAATGGACTGTCACCTGGGTGACCAGTGCAGAGTTATGATGTCACAGTGCCCCCTTAGGCAGATCAAAGAAAAGGGTCTGTCATCTGGGTGACCTGTGCAGTGTTATCATTTCACAGTGCCCACTTAGGCAGATAAAATCCAGGGTCTGTCACCTCAGTGACCAGTGCAGAGTTATGACGTCACAATGACCCCTTAGGCTGATCAACGACCAGGGTCTGTCACCTGGGTGACCAGTGCAGAGTTCTCATGTCACAATGCTGCCTTAGGCAGATGAAAGAAAAGGGTGTGTCACCTGGGTGACTAGTGCAGTATTATGATGTCACAGTGACCCCTTAGGGAGATCAAAGACAAGGGTCTATCACCTGGATGACCAGGGCAGAGTTATGATGTCACTATGCCAACTTAGGCAGTTCACAGACAAGTGTCTGTCACCTGGGTGAGCAGTGCAGAATTATGATGTCACAATGCCCCCTTAGGCAGATAACAGATAAGGGTCTGTCACCTGGGTGACCATTGCAGAGTTATGATGTCACAATGACCCGTTAGGCAGATCAAAGACCAGGGTCTGTATCCTGGGTGACCAGTGAAGAGTTATGATGTCACAATACACCTTAGGCAGACCACAGACGAGGGTCTGTCACCTGGGTGACCAGTGCAGAGTTATGATGTCACAATGACCCCTTAGGCAGATTACAGACAAGGTTCTGTCACCTGGGTGACCAGTGCAGTGTTATGATGTCACAATGTCCCCTTAGGGAGATCACAGACAAGGGTCTGTCACCAGGGCCACAAGTGCAGAGTTAGGATGTCACAATGCTACCTTGGGCAGATGAAGGAAAAGGGTCTGTCACCTGGGTGACCAGTGCAGTGTTATGATGTCACAATGACCCCTTAGGCAGATCAAAGACAAGGGTCTGTCACCTGGATGACCAGGACAGAGTTATGATGTCCCAATGCTGCCTTAGGAAGATCACAGACAAGGGTCTATCACCTGGCTGAGCAGTGCAGAATTATGATGTCACAATGCCCCCTTAGGCAAAAAACAGACAAGGGTCTGTCACCTGGGTGACCCGTGAAGAGTAATGATGTCACAATGCACCCTTAGGCAGACCACAGACAATGGCTTGTCACCTGGGTGACCCGTGCAGAGTTATGATGTCACAATGCACCCTTAGGCAGATCACAGACAAGGGTCTGTCACCTGGGTGACCCATGCGGAATTATGATGTCACAGTGCCCCTTAGGCAGATGACAGACAAGTGTCTGTCGCCTGGGAGAGCAGTGCAGGGTTATGATTTCACAATGCCCCCTTAGGCAGAGCACAGACAAGGGTCTGTCACCACGGTGACCAGTACAGAGTTATGACCTGACAATGCCCACTTAGGCGGATCACAGACAAGGGTCTGTCACTTGGGTGACCAGTGCAGAGTCATGATGTCACAATGCCGCCATAGGCAGATCACAGAAGTGGGCCTGTCACCTGGGTCCCCATTGCACAGTTTTGATGTCACAATGCCACCTTAGGCAGATCACAGACAAGGGTCTGTCACCTGGGTGACCAGTGCAGCGTTATGATGTCACAATGACCCTTTGGCAGATCACAGACAAGGGTCTGTCACCTGGGGGACCGGTGCAGATTTATGATGTCCCAATGACTCCTTAGGCAGATCAAAGACAAGGGTCTGTCACCTGGGTGACCATTGCAGAGTTATGATGTCACAATGCCCCCTTAGACAGATAACGAACAAGGGTCTGTCGTAAGGGTGACGAGTGCAGTGTTGTGATGTCAAAATGCCCCCTTAGGCAGATCACAGACAAGGTTCTGTCGCCTGGGTGACCAGTGCAGAGTCCTGATATCACAATGCCCCCTTAGGCAGATCACAGAAAAGGGAATGTGACCTGGTTGCCCATTGCAGAGTTATGATGTCACAATGTCGCCTTAGGCACATCACAGACTAGCGCCTGTCACCTGGGTGACCAGTGCAGCGTTATGATGTCACAATGACCCTTTGGCAGATCACAGACAAGGGTCTGTCACCTGGGGGACCGGTGCAGATTTATGATGTCCCAATGACTCCTTAGGCAGATCAAAGACAAGGGTCTGTCACCTGGGTGACCATTGCAGAGTTATGATGTCACAATGCCCCCTTAGGCAGATCACAGTCAAGAGTCTGCACCTGGGCGACCAGTGCGGAGTTATGATATCACAATGCCCCCTAAGGCAGATCACAGACAAGGGTCTGTCACCTGGGTGACCAGTGCGGAGTTATGATGTCACAATGCCCCCTTAGGCAGATCACAGACAAGGGTCTGTCTCCTGGGTGACCCGTGCAGAGTTATGATGTCACAATGCACCCTTAGGCAGATCACAAACAAGGGTCTGTCACCTGGGTGACCCATGCGGAATTATGATGTCACAGTGCCCCTTAGGCAGATGACAGACAAGTGTCTGTCGCCTGGGAGAGCAGTGCAGGGTTATGATTTCACAATGCCCCCTTAGGCAGAGCACAGACAAGGGTCTGTCACCACGGTGACCAGTACAGAGTTATGACCTGACAATGCCCACTTAGGCGGATCACAGACAAGGGTCTGTCACTTGGGTGACCAGTGCAGAGTCATGATGTCACAATGCCGCCATAGGCAGATCACAGAAGTGGGCCTGTCACCTGGGTCCCCATTGCACAGTTTTGATGTCACAATGCCACCTTAGGCAGATCACAGACAAGGGTCTGTCACCTGGGTGACCAGTGCAGAGTTATGATGTCACAATGACCCCTTAGGCAGATAACGAACAAGGGTCTGTCGTAAGGGTGACGAGTGCAGTGTTGTGATGTCAAAATGCCCCCTTAGGCAGATCACAGACAAGGTTCTGTCGCCTGGGTGACCAGTGCAGAGTCCTGATATCACAATGCCCCCTTAGGCAGATCACAGAAAAGGGAATGTGACCTGGTTGCCCATTGCAGAGTTATGATGTCACAATGTCGCCTTAGGCACATCACAGACAAGCGCCTGTCACCTGGGTGACCAGTGCAGCGTTATGATGTCACAATGACCCTTTGGCAGATCACAGACAAGGGTCTGTCACCTGGGGGACCGGTGCAGATTTATGATGTCCCAATGACTCCTTAGGCAGATCAAAGACAAGGGTCTGTCACCTGGGTGACCATTGCAGAGTTATGATGTCACAATGCCCCCTTAGGCAGATCACAGTCAAGAGTCTGCACCTGGGCGACCAGTGCGGAGTTATGATATCACAATGCCCCCTAAGGCAGATCACAGACAAGGGTCTGTCACCTGGGTGACCAGTGCGGAGTTATGATGTCACAATGCCCCCTTAGGCAGATCACAGACAAGGGTCTGTCTCCTGGGTGACCAGTGGTGTATTATGTTGTCACAATGACCCCTTAGGCAGATCACAGACAAGGGCCTGTCACCTGGGTGACCCGTGCAGTGTTATGATGTCACAATGCCCCCTTAGGCAGATCACAGTTAATGGACTGTCACCTGGGTGACCAGTGCAGAGTTATGATGTCACAATGCCCCCTTAGGCAGATCAAAGGAAAGGGTCTGTCACCTGGGTGACCAGTGCAGTGTTATCATTTCACAGTGCCCACTTAGGCAGATAAAATCCAGGGTCTGTCACCTCAGTGACCAGTGCAGAGTTATGACGTCACAATGACCCCTTAGGCTGATCAACGACCAGGGTCTGTCACCTGGGTGACCAGTGCAGAGTTCTCATGTCACAATGCTGCCTTAGGCAGATGAAAGAAAAGGGTGTGTCACCTGGGTGACTAGTGCAGTATTATGATGTCACAGTGACCCCTTAGGGAGATCAAAGACAAGGGTCTATCACCTGGATGACCAGGGCAGAGTTATGATGTCACTATGCCAACTTAGGCAGTTCACAGACAAGTGTCTGTCACCTGGGTGAGCAGTGCAGAATTATGATGTCACAATGCCCCCTTAGGCAGATAACAGATAAGGGTCTGTCACCTGGGTGACCATTGCAGAGTTATGATGTCACAATGACCCGTTAGGCAGATCAAAGACCAGGGTCTGTATCCTGGGTGACCAGTGAAGAGTTATGATGTCACAATACACCTTCGGCAGACCACAGACGAGGGTCTGTCACCTGGGTGACCAGTGCAGAGTTATGATGTCACAATGACCCCTTAGGCAGATTACAGACAAGGTTCTGTCACCTGGGTGACCAGTGCAGTGTTATGATGTCACAATGTCCCCTTAGGGAGATCACAGACAAGGGTCTGTCACCAGGGCCACAAGTGCAGAGTTAGGATGTCACAATGCTACCTTGGGCAGATGAAGGAAAAGGGTCTGTCACCTGGGTGACCAGTGCAGTGTTATGATGTCACAATGACCCCTTAGGCAGATCAAAGACAAGGGTCTGTCACCTGGATGACCAGGACAGAGTTATGATGTCCCAATGCTGCCTTAGGAAGATCACAGACAAGGGTCTATCACCTGGCTGAGCAGTGCAGAATTATGATGTCACAATGCCCCCTTAGGCAAAAAACAGACAAGGGTCTGTCACCTGGGTGACCCGTGAAGAGTAATGATGTCACAATGCACCCTTAGGCAGACCACAGACAAGGGTCTGTCTCCTGGGTGACCCGTGCAGAGTTATGATGTCACAATGCACCCTTAGGCAGATCACAGACAAGGGTCTGTCACCTGGGTGACCCATGCGGAATTATGATGTCACAGTGCCCCTTAGGCAGATGACAGACAAGTGTCTGTCGCCTGGGAGAGCAGTGCAGGGTTATGATTTCACAATGCCCCCTTAGGCAGAGCACAGACAAGGGTCTGTCACCACGGTGACCAGTACAGAGTTATGACCTGACAATGCCCACTTAGGCGGATCACAGACAAGGGTCTGTCACTTGGGTGACCAGTGCAGAGTCATGATGTCACAATGCCGCCATAGGCAGATCACAGAAGTGGGCCTGTCACCTGGGTCCCCATTGCACAGTTTTGATGTCACAATGCCACCTTAGGCAGATCACAGACAAGGGTCTGTCACCTGGGTGACCAGTGCAGAGTTATGATGTCACAATGACCCCTTAGGCAGATAACGAACAAGGGTCTGTCGTAAGGGTGACGAGTGCAGTGTTGTGATGTCAAAATGCCCCCTTAGGCAGATCACAGACAAGGTTCTGTCGCCTGGGTGACCAGTGCAGAGTCCTGATATCACAATGCCCCCTTAGGCAGATCACAGAAAAGGGAATGTGACCTGGTTGCCCATTGCAGAGTTATGATGTCACAATGTCGCCTTAGGCACATCACAGACAAGCGCCTGTCACCTGGGTGACCAGTGCAGCGTTATGATGTCACAATGACCCTTTGGCAGATCACAGACAAGGGTCTGTCACCTGGGGGACCGGTGCAGATTTATGATGTCCCAATGACTCCTTAGGCAGATCAAAGACAAGGGTCTGTCACCTGGGTGACCATTGCAGAGTTATGATGTCACAATGCCCCCTTAGGCAGATCACAGTCAAGAGTCTGCACCTGGGCGACCAGTGCGGAGTTATGATATCACAATGCCCCCTAAGGCAGATCACAGACAAGGGTCTGTCACCTGGGTGACCAGTGCGGAGTTATGATGTCACAATGCCCCCTTAGGCAGATCACAGACAAGGGTCTGTCTCCTGGGTGACCAGTGGTGTATTATGTTGTCACAATGACCCCTTAGGCAGATCACAGACAAGGGCCTGTCACCTGGGTGACCCGTGCAGTGTTATGATGTCACAATGCCCCCTTAGGCAGATCACAGTTAATGGACTGTCACCTGGGTGACCAGTGCAGAGTTATGATGTCACAATGCCCCCTTAGGCAGATCAAAGGAAAGGGTCTGTCACCTGGGTGACCAGTGCAGTGTTATCATTTCACAGTGCCCACTTAGGCAGATAAAATCCAGGGTCTGTCACCTCAGTGACCAGTGCAGAGTTATGACGTCACAATGACCCCTTAGGCTGATCAACGACCAGGGTCTGTCACCTGGGTGACCAGTGCAGAGTTCTCATGTCACAATGCTGCCTTAGGCAGATGAAAGAAAAGGGTGTGTCACCTGGGTGACTAGTGCAGTATTATGATGTCACAGTGACCCCTTAGGGAGATCAAAGACAAGGGTCTATCACCTGGATGACCAGGGCAGAGTTATGATGTCACTATGCCAACTTAGGCAGTTCACAGACAAGTGTCTGTCACCTGGGTGAGCAGTGCAGAATTATGATGTCACAATGCCCCCTTAGGCAGATAACAGATAAGGGTCTGTCACCTGGGTGACCATTGCAGAGTTATGATGTCACAATGACCCGTTAGGCAGATCAAAGACCAGGGTCTGTATCCTGGGTGACCAGTGAAGAGTTATGATGTCACAATACACCTTAGGCAGACCACAGACGAGGGTCTGTCACCTGGGTGACCAGTGCAGAGTTATGATGTCACAATGACCCCTTAGGCAGATTACAGACAAGGTTCTGTCACCTGGGTGACCAGTGCAGTGTTATGATGTCACAATGTCCCCTTAGGGAGATCACAGACAAGGGTCTGTCACCAGGGCCACAAGTGCAGAGTTAGGATGTCACAATGCTACCTTGGGCAGATGAAGGAAAAGGGTCTGTCACCTGGGTGACCAGTGCAGTGTTATGATGTCACAATGACCCCTTAGGCAGATCAAAGACAAGGGTCTGTCACCTGGATGACCAGGACAGAGTTATGATGTCCCAATGCTGCCTTAGGAAGATCACAGACAAGGGTCTATCACCTGGCTGAGCAGTGCAGAATTATGATGTCACAATGCCCCCTTAGGCAAAAAACAGACAAGGGTCTGTCACCTGGGTGACCCGTGAAGAGTAATGATGTCACAATGCACCCTTAGGCAGACCACAGACAAGGGTCTGTCTCCTGGGTGACCCGTGCAGAGTTATGATGTCACAATGCACCCTTAGGCAGATCACAGACAAGGGTCTGTCACCTGGGTGACCCATGCGGAATTATGATGTCACAGTGCCCCTTAGGCAGATGACAGACAAGTGTCTGTCGCCTGGGAGAGCAGTGCAGTGTTATGATTTCACAATGCCCCCTTAGGCAGAGCACAGACAAGGGTCTGTCACCACGGTGACCAGTACAGAGTTATGACCTGACAATGCCCACTTAGGCGGATCACAGACAAGGGTCTGTCACTTGGGTGACCAGTGCAGAGTCATGATGTCACAATGCCGCCATAGGCAGATCACAGAAGTGGGCCTGTCACCTGGGTCCCCATTGCACAGTTTTGATGTCACAATGCCACCTTAGGCAGATCACAGACAAGGGTCTGTCACCTGGGTGACCAGTGCAGAGTTATGATGTCACAATGACCCCTTAGGCAGATAACGAACAAGGGTCTGTCGTAAGGGTGACGAGTGCAGTGTTGTGATGTCAAAATGCCCCCTTAGGCAGATCACAGACAAGGTTCTGTCGCCTGGGTGACCAGTGCAGAGTCCTGATATCACAATGCCCCCTTAGGCAGATCACAGAAAAGGGAATGTGACCTGGTTGCCCATTGCAGAGTTATGATGTCACAATGTCGCCTTAGGCACATCACAGACAAGCGCCTGTCACCTGGGTGACCAGTGCAGCGTTATGATGTCACAATGACCCTTTGGCAGATCACAGACAAGGGTCTGTCACCTGGGGGACCGGTGCAGATTTATGATGTCCCAATGACTCCTTAGGCAGATCAAAGACAAGGGTCTGTCACCTGGGTGACCATTGCAGAGTTATGATGTCACAATGCCCCCTTAGGCAGATCACAGTCAAGAGTCTGCACCTGGGCGACCAGTGCGGAGTTATGATATCACAATGCCCCCTAAGGCAGATCACAGACAAGGGTCTGTCACCTGGGTGACCAGTGCGGAGTTATGATGTCACAATGCCCCCTTAGGCAGATCACAGACAAGGGTCTGTCTCCTGGGTGACCAGTGGTGTATTATGTTGTCACAATGACCCCTTAGGCAGATCACAGACAAGGGCCTGTCACCTGGGTGACCCGTGCAGTGTTATGATGTCACAATGCCCCCTTAGGCAGATCACAGTTAATGGACTGTCACCTGGGTGACCAGTGCAGAGTTATGATGTCACAATGCCCCCTTAGGCAGATCAAAGGAAAGGGTCTGTCACCTGGGTGACCAGTGCAGTGTTATCATTTCACAGTGCCCACTTAGGCAGATAAAATCCAGGGTCTGTCACCTCAGTGACCAGTGCAGAGTTATGACGTCACAATGACCCCTTAGGCTGATCAACGACCAGGGTCTGTCACCTGGGTGACCAGTGCAGAGTTCTCATGTCACAATGCTGCCTTAGGCAGATGAAAGAAAAGGGTGTGTCACCTGGGTGACTAGTGCAGTATTATGATGTCACAGTGACCCCTTAGGGAGATCAAAGACAAGGGTCTATCACCTGGATGACCAGGGCAGAGTTATGATGTCACTATGCCAACTTAGGCAGTTCACAGACAAGTGTCTGTCACCTGGGTGAGCAGTGCAGAATTATGATGTCACAATGCCCCCTTAGGCAGATAACAGATAAGGGTCTGTCACCTGGGTGACCATTGCAGAGTTATGATGTCACAATGACCCGTTAGGCAGATCAAAGACCAGGGTCTGTATCCTGGGTGACCAGTGAAGAGTTATGATGTCACAATACACCTTAGGCAGACCACAGACGAGGGTCTGTCACCTGGGTGACCAGTGCAGAGTTATGATGTCACAATGACCCCTTAGGCAGATTACAGACAAGGTTCTGTCACCTGGGTGACCAGTGCAGTGTTATGATGTCACAATGTCCCCTTAGGGAGATCACAGACAAGGGTCTGTCACCAGGGCCACAAGTGCAGAGTTAGGATGTCACAATGCTACCTTGGGCAGATGAAGGAAAAGGGTCTGTCACCTGGGTGACCAGTGCAGTGTTATGATGTCACAATGACCCCTTAGGCAGATCAAAGACAAGGGTCTGTCACCTGGATGACCAGGACAGAGTTATGATGTCCCAATGCTGCCTTAGGAAGATCACAGACAAGGGTCTATCACCTGGCTGAGCAGTGCAGAATTATGATGTCACAATGCCCCCTTAGGCAAAAAACAGACAAGGGTCTGTCACCTGGGTGACCCGTGAAGAGTAATGATGTCACAATGCACCCTTAGGCAGACCACAGACAATGGCTTGTCACCTGGGTGACCCGTGCAGAGTTATGATGTCACAATGCACCCTTAGGCAGATCACAGACAAGGGTCTGTCACCTGGGTGACCCATGCGGAATTATGATGTCACAGTGCCCCTTAGGCAGATGACAGACAAGTGTCTGTCGCCTGGGAGAGCAGTGCAGGGTTATGATTTCACAATGCCCCCTTAGGCAGAGCACAGACAAGGGTCTGTCACCACGGTGACCAGTACAGAGTTATGACCTGACAATGCCCACTTAGGCGGATCACAGACAAGGGTCTGTCACTTGGGTGACCAGTGCAGAGTCATGATGTCACAATGCCGCCATAGGCAGATCACAGAAGTGGGCCTGTCACCTGGGTCCCCATTGCACAGTTTTGATGTCACAATGCCACCTTAGGCAGATCACAGACAAGGGTCTGTCACCTGGGTGACCAGTGCAGAGTTATGATGTCACAATGACCCCTTAGGCAGATAACGAACAAGGGTCTGTCGTAAGGGTGACGAGTGCAGTGTTGTGATGTCAAAATGCCCCCTTAGGCAGATCACAGACAAGGTTCTGTCGCCTGGGTGACCAGTGCAGAGTCCTGATATCACAATGCCCCCTTAGGCAGATCACAGAAAAGGGAATGTGACCTGGTTGCCCATTGCAGAGTTATGATGTCACAATGTCGCCTTAGGCACATCACAGACAAGCGCCTGTCACCTGGGTGACCAGTGCAGCGTTATGATGTCACAATGACCCTTTGGCAGATCACAGACAAGGGTCTGTCACCTGGGGGACCGGTGCAGATTTATGATGTCCCAATGACTCCTTAGGCAGATCAAAGACAAGGGTCTGTCACCTGGGTGACCATTGCAGAGTTATGATGTCACAATGCCCCCTTAGGCAGATCACAGTCAAGAGTCTGCACCTGGGCGACCAGTGCGGAGTTATGATATCACAATGCCCCCTAAGGCAGATCACAGACAAGGGTCTGTCACCTGGGTGACCAGTGCGGAGTTATGATGTCACAATGCCCCCTTAGGCAGATCACAGACAAGGGTCTGTCTCCTGGGTGACCAGTGGTGTATTATGTTGTCACAATGACCCCTTAGGCAGATCACAGACAAGGGCCTGTCACCTGGGTGACCCGTGCAGTGTTATGATGTCACAATGCCCCCTTAGGCAGATCACAGTTAATGGACTGTCACCTGGGTGACCAGTGCAGAGTTATGATGTCACAATGCCCCCTTAGGCAGATCAAAGGAAAGGGTCTGTCACCTGGGTGACCAGTGCAGTGTTATCATTTCACAGTGCCCACTTAGGCAGATAAAATCCAGGGTCTGTCACCTCAGTGACCAGTGCAGAGTTATGACGTCACAATGACCCCTTAGGCTGATCAACGACCAGGGTCTGTCACCTGGGTGACCAGTGCAGAGTTCTCATGTCACAATGCTGCCTTAGGCAGATGAAAGAAAAGGGTGTGTCACCTGGGTGACTAGTGCAGTATTATGATGTCACAGTGACCCCTTAGGGAGATCAAAGACAAGGGTCTATCACCTGGATGACCAGGGCAGAGTTATGATGTCACTATGCCAACTTAGGCAGTTCACAGACAAGTGTCTGTCACCTGGGTGAGCAGTGCAGAATTATGATGTCACAATGCCCCCTTAGGCAGATAACAGATAAGGGTCTGTCACCTGGGTGACCATTGCAGAGTTATGATGTCACAATGACCCGTTAGGCAGATCAAAGACCAGGGTCTGTATCCTGGGTGACCAGTGAAGAGTTATGATGTCACAATACACCTTAGGCAGACCACAGACGAGGGTCTGTCACCTGGGTGACCAGTGCAGAGTTATGATGTCACAATGACCCCTTAGGCAGATTACAGACAAGGTTCTGTCACCTGGGTGACCAGTGCAGTGTTATGATGTCACAATGTCCCCTTAGGGAGATCACAGACAAGGGTCTGTCACCAGGGCCACAAGTGCAGAGTTAGGATGTCACAATGCTACCTTGGGCAGATGAAGGAAAAGGGTCTGTCACCTGGGTGACCAGTGCAGTGTTATGATGTCACAATGACCCCTTAGGCAGATCAAAGACAAGGGTCTGTCACCTGGATGACCAGGACAGAGTTATGATGTCCCAATGCTGCCTTAGGAAGATCACAGACAAGGGTCTATCACCTGGCTGAGCAGTGCAGAATTATGATGTCACAATGCCCCCTTAGGCAAAAAACAGACAAGGGTCTGTCACCTGGGTGACCCGTGAAGAGTAATGATGTCACAATGCACCCTTAGGCAGACCACAGACAATGGCTTGTCACCTGGGTGACCCGTGCAGAGTTATGATGTCACAATGCACCCTTAGGCAGATCACAGACAAGGGTCTGTCACCTGGGTGACCCATGCGGAATTATGATGTCACAGTGCCCCTTAGGCAGATGACAGACAAGTGTCTGTCGCCTGGGAGAGCAGTGCAGGGTTATGATTTCACAATGCCCCCTTAGGCAGAGCACAGACAAGGGTCTGTCACCACGGTGACCAGTACAGAGTTATGACCTGACAATGCCCACTTAGGCGGATCACAGACAAGGGTCTGTCACTTGGGTGACCAGTGCAGAGTCATGATGTCACAATGCCGCCATAGGCAGATCACAGAAGTGGGCCTGTCACCTGGGTCCCCATTGCACAGTTTTGATGTCACAATGCCACCTTAGGCAGATCACAGACAAGGGTCTGTCACCTGGGTGACCAGTGCAGAGTTATGATGTCACAATGACCCCTTAGGCAGATAACGAACAAGGGTCTGTCGTAAGGGTGACGAGTGCAGTGTTGTGATGTCAAAATGCCCCCTTAGGCAGATCACAGACAAGGTTCTGTCGCCTGGGTGACCAGTGCAGAGTCCTGATATCACAATGCCCCCTTAGGCAGATCACAGAAAAGGGAATGTGACCTGGTTGCCCATTGCAGAGTTATGATGTCACAATGTCGCCTTAGGCACATCACAGACAAGCGCCTGTCACCTGGGTGACCAGTGCAGCGTTATGATGTCACAATGACCCTTTGGCAGATCACAGACAAGGGTCTGTCACCTGGGGGACCGGTGCAGATTTATGATGTCCCAATGACTCCTTAGGCAGATCAAAGACAAGGGTCTGTCACCTGGGTGACCATTGCAGAGTTATGATGTCACAATGCCCCCTTAGGCAGATCACAGTCAAGAGTCTGCACCTGGGCGACCAGTGCGGAGTTATGATATCACAATGCCCCCTAAGGCAGATCACAGACAAGGGTCTGTCACCTGGGTGACCAGTGCGGAGTTATGATGTCACAATGCCCCCTTAGGCAGATCACAGACAAGGGTCTGTCTCCTGGGTGACCAGTGGTGTATTATGTTGTCACAATGACCCCTTAGGCAGATCACAGACAAGGGCCTGTCACCTGGGTGACCCGTGCAGTGTTATGATGTCACAATGCCCCCTTAGGCAGATCACAGTTAATGGACTGTCACCTGGGTGACCAGTGCAGAGTTATGATGTCACAATGCCCCCTTAGGCAGATCAAAGGAAAGGGTCTGTCACCTGGGTGACCAGTGCAGTGTTATCATTTCACAGTGCCCACTTAGGCAGATAAAATCCAGGGTCTGTCACCTCAGTGACCAGTGCAGAGTTATGACGTCACAATGACCCCTTAGGCTGATCAACGACCAGGGTCTGTCACCTGGGTGACCAGTGCAGAGTTCTCATGTCACAATGCTGCCTTAGGCAGATGAAAGAAAAGGGTGTGTCACCTGGGTGACTAGTGCAGTATTATGATGTCACAGTGACCCCTTAGGGAGATCAAAGACAAGGGTCTATCACCTGGATGACCAGGGCAGAGTTATGATGTCACTATGCCAACTTAGGCAGTTCACAGACAAGTGTCTGTCACCTGGGTGAGCAGTGCAGAATTATGATGTCACAATGCCCCCTTAGGCAGATAACAGATAAGGGTCTGTCACCTGGGTGACCATTGCAGAGTTATGATGTCACAATGACCCGTTAGGCAGATCAAAGACCAGGGTCTGTATCCTGGGTGACCAGTGAAGAGTTATGATGTCACAATACACCTTCGGCAGACCACAGACGAGGGTCTGTCACCTGGGTGACCAGTGCAGAGTTATGATGTCACAATGACCCCTTAGGCAGATTACAGACAAGGTTCTGTCACCTGGGTGACCAGTGCAGTGTTATGATGTCACAATGTCCCCTTAGGGAGATCACAGACAAGGGTCTGTCACCAGGGCCACAAGTGCAGAGTTAGGATGTCACAATGCTACCTTGGGCAGATGAAGGAAAAGGGTCTGTCACCTGGGTGACCAGTGCAGTGTTATGATGTCACAATGACCCCTTAGGCAGATCAAAGACAAGGGTCTGTCACCTGGATGACCAGGACAGAGTTATGATGTCCCAATGCTGCCTTAGGAAGATCACAGACAAGGGTCTATCACCTGGCTGAGCAGTGCAGAATTATGATGTCACAATGCCCCCTTAGGCAAAAAACAGACAAGGGTCTGTCACCTGGGTGACCCGTGAAGAGTAATGATGTCACAATGCACCCTTAGGCAGACCACAGACAAGGGTCTGTCTCCTGGGTGACCCGTGCAGAGTTATGATGTCACAATGCACCCTTAGGCAGATCACAGACAAGGGTCTGTCACCTGGGTGACCCATGCGGAATTATGATGTCACAGTGCCCCTTAGGCAGATGACAGACAAGTGTCTGTCGCCTGGGAGAGCAGTGCAGGGTTATGATTTCACAATGCCCCCTTAGGCAGAGCACAGACAAGGGTCTGTCACCACGGTGACCAGTACAGAGTTATGACCTGACAATGCCCACTTAGGCGGATCACAGACAAGGGTCTGTCACTTGGGTGACCAGTGCAGAGTCATGATGTCACAATGCCGCCATAGGCAGATCACAGAAGTGGGCCTGTCACCTGGGTCCCCATTGCACAGTTTTGATGTCACAATGCCACCTTAGGCAGATCACAGACAAGGGTCTGTCACCTGGGTGACCAGTGCAGAGTTATGATGTCACAATGACCCCTTAGGCAGATAACGAACAAGGGTCTGTCGTAAGGGTGACGAGTGCAGTGTTGTGATGTCAAAATGCCCCCTTAGGCAGATCACAGACAAGGTTCTGTCGCCTGGGTGACCAGTGCAGAGTCCTGATATCACAATGCCCCCTTAGGCAGATCACAGAAAAGGGAATGTGACCTGGTTGCCCATTGCAGAGTTATGATGTCACAATGTCGCCTTAGGCACATCACAGACAAGCGCCTGTCACCTGGGTGACCAGTGCAGCGTTATGATGTCACAATGACCCTTTGGCAGATCACAGACAAGGGTCTGTCACCTGGGGGACCGGTGCAGATTTATGATGTCCCAATGACTCCTTAGGCAGATCAAAGACAAGGGTCTGTCACCTGGGTGACCATTGCAGAGTTATGATGTCACAATGCCCCCTTAGGCAGATCACAGTCAAGAGTCTGCACCTGGGCGACCAGTGCGGAGTTATGATATCACAATGCCCCCTAAGGCAGATCACAGACAAGGGTCTGTCACCTGGGTGACCAGTGCGGAGTTATGATGTCACAATGCCCCCTTAGGCAGATCACAGACAAGGGTCTGTCTCCTGGGTGACCAGTGGTGTATTATGTTGTCACAATGACCCCTTAGGCAGATCACAGACAAGGGCCTGTCACCTGGGTGACCCGTGCAGTGTTATGATGTCACAATGCCCCCTTAGGCAGATCACAGTTAATGGACTGTCACCTGGGTGACCAGTGCAGAGTTATGATGTCACAATGCCCCCTTAGGCAGATCAAAGGAAAGGGTCTGTCACCTGGGTGACCAGTGCAGTGTTATCATTTCACAGTGCCCACTTAGGCAGATAAAATCCAGGGTCTGTCACCTCAGTGACCAGTGCAGAGTTATGACGTCACAATGACCCCTTAGGCTGATCAACGACCAGGGTCTGTCACCTGGGTGACCAGTGCAGAGTTCTCATGTCACAATGCTGCCTTAGGCAGATGAAAGAAAAGGGTGTGTCACCTGGGTGACTAGTGCAGTATTATGATGTCACAGTGACCCCTTAGGGAGATCAAAGACAAGGGTCTATCACCTGGATGACCAGGGCAGAGTTATGATGTCACTATGCCAACTTAGGCAGTTCACAGACAAGTGTCTGTCACCTGGGTGAGCAGTGCAGAATTATGATGTCACAATGCCCCCTTAGGCAGATAACAGATAAGGGTCTGTCACCTGGGTGACCATTGCAGAGTTATGATGTCACAATGACCCGTTAGGCAGATCAAAGACCAGGGTCTGTATCCTGGGTGACCAGTGAAGAGTTATGATGTCACAATACACCTTAGGCAGACCACAGACGAGGGTCTGTCACCTGGGTGACCAGTGCAGAGTTATGATGTCACAATGACCCCTTAGGCAGATTACAGACAAGGTTCTGTCACCTGGGTGACCAGTGCAGTGTTATGATGTCACAATGTCCCCTTAGGGAGATCACAGACAAGGGTCTGTCACCAGGGCCACAAGTGCAGAGTTAGGATGTCACAATGCTACCTTGGGCAGATGAAGGAAAAGGGTCTGTCACCTGGGTGACCAGTGCAGTGTTATGATGTCACAATGACCCCTTAGGCAGATCAAAGACAAGGGTCTGTCACCTGGATGACCAGGACAGAGTTATGATGTCCCAATGCTGCCTTAGGAAGATCACAGACAAGGGTCTATCACCTGGCTGAGCAGTGCAGAATTATGATGTCACAATGCCCCCTTAGGCAAAAAACAGACAAGGGTCTGTCACCTGGGTGACCCGTGAAGAGTAATGATGTCACAATGCACCCTTAGGCAGACCACAGACAAGGGTCTGTCTCCTGGGTGACCCGTGCAGAGTTATGATGTCACAATGCACCCTTAGGCAGATCACAGACAAGGGTCTGTCACCTGGGTGACCCATGCGGAATTATGATGTCACAGTGCCCCTTAGGCAGATGACAGACAAGTGTCTGTCGCCTGGGAGAGCAGTGCAGTGTTATGATTTCACAATGCCCCCTTAGGCAGAGCACAGACAAGGGTCTGTCACCACGGTGACCAGTACAGAGTTATGACCTGACAATGCCCACTTAGGCGGATCACAGACAAGGGTCTGTCACTTGGGTGACCAGTGCAGAGTCATGATGTCACAATGCCGCCATAGGCAGATCACAGAAGTGGGCCTGTCACCTGGGTCCCCATTGCACAGTTTTGATGTCACAATGCCACCTTAGGCAGATCACAGACAAGGGTCTGTCACCTGGGTGACCAGTGCAGAGTTATGATGTCACAATGACCCCTTAGGCAGATAACGAACAAGGGTCTGTCGTAAGGGTGACGAGTGCAGTGTTGTGATGTCAAAATGCCCCCTTAGGCAGATCACAGACAAGGTTCTGTCGCCTGGGTGACCAGTGCAGAGTCCTGATATCACAATGCCCCCTTAGGCAGATCACAGAAAAGGGAATGTGACCTGGTTGCCCATTGCAGAGTTATGATGTCACAATGTCGCCTTAGGCACATCACAGACAAGCGCCTGTCACCTGGGTGACCAGTGCAGCGTTATGATGTCACAATGACCCTTTGGCAGATCACAGACAAGGGTCTGTCACCTGGGGGACCGGTGCAGATTTATGATGTCCCAATGACTCCTTAGGCAGATCAAAGACAAGGGTCTGTCACCTGGGTGACCATTGCAGAGTTATGATGTCACAATGCCCCCTTAGGCAGATCACAGTCAAGAGTCTGCACCTGGGCGACCAGTGCGGAGTTATGATATCACAATGCCCCCTAAGGCAGATCACAGACAAGGGTCTGTCACCTGGGTGACCAGTGCGGAGTTATGATGTCACAATGCCCCCTTAGGCAGATCACAGACAAGGGTCTGTCTCCTGGGTGACCAGTGGTGTATTATGTTGTCACAATGACCCCTTAGGCAGATCACAGACAAGGGCCTGTCACCTGGGTGACCCGTGCAGTGTTATGATGTCACAATGCCCCCTTAGGCAGATCACAGTTAATGGACTGTCACCTGGGTGACCAGTGCAGAGTTATGATGTCACAATGCCCCCTTAGGCAGATCAAAGGAAAGGGTCTGTCACCTGGGTGACCAGTGCAGTGTTATCATTTCACAGTGCCCACTTAGGCAGATAAAATCCAGGGTCTGTCACCTCAGTGACCAGTGCAGAGTTATGACGTCACAATGACCCCTTAGGCTGATCAACGACCAGGGTCTGTCACCTGGGTGACCAGTGCAGAGTTCTCATGTCACAATGCTGCCTTAGGCAGATGAAAGAAAAGGGTGTGTCACCTGGGTGACTAGTGCAGTATTATGATGTCACAGTGACCCCTTAGGGAGATCAAAGACAAGGGTCTATCACCTGGATGACCAGGGCAGAGTTATGATGTCACTATGCCAACTTAGGCAGTTCACAGACAAGTGTCTGTCACCTGGGTGAGCAGTGCAGAATTATGATGTCACAATGCCCCCTTAGGCAGATAACAGATAAGGGTCTGTCACCTGGGTGACCATTGCAGAGTTATGATGTCACAATGACCCGTTAGGCAGATCAAAGACCAGGGTCTGTATCCTGGGTGACCAGTGAAGAGTTATGATGTCACAATACACCTTAGGCAGACCACAGACGAGGGTCTGTCACCTGGGTGACCAGTGCAGAGTTATGATGTCACAATGACCCCTTAGGCAGATTACAGACAAGGTTCTGTCACCTGGGTGACCAGTGCAGTGTTATGATGTCACAATGTCCCCTTAGGGAGATCACAGACAAGGGTCTGTCACCAGGGCCACAAGTGCAGAGTTAGGATGTCACAATGCTACCTTGGGCAGATGAAGGAAAAGGGTCTGTCACCTGGGTGACCAGTGCAGTGTTATGATGTCACAATGACCCCTTAGGCAGATCAAAGACAAGGGTCTGTCACCTGGATGACCAGGACAGAGTTATGATGTCCCAATGCTGCCTTAGGAAGATCACAGACAAGGGTCTATCACCTGGCTGAGCAGTGCAGAATTATGATGTCACAATGCCCCCTTAGGCAAAAAACAGACAAGGGTCTGTCACCTGGGTGACCCGTGAAGAGTAATGATGTCACAATGCACCCTTAGGCAGACCACAGACAATGGCTTGTCACCTGGGTGACCCGTGCAGAGTTATGATGTCACAATGCACCCTTAGGCAGATCACAGACAAGGGTCTGTCACCTGGGTGACCCATGCGGAATTATGATGTCACAGTGCCCCTTAGGCAGATGACAGACAAGTGTCTGTCGCCTGGGAGAGCAGTGCAGGGTTATGATTTCACAATGCCCCCTTAGGCAGAGCACAGACAAGGGTCTGTCACCACGGTGACCAGTACAGAGTTATGACCTGACAATGCCCACTTAGGCGGATCACAGACAAGGGTCTGTCACTTGGGTGACCAGTGCAGAGTCATGATGTCACAATGCCGCCATAGGCAGATCACAGAAGTGGGCCTGTCACCTGGGTCCCCATTGCACAGTTTTGATGTCACAATGCCACCTTAGGCAGATCACAGACAAGGGTCTGTCACCTGGGTGACCAGTGCAGAGTTATGATGTCACAATGACCCCTTAGGCAGATAACGAACAAGGGTCTGTCGTAAGGGTGACGAGTGCAGTGTTGTGATGTCAAAATGCCCCCTTAGGCAGATCACAGACAAGGTTCTGTCGCCTGGGTGACCAGTGCAGAGTCCTGATATCACAATGCCCCCTTAGGCAGATCACAGAAAAGGGAATGTGACCTGGTTGCCCATTGCAGAGTTATGATGTCACAATGTCGCCTTAGGCACATCACAGACAAGCGCCTGTCACCTGGGTGACCAGTGCAGCGTTATGATGTCACAATGACCCTTTGGCAGATCACAGACAAGGGTCTGTCACCTGGGGGACCGGTGCAGATTTATGATGTCCCAATGACTCCTTAGGCAGATCAAAGACAAGGGTCTGTCACCTGGGTGACCATTGCAGAGTTATGATGTCACAATGCCCCCTTAGGCAGATCACAGTCAAGAGTCTGCACCTGGGCGACCAGTGCGGAGTTATGATATCACAATGCCCCCTAAGGCAGATCACAGACAAGGGTCTGTCACCTGGGTGACCAGTGCGGAGTTATGATGTCACAATGCCCCCTTAGGCAGATCACAGACAAGGGTCTGTCTCCTGGGTGACCAGTGGTGTATTATGTTGTCACAATGACCCCTTAGGCAGATCACAGACAAGGGCCTGTCACCTGGGTGACCCGTGCAGTGTTATGATGTCACAATGCCCCCTTAGGCAGATCACAGTTAATGGACTGTCACCTGGGTGACCAGTGCAGAGTTATGATGTCACAATGCCCCCTTAGGCAGATCAAAGGAAAGGGTCTGTCACCTGGGTGACCAGTGCAGTGTTATCATTTCACAGTGCCCACTTAGGCAGATAAAATCCAGGGTCTGTCACCTCAGTGACCAGTGCAGAGTTATGACGTCACAATGACCCCTTAGGCTGATCAACGACCAGGGTCTGTCACCTGGGTGACCAGTGCAGAGTTCTCATGTCACAATGCTGCCTTAGGCAGATGAAAGAAAAGGGTGTGTCACCTGGGTGACTAGTGCAGTATTATGATGTCACAGTGACCCCTTAGGGAGATCAAAGACAAGGGTCTATCACCTGGATGACCAGGGCAGAGTTATGATGTCACTATGCCAACTTAGGCAGTTCACAGACAAGTGTCTGTCACCTGGGTGAGCAGTGCAGAATTATGATGTCACAATGCCCCCTTAGGCAGATAACAGATAAGGGTCTGTCACCTGGGTGACCATTGCAGAGTTATGATGTCACAATGACCCGTTAGGCAGATCAAAGACCAGGGTCTGTATCCTGGGTGACCAGTGAAGAGTTATGATGTCACAATACACCTTAGGCAGACCACAGACGAGGGTCTGTCACCTGGGTGACCAGTGCAGAGTTATGATGTCACAATGACCCCTTAGGCAGATTACAGACAAGGTTCTGTCACCTGGGTGACCAGTGCAGTGTTATGATGTCACAATGTCCCCTTAGGGAGATCACAGACAAGGGTCTGTCACCAGGGCCACAAGTGCAGAGTTAGGATGTCACAATGCTACCTTGGGCAGATGAAGGAAAAGGGTCTGTCACCTGGGTGACCAGTGCAGTGTTATGATGTCACAATGACCCCTTAGGCAGATCAAAGACAAGGGTCTGTCACCTGGATGACCAGGACAGAGTTATGATGTCCCAATGCTGCCTTAGGAAGATCACAGACAAGGGTCTATCACCTGGCTGAGCAGTGCAGAATTATGATGTCACAATGCCCCCTTAGGCAAAAAACAGACAAGGGTCTGTCACCTGGGTGACCCGTGAAGAGTAATGATGTCACAATGCACCCTTAGGCAGACCACAGACAATGGCTTGTCACCTGGGTGACCCGTGCAGAGTTATGATGTCACAATGCACCCTTAGGCAGATCACAGACAAGGGTCTGTCACCTGGGTGACCCATGCGGAATTATGATGTCACAGTGCCCCTTAGGCAGATGACAGACAAGTGTCTGTCGCCTGGGAGAGCAGTGCAGGGTTATGATTTCACAATGCCCCCTTAGGCAGAGCACAGACAAGGGTCTGTCACCACGGTGACCAGTACAGAGTTATGACCTGACAATGCCCACTTAGGCGGATCACAGACAAGGGTCTGTCACTTGGGTGACCAGTGCAGAGTCATGATGTCACAATGCCGCCATAGGCAGATCACAGAAGTGGGCCTGTCACCTGGGTCCCCATTGCACAGTTTTGATGTCACAATGCCACCTTAGGCAGATCACAGACAAGGGTCTGTCACCTGGGTGACCAGTGCAGAGTTATGATGTCACAATGACCCCTTAGGCAGATAACGAACAAGGGTCTGTCGTAAGGGTGACGAGTGCAGTGTTGTGATGTCAAAATGCCCCCTTAGGCAGATCACAGACAAGGTTCTGTCGCCTGGGTGACCAGTGCAGAGTCCTGATATCACAATGCCCCCTTAGGCAGATCACAGAAAAGGGAATGTGACCTGGTTGCCCATTGCAGAGTTATGATGTCACAATGTCGCCTTAGGCACATCACAGACAAGCGCCTGTCACCTGGGTGACCAGTGCAGCGTTATGATGTCACAATGACCCTTTGGCAGATCACAGACAAGGGTCTGTCACCTGGGGGACCGGTGCAGATTTATGATGTCCCAATGACTCCTTAGGCAGATCAAAGACAAGGGTCTGTCACCTGGGTGACCATTGCAGAGTTATGATGTCACAATGCCCCCTTAGGCAGATCACAGTCAAGAGTCTGCACCTGGGCGACCAGTGCGGAGTTATGATATCACAATGCCCCCTAAGGCAGATCACAGACAAGGGTCTGTCACCTGGGTGACCAGTGCGGAGTTATGATGTCACAATGCCCCCTTAGGCAGATCACAGACAAGGGTCTGTCTCCTGGGTGACCAGTGGTGTATTATGTTGTCACAATGACCCCTTAGGCAGATCACAGACAAGGGCCTGTCACCTGGGTGACCCGTGCAGTGTTATGATGTCACAATGCCCCCTTAGGCAGATCACAGTTAATGGACTGTCACCTGGGTGACCAGTGCAGAGTTATGATGTCACAATGCCCCCTTAGGCAGATCAAAGGAAAGGGTCTGTCACCTGGGTGACCAGTGCAGTGTTATCATTTCACAGTGCCCACTTAGGCAGATAAAATCCAGGGTCTGTCACCTCAGTGACCAGTGCAGAGTTATGACGTCACAATGACCCCTTAGGCTGATCAACGACCAGGGTCTGTCACCTGGGTGACCAGTGCAGAGTTCTCATGTCACAATGCTGCCTTAGGCAGATGAAAGAAAAGGGTGTGTCACCTGGGTGACTAGTGCAGTATTATGATGTCACAGTGACCCCTTAGGGAGATCAAAGACAAGGGTCTATCACCTGGATGACCAGGGCAGAGTTATGATGTCACTATGCCAACTTAGGCAGTTCACAGACAAGTGTCTGTCACCTGGGTGAGCAGTGCAGAATTATGATGTCACAATGCCCCCTTAGGCAGATAACAGATAAGGGTCTGTCACCTGGGTGACCATTGCAGAGTTATGATGTCACAATGACCCGTTAGGCAGATCAAAGACCAGGGTCTGTATCCTGGGTGACCAGTGAAGAGTTATGATGTCACAATACACCTTAGGCAGACCACAGACGAGGGTCTGTCACCTGGGTGACCAGTGCAGAGTTATGATGTCACAATGACCCCTTAGGCAGATTACAGACAAGGTTCTGTCACCTGGGTGACCAGTGCAGTGTTATGATGTCACAATGTCCCCTTAGGGAGATCACAGACAAGGGTCTGTCACCAGGGCCACAAGTGCAGAGTTAGGATGTCACAATGCTACCTTGGGCAGATGAAGGAAAAGGGTCTGTCACCTGGGTGACCAGTGCAGTGTTATGATGTCACAATGACCCCTTAGGCAGATCAAAGACAAGGGTCTGTCACCTGGATGACCAGGACAGAGTTATGATGTCCCAATGCTGCCTTAGGAAGATCACAGACAAGGGTCTATCACCTGGCTGAGCAGTGCAGAATTATGATGTCACAATGCCCCCTTAGGCAAAAAACAGACAAGGGTCTGTCACCTGGGTGACCCGTGAAGAGTAATGATGTCACAATGCACCCTTAGGCAGACCACAGACAATGGCTTGTCACCTGGGTGACCCGTGCAGAGTTATGATGTCACAATGCACCCTTAGGCAGATCACAGACAAGGGTCTGTCACCTGGGTGACCCATGCGGAATTATGATGTCACAGTGCCCCTTAGGCAGATGACAGACAAGTGTCTGTCGCCTGGGAGAGCAGTGCAGGGTTATGATTTCACAATGCCCCCTTAGGCAGAGCACAGACAAGGGTCTGTCACCACGGTGACCAGTACAGAGTTATGACCTGACACTGCCCACTTAGGCGGATCACAGACAAGGGTCTGTCACTTGGGTGACCAGTGCAGAGTCATGATGTCACAATGCCGCCATAGGCAGATCACAGAAGTGGGCCTGTCACCTGGGTCCCCATTGCACAGTTTTGATGTCACAATGCCACCTTAGGCAGATCACAGACAAGGGTCTGTCACCTGGGTGACCAGTGCAGAGTTATGATGTCACAATGACCCCTTAGGCAGATAACGAACAAGGGTCTGTCGTAAGGGTGACGAGTGCAGTGTTGTGATGTCAAAATGCCCCCTTAGGCAGATCACAGACAAGGTTCTGTCGCCTGGGTGACCAGTGCAGAGTCCTGATATCACAATGCCCCCTTAGGCAGATCACAGAAAAGGGAATGTGACCTGGTTGCCCATTGCAGAGTTATGATGTCACAATGTCGCCTTAGGCACATCACAGACAAGCGCCTGTCACCTGGGTGACCAGTGCAGCGTTATGATGTCACAATGACCCTTTGGCAGATCACAGACAAGGGTCTGTCACCTGGGGGACCGGTGCAGATTTATGATGTCCCAATGACTCCTTAGGCAGATCAAAGACAAGGGTCTGTCACCTGGGTGACCATTGCAGAGTTATGATGTCACAATGCCCCCTTAGGCAGATCACAGTCAAGAGTCTGCACCTGGGCGACCAGTGCGGAGTTATGATATCACAATGCCCCCTAAGGCAGATCACAGACAAGGGTCTGTCACCTGGGTGACCAGTGCGGAGTTATGATGTCACAATGCCCCCTTAGGCAGATCACAGACAAGGGTCTGTCTCCTGGGTGACCAGTGGTGTATTATGTTGTCACAATGACCCCTTAGGCAGATCACAGACAAGGGCCTGTCACCTGGGTGACCCGTGCAGTGTTATGATGTCACAATGCCCCCTTAGGCAGATCACAGTTAATGGACTGTCACCTGGGTGACCAGTGCAGAGTTATGATGTCACAATGCCCCCTTAGGCAGATCAAAGGAAAGGGTCTGTCACCTGGGTGACCAGTGCAGTGTTATCATTTCACAGTGCCCACTTAGGCAGATAAAATCCAGGGTCTGTCACCTCAGTGACCAGTGCAGAGTTATGACGTCACAATGACCCCTTAGGCTGATCAACGACCAGGGTCTGTCACCTGGGTGACCAGTGCAGAGTTCTCATGTCACAATGCTGCCTTAGGCAGATGAAAGAAAAGGGTGTGTCACCTGGGTGACTAGTGCAGTATTATGATGTCACAGTGACCCCTTAGGGAGATCAAAGACAAGGGTCTATCACCTGGATGACCAGGGCAGAGTTATGATGTCACTATGCCAACTTAGGCAGTTCACAGACAAGTGTCTGTCACCTGGGTGAGCAGTGCAGAATTATGATGTCACAATGCCCCCTTAGGCAGATAACAGATAAGGGTCTGTCACCTGGGTGACCATTGCAGAGTTATGATGTCACAATGACCCGTTAGGCAGATCAAAGACCAGGGTCTGTATCCTGGGTGACCAGTGAAGAGTTATGATGTCACAATACACCTTAGGCAGACCACAGACGAGGGTCTGTCACCTGGGTGACCAGTGCAGAGTTATGATGTCACAATGACCCCTTAGGCAGATTACAGACAAGGTTCTGTCACCTGGGTGACCAGTGCAGTGTTATGATGTCACAATGTCCCCTTAGGGAGATCACAGACAAGGGTCTGTCACCAGGGCCACAAGTGCAGAGTTAGGATGTCACAATGCTACCTTGGGCAGATGAAGGAAAAGGGTCTGTCACCTGGGTGACCAGTGCAGTGTTATGATGTCACAATGACCCCTTAGGCAGATCAAAGACAAGGGTCTGTCACCTGGATGACCAGGACAGAGTTATGATGTCCCAATGCTGCCTTAGGAAGATCACAGACAAGGGTCTATCACCTGGCTGAGCAGTGCAGAATTATGATGTCACAATGCCCCCTTAGGCAAAAAACAGACAAGGGTCTGTCACCTGGGTGACCCGTGAAGAGTAATGATGTCACAATGCACCCTTAGGCAGACCACAGACAATGGCTTGTCACCTGGGTGACCCGTGCAGAGTTATGATGTCACAATGCACCCTTAGGCAGATCACAGACAAGGGTCTGTCACCTGGGTGACCCATGCGGAATTATGATGTCACAGTGCCCCTTAGGCAGATGACAGACAAGTGTCTGTCGCCTGGGAGAGCAGTGCAGGGTTATGATTTCACAATGCCCCCTTAGGCAGAGCACAGACAAGGGTCTGTCACCACGGTGACCAGTACAGAGTTATGACCTGACAATGCCCACTTAGGCGGATCACAGACAAGGGTCTGTCACTTGGGTGACCAGTGCAGAGTCATGATGTCACAATGCCGCCATAGGCAGATCACAGAAGTGGGCCTGTCACCTGGGTCCCCATTGCACAGTTTTGATGTCACAATGCCACCTTAGGCAGATCACAGACAAGGGTCTGTCACCTGGGTGACCAGTGCAGAGTTATGATGTCACAATGACCCCTTAGGCAGATAACGAACAAGGGTCTGTCGTAAGGGTGACGAGTGCAGTGTTGTGATGTCAAAATGCCCCCTTAGGCAGATCACAGACAAGGTTCTGTCGCCTGGGTGACCAGTGCAGAGTCCTGATATCACAATGCCCCCTTAGGCAGATCACAGAAAAGGGAATGTGACCTGGTTGCCCATTGCAGAGTTATGATGTCACAATGTCGCCTTAGGCACATCACAGACAAGCGCCTGTCACCTGGGTGACCAGTGCAGCGTTATGATGTCACAATGACCCTTTGGCAGATCACAGACAAGGGTCTGTCACCTGGGGGACCGGTGCAGATTTATGATGTCCCAATGACTCCTTAGGCAGATCAAAGACAAGGGTCTGTCACCTGGGTGACCATTGCAGAGTTATGATGTCACAATGCCCCCTTAGGCAGATCACAGTCAAGAGTCTGCACCTGGGCGACCAGTGCGGAGTTATGATATCACAATGCCCCCTAAGGCAGATCACAGACAAGGGTCTGTCACCTGGGTGACCAGTGCGGAGTTATGATGTCACAATGCCCCCTTAGGCAGATCACAGACAAGGGTCTGTCTCCTGGGTGACCAGTGGTGTATTATGTTGTCACAATGACCCCTTAGGCAGATCACAGACAAGGGCCTGTCACCTGGGTGACCCGTGCAGTGTTATGATGTCACAATGCCCCCTTAGGCAGATCACAGTTAATGGACTGTCACCTGGGTGACCAGTGCAGAGTTATGATGTCACAGTGCCCCCTTAGGCAGATCAAAGAAAAGGGTCTGTCACCTGGGTGACCAGTGCAGTGTTATCATTTCACAGTGCCCACTTAGGCAGATAAAATCCAGGGTCTGTCACCTCAGTGACCAGTGCAGAGTTATGACGTCACAATGACCCCTTAGGCTGATCAACGACCAGGGTCTGTCACCTGGGTGACCAGTGCAGAGTTCTCATGTCACAATGCTGCCTTAGGCAGATGAAAGAAAAGGGTGTGTCACCTGGGTGACTAGTGCAGTATTATGATGTCACAGTGACCCCTTAGGGAGATCAAAGACAAGGGTCTATCACCTGGATGACCAGGGCAGAGTTATGATGTCACTATGCCAACTTAGGCAGTTCACAGACAAGTGTCTGTCACCTGGGTGAGCAGTGCAGAATTATGATGTCACAATGCCCCCTTAGGCAGATAACAGATAAGGGTCTGTCACCTGGGTGACCATTGCAGAGTTATGATGTCACAATGACCCGTTAGGCAGATCAAAGACCAGGGTCTGTATCCTGGGTGACCAGTGAAGAGTTATGATGTCACAATACACCTTAGGCAGACCACAGACGAGGGTCTGTCACCTGGGTGACCAGTGCAGAGTTATGATGTCACAATGACCCCTTAGGCAGATTACAGACAAGGTTCTGTCACCTGGGTGACCAGTGCAGTGTTATGATGTCACAATGTCCCCTTAGGGAGATCACAGACAAGGGTCTGTCACCAGGGCCACAAGTGCAGAGTTAGGATGTCACAATGCTACCTTGGGCAGATGAAGGAAAAGGGTCTGTCACCTGGGTGACCAGTGCAGTGTTATGATGTCACAATGACCCCTTAGGCAGATCAAAGACAAGGGTCTGTCACCTGGATGACCAAGACAGAGTTATGATGTCCCAATGCTGCCTTAGGAAGATCACAGACAAGGGTCTATCACCTGGCTGAGCAGTGCAGAATTATGATGTCACAATGCCCCCTTAGGCAAAAAACAGACAAGGGTCTGTCACCTGGGTGACCCGTGAAGAGTAATGATGTCACAATGCACCCTTAGGCAGACCACAGACAATGGCTTGTCACCTGGGTGACCCGTGCAGAGTTATGATGTCACAATGCACCCTTAGGCAGATCACAGACAAGGGTCTGTCACCTGGGTGACCCATGCGGAATTATGATGTCACAGTGCCCCTTAGGCAGATGACAGACAAGTGTCTGTCGCCTGGGAGAGCAGTGCAGGGTTATGATTTCACAATGCCCCCTTAGGCAGAGCACAGACAAGGGTCTGTCACCTGGGTGACCAGTGCGGAGTTATGATGTCACAATGCCCCCTTAGGCAGATCACAGACAAGGGTCTGTCTCCTGGGTGACCCGTGCAGAGTTATGATGTCACAATGCACCCTTAGGCAGATCACAGACAAGGGTCTGTCACCTGGGTGACCCATGCGGAATTATGATGTCACAGTGCCCCTTAGGCAGATGACAGACAAGTGTCTGTCGCCTGGGAGAGCAGTGCAGGGTTATGATTTCACAATGCCCCCTTAGGCAGAGCACAGACAAGGGTCTGTCACCACGGTGACCAGTACAGAGTTATGACCTGACAATGCCCACTTAGGCGGATCACAGACAAGGGTCTGTCACTTGGGTGACCAGTGCAGAGTCATGATGTCACAATGCCGCCATAGGCAGATCACAGAAGTGGGCCTGTCACCTGGGTCCCCATTGCACAGTTTTGATGTCACAATGCCACCTTAGGCAGATCACAGACAAGGGTCTGTCACCTGGGTGACCAGTGCAGAGTTATGATGTCACAATGACCCCTTAGGCAGATAACGAACAAGGGTCTGTCGTAAGGGTGACGAGTGCAGTGTTGTGATGTCAAAATGCCCCCTTAGGCAGATCACAGACAAGGTTCTGTCGCCTGGGTGACCAGTGCAGAGTCCTGATATCACAATGCCCCCTTAGGCAGATCACAGAAAAGGGAATGTGACCTGGTTGCCCATTGCAGAGTTATGATGTCACAATGTCGCCTTAGGCACATCACAGACAAGCGCCTGTCACCTGGGTGACCAGTGCAGCGTTATGATGTCACAATGACCCTTTGGCAGATCACAGACAAGGGTCTGTCACCTGGGGGACCGGTGCAGATTTATGATGTCCCAATGACTCCTTAGGCAGATCAAAGACAAGGGTCTGTCACCTGGGTGACCATTGCAGAGTTATGATGTCACAATGCCCCCTTAGGCAGATCACAGTCAAGAGTCTGCACCTGGGCGACCAGTGCGGAGTTATGATATCACAATGCCCCCTAAGGCAGATCACAGACAAGGGTCTGTCACCTGGGTGACCAGTGCGGAGTTATGATGTCACAATGCCCCCTTAGGCAGATCACAGACAAGGGTCTGTCTCCTGGGTGACCAGTGGTGTATTATGTTGTCACAATGACCCCTTAGGCAGATCACAGACAAGGGCCTGTCACCTGGGTGACCCGTGCAGTGTTATGATGTCACAATGCCCCCTTAGGCAGATCACAGTTAATGGACTGTCACCTGGGTGACCAGTGCAGAGTTATGATGTCACAATGCCCCCTTAGGCAGATCAAAGAAAAGGGTCTGTCACCTGGGTGACCAGTGCAGTGTTATCATTTCACAGTGCCCACTTAGGCAGATAAAATCCAGGGTCTGTCACCTCAGTGACCAGTGCAGAGTTATGACGTCACAATGACCCCTTAGGCTGATCAACGACCAGGGTCTGTCACCTGGGTGACCAGTGCAGAGTTCTCATGTCACAATGCTGCCTTAGGCAGATGAAAGAAAAGGGTGTGTCACCTGGGTGACTAGTGCAGTATTATGATGTCACAGTGACCGCTTAGGGAGATCAAAGACAAGGGTCTATCACCTGGATGACCAGGGCAGAGTTATGATGTCACTATGCCAACTTAGGCAGTTCACAGACAAGTGTCTGTCACCTGGGTGAGCAGTGCAGAATTATGATGTCACAATGCCCCCTTAGGCAGATAACAGATAAGGGTCTGTCACCTGGGTGACCATTGCAGAGTTATGATGTCACAATGACCCGTTAGGCAGATCAAAGACCAGGGTCTGTATCCTGGGTGACCAGTGAAGAGTTATGATGTCACAATACACCTTAGGCAGACCACAGACGAGGGTCTGTCACCTGGGTGACCAGTGCAGAGTTATGATGTCACAATGACCCCTTAGGCAGATTACAGACAAGGTTCTGTCACCTGGGTGACCAGTGCAGTGTTATGATGTCACAATGTCCCCTTAGGGAGATCACAGACAAGGGTCTGTCACCAGGGCCACAAGTGCAGAGTTAGGATGTCACAATGCTACCTTGGGCAGATGAAGGAAAAGGGTCTGTCACCTGGGTGACCAGTGCAGTGTTATGATGTCACAATGACCCCTTAGGCAGATCAAAGACAAGGGTCTGTCACCTGGATGACCAGGACAGAGTTATGATGTCCCAATGCTGCCTTAGGAAGATCACAGACAAGGGTCTGTCACCTGGCTGAGCAGTGCAGAATTATGATGTCACAATGCCCCCTTAGGCAAAAAACAGACAAGGGTCTGTCACCTGGGTGACCCGTGAAGAGTAATGATGTCACAATGCACCCTTAGGCAGACCACAGACAATGGCTTGTCACCTGGGTGACCCGTGCAGAGTTATGATGTCACAATGCACCCTTAGGCAGATCACAGACAAGGGTCTGTCACCTGGGTGACCCATGCGGAATTATGATGTCACAGTGCCCCTTAGGCAGATGACAGACAAGTGTCTGTCGCCTGGGAGAGCAGTGCAGGGTTATGATTTCACAATGCCCCCTTAGGCAGAGCACAGACAAGGGTCTGTCACCACGGTGACCAGTACAGAGTTATGACCTGACAATGCCCACTTAGGCGGATCACAGACAAGGGTCTGTCACTTGGGTGACCAGTGCAGAGTCATGATGTCACAATGCCGCCATAGGCAGATCACAGAAGTGGGCCTGTCACCTGGGTCCCCATTGCACAGTTTTGATGTCACAATGCCACCTTAGGCAGATCACAGACAAGGGTCTGTCACCTGGGTGACCAGTGCAGAGTTATGATGTCACAATGACCCCTTAGGCAGATAACGAACAAGGGTCTGTCGTAAGGGTGACGAGTGCAGTGTTGTGATGTCAAAATGCCCCCTTAGGCAGATCACAGACAAGGTTCTGTCGCCTGGGTGACCAGTGCAGAGTCCTGATATCACAATGCCCCCTTAGGCAGATCACAGAAAAGGGAATGTGACCTGGTTGCCCATTGCAGAGTTATGATGTCACAATGTCGCCTTAGGCACATCACAGACAAGCGCCTGTCACCTGGGTGACCAGTGCAGCGTTATGATGTCACAATGACCCTTTGGCAGATCACAGACAAGGGTCTGTCACCTGGGGGACCGGTGCAGATTTATGATGTCCCAATGACTCCTTAGGCAGATCAAAGACAAGGGTCTGTCACCTGGGTGACCATTGCAGAGTTATGATGTCACAATGCCCCCTTAGGCAGATCACAGTCAAGAGTCTGCACCTGGGCGACCAGTGCGGAGTTATGATATCACAATGCCCCCTAAGGCAGATCACAGACAAGGGTCTGTCACCTGGGTGACCAGTGCGGAGTTATGATGTCACAATGCCCCCTTAGGCAGATCACAGACAAGGGTCTGTCTCCTGGGTGACCAGTGGTGTATTATGTTGTCACAATGACCCCTTAGGCAGATCACAGACAAGGGCCTGTCACCTGGGTGACCCGTGCAGTGTTATGATGTCACAATGCCCCCTTAGGCAGATCACAGTTAATGGACTGTCACCTGGGTGACCAGTGCAGAGTTATGATGTCACAATGCCCCCTTAGGCAGATCAAAGAAAAGGGTCTGTCACCTGGGTGACCAGTGCAGTGTTATCATTTCACAGTGCCCACTTAGGCAGATAAAATCCAGGGTCTGTCACCTCAGTGACCAGTGCAGAGTTATGACGTCACAATGACCCCTTAGGCTGATCAACGACCAGGGTCTGTCACCTGGGTGACCAGTGCAGAGTTCTCATGTCACAATGCTGCCTTAGGCAGATGAAAGAAAAGGGTGTGTCACCTGGGTGACTAGTGCAGTATTATGATGTCACAGTGACCGCTTAGGGAGATCAAAGACAAGGGTCTATCACCTGGATGACCAGGGCAGAGTTATGATGTCACTATGCCAACTTAGGCAGTTCACAGACAAGTGTCTGTCACCTGGGTGAGCAGTGCAGAATTATGATGTCACAATGCCCCCTTAGGCAGATAACAGATAAGGGTCTGTCACCTGGGTGACCATTGCAGAGTTATGATGTCACAATGACCCGTTAGGCAGATCAAAGACCAGGGTCTGTATCCTGGGTGACCAGTGAAGAGTTATGATGTCACAATACACCTTAGGCAGACCACAGACGAGGGTCTGTCACCTGGGTGACCAGTGCAGAGTTATGATGTCACAATGACCCCTTAGGCAGATTACAGACAAGGTTCTGTCACCTGGGTGACCAGTGCAGTGTTATGATGTCACAATGTCCCCTTAGGGAGATCACAGACAAGGGTCTGTCACCAGGGCCACAAGTGCAGAGTTAGGATGTCACAATGCTACCTTGGGCAGATGAAGGAAAAGGGTCTGTCACCTGGGTGACCAGTGCAGTGTTATGATGTCACAATGACCCCTTAGGCAGATCAAAGACAAGGGTCTGTCACCTGGATGACCAGGACAGAGTTATGATGTCCCAATGCTGCCTTAGGAAGATCACAGACAAGGGTCTATCACCTGGCTGAGCAGTGCAGAATTATGATGTCACAATGCCCCCTTAGGCAAAAAACAGACAAGGGTCTGTCACCTGGGTGACCCGTGAAGAGTAATGATGTCACAATGCACCCTTAGGCAGACCACAGACAATGGCTTGTCACCTGGGTGACCCGTGCAGAGTTATGATGTCACAATGCACCCTTAGGCAGATCACAGACAAGGGTCTGTCACCTGGGTGACCCATGCGGAATTATGATGTCACAGTGCCCCTTAGGCAGATGACAGACAAGTGTCTGTCGCCTGGGAGAGCAGTGCAGGGTTATGATTTCACAATGCCCCCTTAGGCAGAGCACAGACAAGGGTCTGTCACCACGGTGACCAGTACAGAGTTATGACCTGACAATGCCCACTTAGGCGGATCACAGACAAGGGTCTGTCACTTGGGTGACCAGTGCAGAGTCATGATGTCACAATGCCGCCATAGGCAGATCACAGAAGTGGGCCTGTCACCTGGGTCCCCATTGCACAGTTTTGATGTCACAATGCCACCTTAGGCAGATCACAGACAAGGGTCTGTCACCTGGGTGACCAGTGCAGAGTTATGATGTCACAATGACCCCTTAGGCAGATAACGAACAAGGGTCTGTCGTAAGGGTGACGAGTGCAGTGTTGTGATGTCAAAATGCCCCCTTAGGCAGATCACAGACAAGGTTCTGTCGCCTGGGTGACCAGTGCAGAGTCCTGATATCACAATGCCCCCTTAGGCAGATCACAGAAAAGGGAATGTGACCTGGTTGCCCATTGCAGAGTTATGATGTCACAATGTCGCCTTAGGCACATCACAGACAAGCGCCTGTCACCTGGGTGACCAGTGCAGCGTTATGATGTCACAATGACCCTTTGGCAGATCACAGACAAGGGTCTGTCACCTGGGGGACCGGTGCAGATTTATGATGTCCCAATGACTCCTTAGGCAGATCAAAGACAAGGGTCTGTCACCTGGGTGACCATTGCAGAGTTATGATGTCACAATGCCCCCTTAGGCAGATCACAGTCAAGAGTCTGCACCTGGGCGACCAGTGCGGAGTTATGATATCACAATGCCCCCTAAGGCAGATCACAGACAAGGGTCTGTCACCTGGGTGACCAGTGCGGAGTTATGATGTCACAATGCCCCCTTAGGCAGATCACAGACAAGGGTCTGTCTCCTGGGTGACCAGTGGTGTATTATGTTGTCACAATGACCCCTTAGGCAGATCACAGACAAGGGCCTGTCACCTGGGTGACCCGTGCAGTGTTATGATGTCACAATGCCCCCTTAGGCAGATCACAGTTAATGGACTGTCACCTGGGTGACCAGTGCAGAGTTATGATGTCACAATGCCCCCTTAGGCAGATCAAAGAAAAGGGTCTGTCACCTGGGTGACCAGTGCAGTGTTATCATTTCACAGTGCCCACTTAGGCAGATAAAATCCAGGGTCTGTCACCTCAGTGACCAGTGCAGAGTTATGACGTCACAATGACCCCTTAGGCTGATCAACGACCAGGGTCTGTCACCTGGGTGACCAGTGCAGAGTTCTCATGTCACAATGCTGCCTTAGGCAGATGAAAGAAAAGGGTGTGTCACCTGGGTGACTAGTGCAGTATTATGATGTCACAGTGACCGCTTAGGGAGATCAAAGACAAGGGTCTATCACCTGGATGACCAGGGCAGAGTTATGATGTCACTATGCCAACTTAGGCAGTTCACAGACAAGTGTCTGTCACCTGGGTGAGCAGTGCAGAATTATGATGTCACAATGCCCCCTTAGGCAGATAACAGATAAGGGTCTGTCACCAGGGTGACCATTGCAGAGTTATGATGTCACAATGACCCGTTAGGCAGATTAAAGACCAGGGTCTGTATCCTGGGTGACCAGTGAAGAGTTATGATGTCACAATACACCTTAGGCAGACCACAGACGAGGGTCTGTCACCTGGGTGACCAGTGCAGAGTTATGATGTCACAATGACCCCTTAGGCAGATTACAGACAAGGTTCTGTCACCTGGGTGACCAGTGCAGTGTTATGATGTCACAATGTCCCCTCAGGGAGATCACAGACAAGGGTCTGTCACCAGGGCCACAAGTGCAGAGTTAGGATGTCACAATGCTACCTTGGGCAGATGAAGGAAAAGGGTCTGTCACCTGGGTGACCAGTGCAGTGTTATGATGTCACAATGACCCCTTAGGCAGATCAAAGACAAGGGTCTGTCACCTGGATGACCAGGACAGAGTTATGATGTCCCAATGCTGCCTTAGGAAGATCACAGACAAGGGTCTATCACCTGGCTGAGCAGTGCAGAATTATGATGTCACAATGCCCCCTTAGGCAAAAAACAGACAAGGGTCTGTCACCTGGGTGACCCGTGAAGAGTAATGATGTCACAATGCACCCTTAGGCAGACCACAGACAATGGCTTGTCACCTGGGTGACCCGTGCAGAGTTATGATGTCACAATGCACCCTTAGGCAGATCACAGACAAGGGTCTGTCACCTGGGTGACCCATGCGGAATTATGATGTCACAGTGCCCCTTAGGCAGATGACAGACAAGTGTCTGTCGCCTGGGAGAGCAGTGCAGGGTTATGATTTCACAATGCCCCCTTAGGCAGAGCACAGACAAGGGTCTGTCACCACGGTGACCAGTACAGAGTTATGACCTGACACTGCCCACTTAGGCGGATCACAGACAAGGGTCTGTCACTTGGGTGACCAGTGCAGAGTCATGATGTCACAATGCCGCCATAGGCAGATCACAGAAGTGGGCCTGTCACCTGGGTCCCCATTGCACAGTTTTGATGTCACAATGCCACCTTAGGCAGATCACAGACAAGGGTCTGTCACCTGGGTGACCAGTGCAGAGTTATGATGTCACAATGACCCCTTAGGCAGATAACGAACAAGGGTCTGTCGTAAGGGTGACGAGTGCAGTGTTGTGATGTCAAAATGCCCCCTTAGGCAGATCACAGACAAGGTTCTGTCGCCTGGGTGACCAGTGCAGAGTCCTGATATCACAATGCCCCCTTAGGCAGATCACAGAAAAGGGAATGTGACCTGGTTGCCCATTGCAGAGTTATGATGTCACAATGTCGCCTTAGGCACATCACAGACAAGCGCCTGTCACCTGGGTGACCAGTGCAGCGTTATGATGTCACAATGACCCTTTGGCAGATCACAGACAAGGGTCTGTCACCTGGGGGACCGGTGCAGATTTATGATGTCCCAATGACTCCTTAGGCAGATCAAAGACAAGGGTCTGTCACCTGGGTGACCATTGCAGAGTTATGATGTCACAATGCCCCCTTAGGCAGATCACAGTCAAGAGTCTGCACCTGGGCGACCAGTGCGGAGTTATGATATCACAATGCCCCCTAAGGCAGATCACAGACAAGGGTCTGTCACCTGGGTGACCAGTGCGGAGTTATGATGTCACAATGCCCCCTTAGGCAGATCACAGACAAGGGTCTGTCTCCTGGGTGACCAGTGGTGTATTATGTTGTCACAATGACCCCTTAGGCAGATCACAGACAAGGGCCTGTCACCTGGGTGACCCGTGCAGTGTTATGATGTCACAATGCCCCCTTAGGCAGATCACAGTTAATGGACTGTCACCTGGGTGACCAGTGCAGAGTTATGATGTCACAATGCCCCCTTAGGCAGATCAAAGGAAAGGGTCTGTCACCTGGGTGACCAGTGCAGTGTTATCATTTCACAGTGCCCACTTAGGCAGATAAAATCCAGGGTCTGTCACCTCAGTGACCAGTGCAGAGTTATGACGTCACAATGACCCCTTAGGCTGATCAACGACCAGGGTCTGTCACCTGGGTGACCAGTGCAGAGTTCTCATGTCACAATGCTGCCTTAGGCAGATGAAAGAAAAGGGTGTGTCACCTGGGTGACTAGTGCAGTATTATGATGTCACAGTGACCCCTTAGGGAGATCAAAGACAAGGGTCTATCACCTGGATGACCAGGGCAGAGTTATGATGTCACTATGCCAACTTAGGCAGTTCACAGACAAGTGTCTGTCACCTGGGTGAGCAGTGCAGAATTATGATGTCACAATGCCCCCTTAGGCAGATAACAGATAAGGGTCTGTCACCTGGGTGACCATTGCAGAGTTATGATGTCACAATGACCCGTTAGGCAGATCAAAGACCAGGGTCTGTATCCTGGGTGACCAGTGAAGAGTTATGATGTCACAATACACCTTAGGCAGACCACAGACGAGGGTCTGTCACCTGGGTGACCAGTGCAGAGTTATGATGTCACAATGACCCCTTAGGCAGATTACAGACAAGGTTCTGTCACCTGGGTGACCAGTGCAGTGTTATGATGTCACAATGTCCCCTTAGGGAGATCACAGACAAGGGTCTGTCACCAGGGCCACAAGTGCAGAGTTAGGATGTCACAATGCTACCTTGGGCAGATGAAGGAAAAGGGTCTGTCACCTGGGTGACCAGTGCAGTGTTATGATGTCACAATGACCCCTTAGGCAGATCAAAGACAAGGGTCTGTCACCTGGATGACCAGGACAGAGTTATGATGTCCCAATGCTGCCTTAGGAAGATCACAGACAAGGGTCTATCACCTGGCTGAGCAGTGCAGAATTATGATGTCACAATGCCCCCTTAGGCAAAAAACAGACAAGGGTCTGTCACCTGGGTGACCCGTGAAGAGTAATGATGTCACAATGCACCCTTAGGCAGACCACAGACAATGGCTTGTCACCTGGGTGACCCGTGCAGAGTTATGATGTCACAATGCACCCTTAGGCAGATCACAGACAAGGGTCTGTCACCTGGGTGACCCATGCGGAATTATGATGTCACAGTGCCCCTTAGGCAGATGACAGACAAGTGTCTGTCGCCTGGGAGAGCAGTGCAGGGTTATGATTTCACAATGCCCCCTTAGGCAGAGCACAGACAAGGGTCTGTCACCACGGTGACCAGTACAGAGTTATGACCTGACAATGCCCACTTAGGCGGATCACAGACAAGGGTCTGTCACTTGGGTGACCAGTGCAGAGTCATGATGTCACAATGCCGCCATAGGCAGATCACAGAAGTGGGCCTGTCACCTGGGTCCCCATTGCACAGTTTTGATGTCACAATGCCACCTTAGGCAGATCACAGACAAGGGTCTGTCACCTGGGTGACCAGTGCAGAGTTATGATGTCACAATGACCCCTTAGGCAGATAACGAACAAGGGTCTGTCGTAAGGGTGACGAGTGCAGTGTTGTGATGTCAAAATGCCCCCTTAGGCAGATCACAGACAAGGTTCTGTCGCCTGGGTGACCAGTGCAGAGTCCTGATATCACAATGCCCCCTTAGGCAGATCACAGAAAAGGGAATGTGACCTGGTTGCCATTGCAGAGTTATGATGTCACAATGTCGCCTTAGGCACATCACAGACAAGCGCCTGTCACCTGGGTGACCAGTGCAGCGTTATGATGTCACAATGACCCTTTGGCAGATCACAGACAAGGGTCTGTCACCTGGGGGACCGGTGCAGATTTATGATGTCCCAATGACTCCTTAGGCAGATCAAAGACAAGGGTCTGTCACCTGGGTGACCATTGCAGAGTTATGATGTCACAATGCCCCCTTAGGCAGATCACAGTCAAGAGTCTGCACCTGGGCGACCAGTGCGGAGTTATGATATCACAATGCCCCCTAAGGCAGATCACAGACAAGGGTCTGTCACCTGGGTGACCAGTGCGGAGTTATGATGTCACAATGCCCCCTTAGGCAGATCACAGACAAGGGTCTGTCTCCTGGGTGACCAGTGGTGTATTATGTTGTCACAATGACCCCTTAGGCAGATCACAGACAAGGGCCTGTCACCTGGGTGACCCGTGCAGTGTTATGATGTCACAATGCCCCCTTAGGCAGATCACAGTTAATGGACTGTCACCTGGGTGACCAGTGCAGAGTTATGATGTCACAATGCCCCCTTAGGCAGATCAAAGAAAAGGGTCTGTCACCTGGGTGACCAGTGCAGTGTTATCATTTCACAGTGCCCACTTAGGCAGATAAAATCCAGGGTCTGTCACCTCAGTGACCAGTGCAGAGTTATGACGTCACAATGACCCCTTAGGCTGATCAACGACCAGGGTCTGTCACCTGGGTGACCAGTGCAGAGTTCTCATGTCACAATGCTGCCTTAGGCAGATGAAAGAAAAGGGTGTGTCACCTGGGTGACTAGTGCAGTATTATGATGTCACAGTGACCCCTTAGGGAGATCAAAGACAAGGGTCTATCACCTGGATGACCAGGGCAGAGTTATGATGTCACTATGCCAACTTAGGCAGTTCACAGACAAGTGTCTGTCACCTGGGTGAGCAGTGCAGAATTATGATGTCACAATGCCCCCTTAGGCAGATAACAGATAAGGGTCTGTCACCTGGGTGACCATTGCAGAGTTATGATGTCACAATGACCCGTTAGGCAGATCAAAGACCAGGGTCTGTATCCTGGGTGACCAGTGAAGAGTTATGATGTCACAATACACCTTAGGCAGACCACAGACGAGGGTCTGTCACCTGGGTGACCAGTGCAGAGTTATGATGTCACAATGACCCCTTAGGCAGATTACAGACAAGGTTCTGTCACCTGGGTGACCAGTGCAGTGTTATGATGTCACAATGTCCCCTTAGGGAGATCACAGACAAGGGTCTGTCACCAGGGCCACAAGTGCAGAGTTAGGATGTCACAATGCTACCTTGGGCAGATGAAGGAAAAGGGTCTGTCACCTGGGTGACCAGTGCAGTGTTATGATGTCACAATGACCCCTTAGGCAGATCAAAGACAAGGGTCTGTCACCTGGATGACCAGGACAGAGTTATGATGTCCCAATGCTGCCTTAGGAAGATCACAGACAAGGGTCTATCACCTGGCTGAGCAGTGCAGAATTATGATGTCACAATGCCCCCTTAGGCAAAAAACAGACAAGGGTCTGTCACCTGGGTGACCCGTGAAGAGTAATGATGTCACAATGCACCCTTAGGCAGACCACAGACAATGGCTTGTCACCTGGGTGACCCGTGCAGAGTTATGATGTCACAATGCACCCTTAGGCAGATCACAGACAAGGGTCTGTCACCTGGGTGACCCATGCGGAATTATGATGTCACAGTGCCCCTTAGGCAGATGACAGACAAGTGTCTGTCGCCTGGGAGAGCAGTGCAGGGTTATGATTTCACAATGCCCCCTTAGGCAGAGCACAGACAAGGGTCTGTCACCACGGTGACCAGTACAGAGTTATGACCTGACAATGCCCACTTAGGCGGATCACAGACAAGGGTCTGTCACTTGGGTGACCAGTGCAGAGTCATGATGTCACAATGCCGCCATAGGCAGATCACAGAAGTGGGCCTGTCACCTGGGTCCCCATTGCACAGTTTTGATGTCACAATGCCACCTTAGGCAGATCACAGACAAGGGTCTGTCACCTGGGTGACCAGTGCAGAGTTATGATGTCACAATGACCCCTTAGGCAGATAACGAACAAGGGTCTGTCGTAAGGGTGACGAGTGCAGTGTTGTGATGTCAAAATGCCCCCTTAGGCAGATCACAGACAAGGTTCTGTCGCCTGGGTGACCAGTGCAGAGTCCTGATATCACAATGCCCCCTTAGGCAGATCACAGAAAAGGGAATGTGACCTGGTTGCCCATTGCAGAGTTATGATGTCACAATGTCGCCTTAGGCACATCACAGACAAGCGCCTGTCACCTGGGTGACCAGTGCAGCGTTATGATGTCACAATGACCCTTTGGCAGATCACAGACAAGGGTCTGTCACCTGGGAGACCGGTGCAGATTTATGATGTCCCAATGACTCCTTAGGCAGATCAAAGACAAGGGTCTGTCACCTGGGTGACCATTGCAGAGTTATGATGTCACAATGCCCCCTTAGGCAGATCACAGTCAAGAGTCTGCACCTGGGCGACCAGTGCGGAGTTATGATATCACAATGCCCCCTAAGGCAGATCACAGACAAGGGTCTGTCACCTGGGTGACCAGTGCGGAGTTATGATGTCACAATGCCCCCTTAGGCAGATCACAGACAAGGGTCTGTCTCCTGGGTGACCCGTGCAGAGTTATGATGTCACAATGCACCCTTAGGCAGATCACAGACAAGGGTCTGTCACCTGGGTGACCCATGCGGAATTATGATGTCACAGTGCCCCTTAGGCAGATGACAGACAAGTGTCTGTCGCCTGGGAGAGCAGTGCAGGGTTATGATTTCACAATGCCCCCTTAGGCAGAGCACAGACAAGGGTCTGTCACCACGGTGACCAGTACAGAGTTATGACCTGACAATGCCCACTTAGGCGGATCACAGACAAGGGTCTGTCACTTGGGTGACCAGTGCAGAGTCATGATGTCACAATGCCGCCATAGGCAGATCACAGAAGTGGGCCTGTCACCTGGGTCCCCATTGCACAGTTTTGATGTCACAATGCCACCTTAGGCAGATCACAGACAAGGGTCTGTCACCTGGGTGACCAGTGCAGAGTTATGATGTCACAATGACCCCTTAGGCAGATAACGAACAAGGGTCTGTCGTAAGGGTGACGAGTGCAGTGTTGTGATGTCAAAATGCCCCGTTAGGCAGATCACAGACAAGGTTCTGTCGCCTGGGTGACCAGTGCAGAGTCCTGATATCACAATGCCCCCTTAGGCAGATCACAGAAAAGGGAATGTGACCTGGTTGCCCATTGCAGAGTTATGATGTCACAATGTCGCCTTAGGCACATCACAGACAAGCGCCTGTCACCTGGGTGACCAGTGCAGCGTTATGATGTCACAATGACCCTTTGGCAGATCACAGACAAGGGTCTGTCACCTGGGGGACCGGTGCAGATTTATGATGTCCCAATGACTCCTTAGGCAGATCAAAGACAAGGGTCTGTCACCTGGGTGACCATTGCAGAGTTATGATGTCACAATGCCCCCTTAGGCAGATCACAGTCAAGAGTCTGCACCTGGGCGACCAGTGCGGAGTTATGATATCACAATGCCCCCTAAGGCAGATCACAGACAAGGGTCTGTCACCTGGGTGACCAGTGCGGAGTTATGATGTCACAATGCCCCCTTAGGCAGATCACAGACAAGGGTCTGTCTCCTGGGTGACCAGTGGTGTATTATGTTGTCACAATGACCCCTTAGGCAGATCACAGACAAGGGCCTGTCACCTGGGTGACCCGTGCAGTGTTATGATGTCACAATGCCCCCTTAGGCAGATCACAGTTAATGGACTGTCACCTGGGTGACCAGTGCAGAGTTATGATGTCACAATGCCCCCTTAGGCAGATCAAAGGAAAGGGTCTGTCACCTGGGTGACCAGTGCAGTGTTATCATTTCACAGTGCCCACTTAGGCAGATAAAATCCAGGGTCTGTCACCTCAGTGACCAGTGCAGAGTTATGACGTCACAATGACCCCTTAGGCTGATCAACGACCAGGGTCTGTCACCTGGGTGACCAGTGCAGAGTTCTCATGTCACAATGCTGCCTTAGGCAGATGAAAGAAAAGGGTGTGTCACCTGGGTGACTAGTGCAGTATTATGATGTCACAGTGACCCCTTAGGGAGATCAAAGACAAGGGTCTATCACCTGGATGACCAGGGCAGAGTTATGATGTCACTATGCCAACTTAGGCAGTTCACAGACAAGTGTCTGTCACCTGGGTGAGCAGTGCAGAATTATGATGTCACAATGCCCCCTTAGGCAGATAACAGATAAGGGTCTGTCACCTGGGTGACCATTGCAGAGTTATGATGTCACAATGACCCGTTAGGCAGATCAAAGACCAGGGTCTGTATCCTGGGTGACCAGTGAAGAGTTATGATGTCACAATACACCTTAGGCAGACCACAGACGAGGGTCTGTCACCTGGGTGACCAGTGCAGAGTTATGATGTCACAATGACCCCTTAGGCAGATTACAGACAAGGTTCTGTCACCTGGGTGACCAGTGCAGTGTTATGATGTCACAATGTCCCCTCAGGGAGATCACAGACAAGGGTCTGTCACCAGGGCCACAAGTGCAGAGTTAGGATGTCACAATGCTACCTTGGGCAGATGAAGGAAAAGGGTCTGTCACCTGGGTGACCAGTGCAGTGTTATGATGTCACAATGACCCCTTAGGCAGATCAAAGACAAGGGTCTGTCACCTGGATGACCAGGACAGAGTTATGATGTCCCAATGCTGCCTTAGGAAGATCACAGACAAGGGTCTATCACCTGGCTGAGCAGTGCAGAATTATGATGTCACAATGCCCCCTTAGGCAAAAAACAGACAAGGGTCTGTCACCTGGGTGACCCGTGAAGAGTAATGATGTCACAATGCACCCTTAGGCAGACCACAGACAATGGCTTGTCACCTGGGTGACCCGTGCAGAGTTATGATGTCACAATGCACCCTTAGGCAGATCACAGACAAGGGTCTGTCACCTGGGTGACCCATGCGGAATTATGATGTCACAGTGCCCCTTAGGCAGATGACAGACAAGTGTCTGTCGCCTGGGAGAGCAGTGCAGGGTTATGATTTCACAATGCCCCCTTAGGCAGAGCACAGACAAGGGTCTGTCACCACGGTGACCAGTACAGAGTTATGACCTGACAATGCCCACTTAGGCGGATCACAGACAAGGGTCTGTCACTTGGGTGACCAGTGCAGAGTCATGATGTCACAATGCCGCCATAGGCAGATCACAGAAGTGGGCCTGTCACCTGGGTCCCCATTGCACAGTTTTGATGTCACAATGCCACCTTAGGCAGATCACAGACAAGGGTCTGTCACCTGGGTGACCAGTGCAGAGTTATGATGTCACAATGACCCCTTAGGCAGATAACGAACAAGGGTCTGTCGTAAGGGTGACGAGTGCAGTGTTGTGATGTCAAAATGCCCCCTTAGGCAGATCACAGACAAGGTTCTGTCGCCTGGGTGACCAGTGCAGAGTCCTGATATCACAATGCCCCCTTAGGCAGATCACAGAAAAGGGAATGTGACCTGGTTGCCCATTGCAGAGTTATGATGTCACAATGTCGCCTTAGGCACATCACAGACAAGCGCCTGTCACCTGGGTGACCAGTGCAGCGTTATGATGTCACAATGACCCTTTGGCAGATCACAGACAAGGGTCTGTCACCTGGGGGACCGGTGCAGATTTATGATGTCCCAATGACTCCTTAGGCAGATCAAAGACAAGGGTCTGTCACCTGGGTGACCATTGCAGAGTTATGATGTCACAATGCCCCCTTAGGCAGATCACAGTCAAGAGTCTGCACCTGGGCGACCAGTGCGGAGTTATGATATCACAATGCCCCCTAAGGCAGATCACAGACAAGGGTCTGTCACCTGGGTGACCAGTGCGGAGTTATGATGTCACAATGCCCCCTTAGGCAGATCACAGACAAGGGTCTGTCTCCTGGGTGACCAGTGGTGTATTATGTTGTCACAATGACCCCTTAGGCAGATCACAGACAAGGGCCTGTCACCTGGGTGACCCGTGCAGTGTTATGATGTCACAATGCCCCCTTAGGCAGATCACAGTTAATGGACTGTCACCTGGGTGACCAGTGCAGAGTTATGATGTCACAATGCCCCCTTAGGCAGATCAAAGAAAAGGGTCTGTCACCTGGGTGACCAGTGCAGTGTTATCATTTCACAGTGCCCACTTAGGCAGATAAAATCCAGGGTCTGTCACCTCAGTGACCAGTGCAGAGTTATGACGTCACAATGACCCCTTAGGCTGATCAACGACCAGGGTCTGTCACCTGGGTGACCAGTGCAGAGTTCTCATGTCACAATGCTGCCTTAGGCAGATGAAAGAAAAGGGTGTGTCACCTGGGTGACTAGTGCAGTATTATGATGTCACAGTGACCCCTTAGGGAGATCAAAGACAAGGGTCTATCACCTGGATGACCAGGGCAGAGTTATGATGTCACTATGCCAACTTAGGCAGTTCACAGACAAGTGTCTGTCACCTGGGTGAGCAGTGCAGAATTATGATGTCACAATGCCCCCTTAGGCAGATAACAGATAAGGGTCTGTCACCTGGGTGACCATTGCAGAGTTATGATGTCACAATGACCCGTTAGGCAGATCAAAGACCAGGGTCTGTATCCTGGGTGACCAGTGAAGAGTTATGATGTCACAATACACCTTAGGCAGACCACAGACGAGGGTCTGTCACCTGGGTGACCAGTGCAGAGTTATGATGTCACAATGACCCCTTAGGCAGATTACAGACAAGGTTCTGTCACCTGGGTGACCAGTGCAGTGTTATGATGTCACAATGTCCCCTTAGGGAGATCACAGACAAGGGTCTGTCACCAGGGCCACAAGTGCAGAGTTAGGATGTCACAATGCTACCTTGGGCAGATGAAGGAAAAGGGTCTGTCACCTGGGTGACCAGTGCAGTGTTATGATGTCACAATGACCCCTTAGGCAGATCAAAGACAAGGGTCTGTCACCTGGATGACCAGGACAGAGTTATGATGTCCCAATGCTGCCTTAGGAAGATCACAGACAAGGGTCTATCACCTGGCTGAGCAGTGCAGAATTATGATGTCACAATGCCCCCTTAGGCAAAAAACAGACAAGGGTCTGTCACCTGGGTGACCCGTGAAGAGTAATGATGTCACAATGCACCCTTAGGCAGACCACAGACAATGGCTTGTCACCTGGGTGACCCGTGCAGAGTTATGATGTCACAATGCACCCTTAGGCAGATCACAGACAAGGGTCTGTCACCTGGGTGACCCATGCGGAATTATGATGTCACAGTGCCCCTTAGGCAGATGACAGACAAGTGTCTGTCGCCTGGGAGAGCAGTGCAGGGTTATGATTTCACAATGCCCCCTTAGGCAGAGCACAGACAAGGGTCTGTCACCACGGTGACCAGTACAGAGTTATGACCTGACAATGCCCACTTAGGCGGATCACAGACAAGGGTCTGTCACTTGGGTGACCAGTGCAGAGTCATGATGTCACAATGCCGCCATAGGCAGATCACAGAAGTGGGCCTGTCACCTGGGTCCCCATTGCACAGTTTTGATGTCACAATGCCACCTTAGGCAGATCACAGACAAGGGTCTGTCACCTGGGTGACCAGTGCAGAGTTATGATGTCACAATGACCCCTTAGGCAGATAACGAACAAGGGTCTGTCGTAAGGGTGACGAGTGCAGTGTTGTGATGTCAAAATGCCCCCTTAGGCAGATCACAGACAAGGTTCTGTCGCCTGGGTGACCAGTGCAGAGTCCTGATATCACAATGCCCCCTTAGGCAGATCACAGAAAAGGGAATGTGACCTGGTTGCCCATTGCAGAGTTATGATGTCACAATGTCGCCTTAGGCACATCACAGACAAGCGCCTGTCACCTGGGTGACCAGTGCAGCGTTATGATGTCACAATGACCCTTTGGCAGATCACAGACAAGGGTCTGTCACCTGGGAGACCGGTGCAGATTTATGATGTCCCAATGACTCCTTAGGCAGATCAAAGACAAGGGTCTGTCACCTGGGTGACCATTGCAGAGTTATGATGTCACAATGCCCCCTTAGGCAGATCACAGTCAAGAGTCTGCACCTGGGCGACCAGTGCGGAGTTATGATATCACAATGCCCCCTAAGGCAGATCACAGACAAGGGTCTGTCACCTGGGTGACCAGTGCGGAGTTATGATGTCACAATGCCCCCTTAGGCAGATCACAGACAAGGGTCTGTCTCCTGGGTGACCCGTGCAGAGTTATGATGTCACAATGCACCCTTAGGCAGATCACAGACAAGGGTCTGTCACCTGGGTGACCCATGCGGAATTATGATGTCACAGTGCCCCTTAGGCAGATGACAGACAAGTGTCTGTCGCCTGGGAGAGCAGTGCAGGGTTATGATTTCACAATGCCCCCTTAGGCAGAGCACAGACAAGGGTCTGTCACCACGGTGACCAGTACAGAGTTATGACCTGACAATGCCCACTTAGGCGGATCACAGACAAGGGTCTGTCACTTGGGTGACCAGTGCAGAGTCATGATGTCACAATGCCGCCATAGGCAGATCACAGAAGTGGGCCTGTCACCTGGGTCCCCATTGCACAGTTTTGATGTCACAATGCCACCTTAGGCAGATCACAGACAAGGGTCTGTCACCTGGGTGACCAGTGCAGAGTTATGATGTCACAATGACCCCTTAGGCAGATAACGAACAAGGGTCTGTCGTAAGGGTGACGAGTGCAGTGTTGTGATGTCAAAATGCCCCCTTAGGCAGATCACAGACAAGGTTCTGTCGCCTGGGTGACCAGTGCAGAGTCCTGATATCACAATGCCCCCTTAGGCAGATCACAGAAAAGGGAATGTGACCTGGTTGCCCATTGCAGAGTTATGATGTCACAATGTCGCCTTAGGCACATCACAGACAAGCGCCTGTCACCTGGGTGACCAGTGCAGCGTTATGATGTCACAATGACCCTTTGGCAGATCACAGACAAGGGTCTGTCACCTGGGGGACCGGTGCAGATTTATGATGTCCCAATGACTCCTTAGGCAGATCAAAGACAAGGGTCTGTCACCTGGGTGACCATTGCAGAGTTATGATGTCACAATGCCCCCTTAGGCAGATCACAGTCAAGAGTCTGCACCTGGGCGACCAGTGCGGAGTTATGATATCACAATGCCCCCTAAGGCAGATCACAGACAAGGGTCTGTCACCTGGGTGACCAGTGCGGAGTTATGATGTCACAATGCCCCCTTAGGCAGATCACAGACAAGGGTCTGTCTCCTGGGTGACCAGTGGTGTATTATGTTGTCACAATGACCCCTTAGGCAGATCACAGACAAGGGCCTGTCACCTGGGTGACCCGTGCAGTGTTATGATGTCACAATGCCCCCTTAGGCAGATCACAGTTAATGGACTGTCACCTGGGTGACCAGTGCAGAGTTATGATGTCACAATGCCCCCTTAGGCAGATCAAAGGAAAGGGTCTGTCACCTGGGTGACCAGTGCAGTGTTATCATTTCACAGTGCCCACTTAGGCAGATAAAATCCAGGGTCTGTCACCTCAGTGACCAGTGCAGAGTTATGACGTCACAATGACCCCTTAGGCTGATCAACGACCAGGGTCTGTCACCTGGGTGACCAGTGCAGAGTTCTCATGTCACAATGCTGCCTTAGGCAGATGAAAGAAAAGGGTGTGTCACCTGGGTGACTAGTGCAGTATTATGATGTCACAGTGACCCCTTAGGGAGATCAAAGACAAGGGTCTATCACCTGGATGACCAGGGCAGAGTTATGATGTCACTATGCCAACTTAGGCAGTTCACAGACAAGTGTCTGTCACCTGGGTGAGCAGTGCAGAATTATGATGTCACAATGCCCCCTTAGGCAGATAACAGATAAGGGTCTGTCACCTGGGTGACCATTGCAGAGTTATGATGTCACAATGACCCGTTAGGCAGATCAAAGACCAGGGTCTGTATCCTGGGTGACCAGTGAAGAGTTATGATGTCACAATACACCTTAGGCAGACCACAGACGAGGGTCTGTCACCTGGGTGACCAGTGCAGAGTTATGATGTCACAATGACCCCTTAGGCAGATTACAGACAAGGTTCTGTCACCTGGGTGACCAGTGCAGTGTTATGATGTCACAATGTCCCCTCAGGGAGATCACAGACAAGGGTCTGTCACCAGGGCCACAAGTGCAGAGTTAGGATGTCACAATGCTACCTTGGGCAGATGAAGGAAAAGGGTCTGTCACCTGGGTGACCAGTGCAGTGTTATGATGTCACAATGACCCCTTAGGCAGATCAAAGACAAGGGTCTGTCACCTGGATGACCAGGACAGAGTTATGATGTCCCAATGCTGCCTTAGGAAGATCACAGACAAGGGTCTATCACCTGGCTGAGCAGTGCAGAATTATGATGTCACAATGCCCCCTTAGGCAAAAAACAGACAAGGGTCTGTCACCTGGGTGACCCGTGAAGAGTAATGATGTCACAATGCACCCTTAGGCAGACCACAGACAATGGCTTGTCACCTGGGTGACCCGTGCAGAGTTATGATGTCACAATGCACCCTTAGGCAGATCACAGACAAGGGTCTGTCACCTGGGTGACCCATGCGGAATTATGATGTCACAGTGCCCCTTAGGCAGATGACAGACAAGTGTCTGTCGCCTGGGAGAGCAGTGCAGGGTTATGATTTCACAATGCCCCCTTAGGCAGAGCACAGACAAGGGTCTGTCACCACGGTGACCAGTACAGAGTTATGACCTGACAATGCCCACTTAGGCGGATCACAGACAAGGGTCTGTCACTTGGGTGACCAGTGCAGAGTCATGATGTCACAATGCCGCCATAGGCAGATCACAGAAGTGGGCCTGTCACCTGGGTCCCCATTGCACAGTTTTGATGTCACAATGCCACCTTAGGCAGATCACAGACAAGGGTCTGTCACCTGGGTGACCAGTGCAGAGTTATGATGTCACAATGACCCCTTAGGCAGATAACGAACAAGGGTCTGTCGTAAGGGTGACGAGTGCAGTGTTGTGATGTCAAAATGCCCCCTTAGGCAGATCACAGACAAGGTTCTGTCGCCTGGGTGACCAGTGCAGAGTCCTGATATCACAATGCCCCCTTAGGCAGATCACAGAAAAGGGAATGTGACCTGGTTGCCCATTGCAGAGTTATGATGTCACAATGTCGCCTTAGGCACATCACAGACAAGCGCCTGTCACCTGGGTGACCAGTGCAGCGTTATGATGTCACAATGACCCTTTGGCAGATCACAGACAAGGGTCTGTCACCTGGGGGACCGGTGCAGATTTATGATGTCCCAATGACTCCTTAGGCAGATCAAAGACAAGGGTCTGTCACCTGGGTGACCATTGCAGAGTTATGATGTCACAATGCCCCCTTAGGCAGATCACAGTCAAGAGTCTGCACCTGGGTGACCAGTGCGGAGTTATGATATCACAATGCCCCCTAAGGCAGATCACAGACAAGGGTCTGTCACCTGGGTGACCAGTGCGGAGTTATGATGTCACAATGCCCCCTTAGGCAGATCACAGACAAGGGTCTGTCTCCTGGGTGACCAGTGGTGTATTATGTTGTCACAATGACCCCTTAGGCAGATCACAGACAAGGGCCTGTCACCTGGGTGACCCGTGCAGTGTTATGATGTCACAATGCCCCCTTAGGCAGATCACAGTTAATGGACTGTCACCTGGGTGACCAGTGCAGAGTTATGATGTCACAATGCCCCCTTAGGCAGATCAAAGAAAAGGGTCTGTCACCTGGGTGACCAGTGCAGTGTTATCATTTCACAGTGCCCACTTAGGCAGATAAAATCCAGGGTCTGTCACCTCAGTGACCAGTGCAGAGTTATGACGTCACAATGACCCCTTAGGCTGATCAACGACCAGGGTCTGTCACCTGGGTGACCAGTGCAGAGTTCTCATGTCCCAATGCTGCCTTAGGCAGATGAAAGAAAAGGGTGTGTCACCTGGGTGACTAGTGCAGTATTATGATGTCACAGTGACCGCTTAGGGAGATCAAAGACAAGGGTCTATCACCTGGATGACCAGGGCAGAGTTATGATGTCACTATGCCAACTTAGGCAGTTCACAGACAAGTGTCTGTCACCTGGGTGAGCAGTGCAGAATTATGATGTCACAATGCCCCCTTAGGCAGATAACAGATAAGGGTCTGTCACCTGGGTGACCATTGCAGAGTTATGATGTCACAATGACCCGTTAGGCAGATCAAAGACCAGGGTCTGTATCCTGGGTGACCAGTGAAGAGTTATGATGTCACAATACACCTTAGGCAGACCACAGACGAGGGTCTGTCACCTGGGTGACCAGTGCAGAGTTATGATGTCACAATGACCCCTTAGGCAGATTACAGACAAGGTTCTGTCACCTGGGTGACCAGTGCAGTGTTATGATGTCACAATGTCCCCTCAGGGAGATCACAGACAAGGGTCTGTCACCAGGGCCACAAGTGCAGAGTTAGGATGTCACAATGCTACCTTGGGCAGATGAAGGAAAAGGGTCTGTCACCTGGGTGACCAGTGCAGTGTTATGATGTCACAATGACCCCTTAGGCAGATCAAAGACAAGGGTCTGTCACCTGGATGACCAGGACAGAGTTATGATGTCCCAATGCTGCCTTAGGAAGATCACAGACAAGGGTCTATCACCTGGCTGAGCAGTGCAGAATTATGATGTCACAATGCCCCCTTAGGCAAAAAACAGACAAGGGTCTGTCACCTGGGTGACCCGTGAAGAGTAATGATGTCACAATGCACCCTTAGGCAGACCACAGACAATGGCTTGTCACCTGGGTGACCCGTGCAGAGTTATGATGTCACAATGCACCCTTAGGCAGATCACAGACAAGGGTCTGTCACCTGGGTGACCCATGCGGAATTATGATGTCACAGTGCCCCTTAGGCAGATGACAGACAAGTGTCTGTCGCCTGGGAGAGCAGTGCAGGGTTATGATTTCACAATGCCCCCTTAGGCAGAGCACAGACAAGGGTCTGTCACCACGGTGACCAGTACAGAGTTATGACCTGACAATGCCCACTTAGGCGGATCACAGACAAGGGTCTGTCACTTGGGTGACCAGTGCAGAGTCATGATGTCACAATGCCGCCATAGGCAGATCACAGAAGTGGGCCTGTCACCTGGGTCCCCATTGCACAGTTTTGATGTCACAATGCCACCTTAGGCAGATCACAGACAAGGGTCTGTCACCTGGGTGACCAGTGCAGAGTTATGATGTCACAATGACCCCTTAGGCAGATAACGAACAAGGGTCTGTCGTAAGGGTGACGAGTGCAGTGTTGTGATGTCAAAATGCCCCCTTAGGCAGATCACAGACAAGGTTCTGTCGCCTGGGTGACCAGTGCAGAGTCCTGATATCACAATGCCCCCTTAGGCAGATCACAGAAAAGGGAATGTGACCTGGTTGCCCATTGCAGAGTTATGATGTCACAATGTCGCCTTAGGCACATCACAGACAAGCGCCTGTCACCTGGGTGACCAGTGCAGCGTTATGATGTCACAATGACCCTTTGGCAGATCACAGACAAGGGTCTGTCACCTGGGGGACCGGTGCAGATTTATGATGTCCCAATGACTCCTTAGGCAGATCAAAGACAAGGGTCTGTCACCTGGGTGACCATTGCAGAGTTATGATGTCACAATGCCCCCTTAGGCAGATCACAGTCAAGAGTCTGCACCTGGGCGACCAGTGCGGAGTTATGATATCACAATGCCCCCTAAGGCAGATCACAGACAAGGGTCTGTCACCTGGGTGACCAGTGCGGAGTTATGATGTCACAATGCCCCCTTAGGCAGATCACAGACAAGGGTCTGTCTCCTGGGTGACCAGTGGTGTATTATGTTGTCACAATGACCCCTTAGGCAGATCACAGACAAGGGCCTGTCACCTGGGTGACCCGTGCAGTGTTATGATGTCACAATGCCCCCTTAGGCAGATCACAGTTAATGGACTGTCACCTGGGTGACCAGTGCAGAGTTATGATGTCACAATGCCCCCTTAGGCAGATCAAAGGAAAGGGTCTGTCACCTGGGTGACCAGTGCAGTGTTATCATTTCACAGTGCCCACTTAGGCAGATAAAATCCAGGGTCTGTCACCTCAGTGACCAGTGCAGAGTTATGACGTCACAATGACCCCTTAGGCTGATCAACGACCAGGGTCTGTCACCTGGGTGACCAGTGCAGAGTTCTCATGTCACAATGCTGCCTTAGGCAGATGAAAGAAAAGGGTGTGTCACCTGGGTGACTAGTGCAGTATTATGATGTCACAGTGACCCCTTAGGGAGATCAAAGACAAGGGTCTATCACCTGGATGACCAGGGCAGAGTTATGATGTCACTATGCCAACTTAGGCAGTTCACAGACAAGTGTCTGTCACCTGGGTGAGCAGTGCAGAATTATGATGTCACAATGCCCCCTTAGGCAGATAACAGATAAGGGTCTGTCACCTGGGTGACCATTGCAGAGTTATGATGTCACAATGACCCGTTAGGCAGATCAAAGACCAGGGTCTGTATCCTGGGTGACCAGTGAAGAGTTATGATGTCACAATACACCTTAGGCAGACCACAGACGAGGGTCTGTCACCTGGGTGACCAGTGCAGAGTTATGATGTCACAATGACCCCTTAGGCAGATTACAGACAAGGTTCTGTCACCTGGGTGACCAGTGCAGTGTTATGATGTCACAATGTCCCCTTAGGGAGATCACAGACAAGGGTCTGTCACCAGGGCCACAAGTGCAGAGTTAGGATGTCACAATGCTACCTTGGGCAGATGAAGGAAAAGGGTCTGTCACCTGGGTGACCAGTGCAGTGTTATGATGTCACAATGACCCCTTAGGCAGATCAAAGACAAGGGTCTGTCACCTGGATGACCAGGACAGAGTTATGATGTCCCAATGCTGCCTTAGGAAGATCACAGACAAGGGTCTATCACCTGGCTGAGCAGTGCAGAATTATGATGTCACAATGCCCCCTTAGGCAAAAAACAGACAAGGGTCTGTCACCTGGGTGACCCGTGAAGAGTAATGATGTCACAATGCACCCTTAGGCAGACCACAGACAATGGCTTGTCACCTGGGTGACCCGTGCAGAGTTATGATGTCACAATGCACCCTTAGGCAGATCACAGACAAGGGTCTGTCACCTGGGTGACCCATGCGGAATTATGATGTCACAGTGCCCCTTAGGCAGATGACAGACAAGTGTCTGTCGCCTGGGAGAGCAGTGCAGGGTTATGATTTCACAATGCCCCCTTAGGCAGAGCACAGACAAGGGTCTGTCACCACGGTGACCAGTACAGAGTTATGACCTGACAATGCCCACTTAGGCGGATCACAGACAAGGGTCTGTCACTTGGGTGACCAGTGCAGAGTCATGATGTCACAATGCCGCCATAGGCAGATCACAGAAGTGGGCCTGTCACCTGGGTCCCCATTGCACAGTTTTGATGTCACAATGCCACCTTAGGCAGATCACAGACAAGGGTCTGTCACCTGGGTGACCAGTGCAGAGTTATGATGTCACAATGACCCCTTAGGCAGATAACGAACAAGGGTCTGTCGTAAGGGTGACGAGTGCAGTGTTGTGATGTCAAAATGCCCCCTTAGGCAGATCACAGACAAGGTTCTGTCGCCTGGGTGACCAGTGCAGAGTCCTGATATCACAATGCCCCCTTAGGCAGATCACAGAAAAGGGAATGTGACCTGGTTGCCATTGCAGAGTTATGATGTCACAATGTCGCCTTAGGCACATCACAGACAAGCGCCTGTCACCTGGGTGACCAGTGCAGCGTTATGATGTCACAATGACCCTTTGGCAGATCACAGACAAGGGTCTGTCACCTGTGGGACCGGTGCAGATTTATGATGTCCCAATGACTCCTTAGGCAGATCAAAGACAAGGGTCTGTCACCTGGGTGACCATTGCAGAGTTATGATGTCACAATGCCCCCTTAGGCAGATCACAGTCAAGAGTCTGCACCTGGGCGACCAGTGCGGAGTTATGATATCACAATGCCCCCTAAGGCAGATCACAGACAAGGGTCTGTCACCTGGGTGACCAGTGCGGAGTTATGATGTCACAATGCCCCCTTAGGCAGATCACAGACAAGGGTCTGTCTCCTGGGTGACCAGTGGTGTATTATGTTGTCACAATGACCCCTTAGGCAGATCACAGACAAGGGCCTGTCACCTGGGTGACCCGTGCAGTGTTATGATGTCACAATGCCCCCTTAGGCAGATCACAGTTAATGGACTGTCACCTGGGTGACCAGTGCAGAGTTATGATGTCACAATGCCCCCTTAGGCAGATCAAAGGAAAGGGTCTGTCACCTGGGTGACCAGTGCAGTGTTATCATTTCACAGTGCCCACTTAGGCAGATAAAATCCAGGGTCTGTCACCTCAGTGACCAGTGCAGAGTTATGACGTCACAATGACCCCTTAGGCTGATCAACGACCAGGGTCTGTCACCTGGGTGACCAGTGCAGAGTTCTCATGTCACAATGCTGCCTTAGGCAGATGAAAGAAAAGGGTGTGTCACCTGGGTGACTAGTGCAGTATTATGATGTCACAGTGACCCCTTAGGGAGATCAAAGACAAGGGTCTATCACCTGGATGACCAGGGCAGAGTTATGATGTCACTATGCCAACTTAGGCAGTTCACAGACAAGTGTCTGTCACCTGGGTGAGCAGTGCAGAATTATGATGTCACAATGCCCCCTTAGGCAGATAACAGATAAGGGTCTGTCACCTGGGTGACCATTGCAGAGTTATGATGTCACAATGACCCGTTAGGCAGATCAAAGACCAGGGTCTGTATCCTGGGTGACCAGTGAAGAGTTATGATGTCACAATACACCTTAGGCAGACCACAGACGAGGGTCTGTCACCTGGGTGACCAGTGCAGAGTTATGATGTCACAATGACCCCTTAGGCAGATTACAGACAAGGTTCTGTCACCTGGGTGACCAGTGCAGTGTTATGATGTCACAATGTCCCCTTAGGGAGATCACAGACAAGGGTCTGTCACCAGGGCCACAAGTGCAGAGTTAGGATGTCACAATGCTACCTTGGGCAGATGAAGGAAAAGGGTCTGTCACCTGGGTGACCAGTGCAGTGTTATGATGTCACAATGACCCCTTAGGCAGATCAAAGACAAGGGTCTGTCACCTGGATGACCAGGACAGAGTTATGATGTCCCAATGCTGCCTTAGGAAGATCACAGACAAGGGTCTATCACCTGGCTGAGCAGTGCAGAATTATGATGTCACAATGCCCCCTTAGGCAAAAAACAGACAAGGGTCTGTCACCTGGGTGACCCGTGAAGAGTAATGATGTCACAATGCACCCTTAGGCAGACCACAGACAATGGCTTGTCACCTGGGTGACCCGTGCAGAGTTATGATGTCACAATGCACCCTTAGGCAGATCACAGACAAGGGTCTGTCACCTGGGTGACCCATGCGGAATTATGATGTCACAGTGCCCCTTAGGCAGATGACAGACAAGTGTCTGTCGCCTGGGAGAGCAGTGCAGGGTTATGATTTCACAATGCCCCCTTAGGCAGAGCACAGACAAGGGTCTGTCACCACGGTGACCAGTACAGAGTTATGACCTGACAATGCCCACTTAGGCGGATCACAGACAAGGGTCTGTCACTTGGGTGACCAGTGCAGAGTCATGATGTCACAATGCCGCCATAGGCAGATCACAGAAGTGGGCCTGTCACCTGGGTCCCCATTGCACAGTTTTGATGTCACAATGCCACCTTAGGCAGATCACAGACAAGGGTCTGTCACCTGGGTGACCAGTGCAGAGTTATGATGTCACAATGACCCCTTAGGCAGATAACGAACAAGGGTCTGTCGTAAGGGTGACGAGTGCAGTGTTGTGATGTCAAAATGCCCCCTTAGGCAGATCACAGACAAGGTTCTGTCGCCTGGGTGACCAGTGCAGAGTCCTGATATCACAATGCCCCCTTAGGCAGATCACAGAAAAGGGAATGTGACCTGGTTGCCATTGCAGAGTTATGATGTCACAATGTCGCCTTAGGCACATCACAGACAAGCGCCTGTCACCTGGGTGACCAGTGCAGCGTTATGATGTCACAATGACCCTTTGGCAGATCACAGACAAGGGTCTGTCACCTGGGAGACCGGTGCAGATTTATGATGTCCCAATGACTCCTTAGGCAGATCAAAGACAAGGGTCTGTCACCTGGGTGACCATTGCAGAGTTATGATGTCACAATGCCCCCTTAGGCAGATCACAGTCAAGAGTCTGCACCTGGGCGACCAGTGCGGAGTTATGATATCACAATGCCCCCTAAGGCAGATCACAGACAAGGGTCTGTCACCTGGGTGACCAGTGCGGAGTTATGATGTCACAATGCCCCCTTAGGCAGATCACAGACAAGGGTCTGTCTCCTGGGTGACCCGTGCAGAGTTATGATGTCACAATGCACCCTTAGGCAGATCACAGACAAGGGTCTGTCACCTGGGTGACCCATGCGGAATTATGATGTCACAGTGCCCCTTAGGCAGATGACAGACAAGTGTCTGTCGCCTGGGAGAGCAGTGCAGGGTTATGATTTCACAATGCCCCCTTAGGCAGAGCACAGACAAGGGTCTGTCACCACGGTGACCAGTACAGAGTTATGACCTGACAATGCCCACTTAGGCGGATCACAGACAAGGGTCTGTCACTTGGGTGACCAGTGCAGAGTCATGATGTCACAATGCCGCCATAGGCAGATCACAGAAGTGGGCCTGTCACCTGGGTCCCCATTGCACAGTTTTGATGTCACAATGCCACCTTAGGCAGATCACAGACAAGGGTCTGTCACCTGGGTGACCAGTGCAGAGTTATGATGTCACAATGACCCCTTAGGCAGATAACGAACAAGGGTCTGTCGTAAGGGTGACGAGTGCAGTGTTGTGATGTCAAAATGCCCCCTTAGGCAGATCACAGACAAGGTTCTGTCGCCTGGGTGACCAGTGCAGAGTCCTGATATCACAATGCCCCCTTAGGCAGATCACAGAAAAGGGAATGTGACCTGGTTGCCCATTGCAGAGTTATGATGTCACAATGTCGCCTTAGGCACATCACAGACAAGCGCCTGTCACCTGGGTGACCAGTGCAGCGTTATGATGTCACAATGACCCTTTGGCAGATCACAGACAAGGGTCTGTCACCTGGGGGACCGGTGCAGATTTATGATGTCCCAATGACTCCTTAGGCAGATCAAAGACAAGGGTCTGTCACCTGGGTGACCATTGCAGAGTTATGATGTCACAATGCCCCCTTAGGCAGATCACAGTCAAGAGTCTGCACCTGGGCGACAAGTGCGGAGTTATGATATCACAATGCCCCCTAAGGCAGATCACAGACAAGGGTCTGTCACCTGGGTGACCAGTGCGGAGTTATGATGTCACAATGCCCCCTTAGGCAGATCACAGACAAGGGTCTGTCTCCTGGGTGACCAGTGGTGTATTATGTTGTCACAATGACCCCTTAGGCAGATCACAGACAAGGGCCTGTCACCTGGGTGACCCGTGCAGTGTTATGATGTCACAATGCCCCCTTAGGCAGATCACAGTTAATGGACTGTCACCTGGGTGACCAGTGCAGAGTTATGATGTCACAATGCCCCCTTAGGCAGATCAAAGGAAAGGGTCTGTCACCTGGGTGACCAGTGCAGTGTTATCATTTCACAGTGCCCACTTAGGCAGATAAAATCCAGGGTCTGTCACCTCAGTGACCAGTGCAGAGTTATGACGTCACAATGACCCCTTAGGCTGATCAACGACCAGGGTCTGTCACCTGGGTGACCAGTGCAGAGTTCTCATGTCACAATGCTGCCTTAGGCAGATGAAAGAAAAGGGTGTGTCACCTGGGTGACTAGTGCAGTATTATGATGTCACAGTGACCCCTTAGGGAGATCAAAGACAAGGGTCTATCACCTGGATGACCAGGGCAGAGTTATGATGTCACTATGCCAACTTAGGCAGTTCACAGACAAGTGTCTGTCACCTGGGTGAGCAGTGCAGAATTATGATGTCACAATGCCCCCTTAGGCAGATAACAGATAAGGGTCTGTCACCTGGGTGACCATTGCAGAGTTATGATGTCACAATGACCCGTTAGGCAGATCAAAGACCAGGGTCTGTATCCTGGGTGACCAGTGAAGAGTTATGATGTCACAATACACCTTAGGCAGACCACAGACGAGGGTCTGTCACCTGGGTGACCAGTGCAGAGTTATGATGTCACAATGACCCCTTAGGCAGATTACAGACAAGGTTCTGTCACCTGGGTGACCAGTGCAGTGTTATGATGTCACAATGTCCCCTTAGGGAGATCACAGACAAGGGTCTGTCACCAGGGCCACAAGTGCAGAGTTAGGATGTCACAATGCTACCTTGGGCAGATGAAGGAAAAGGGTCTGTCACCTGGGTGACCAGTGCAGTGTTATGATGTCACAATGACCCCTTAGGCAGATCAAAGACAAGGGTCTGTCACCTGGATGACCAGGACAGAGTTATGATGTCCCAATGCTGCCTTAGGAAGATCACAGACAAGGGTCTGTCACCTGGCTGAGCAGTGCAGAATTATGATGTCACAATGCCCCCTTAGGCAAAAAACAGACAAGGGTCTGTCACCTGGGTGACCCGTGAAGAGTAATGATGTCACAATGCACCCTTAGGCAGACCACAGACAATGGCTTGTCACCTGGGTGACCCGTGCAGAGTTATGATGTCACAATGCACCCTTAGGCAGATCACAGACAAGGGTCTGTCACCTGGGTGACCCATGCGGAATTATGATGTCACAGTGCCCCTTAGGCAGATGACAGACAAGTGTCTGTCGCCTGGGAGAGCAGTGCAGGGTTATGATTTCACAATGCCCCCTTAGGCAGAGCACAGACAAGGGTCTGTCACCACGGTGACCAGTACAGAGTTATGACCTGACAATGCCCACTTAGGCGGATCACAGACAAGGGTCTGTCACTTGGGTGACCAGTGCAGAGTCATGATGTCACAATGCCGCCATAGGCAGATCACAGAAGTGGGCCTGTCACCTGGGTCCCCATTGCACAGTTTTGATGTCACAATGCCACCTTAGGCAGATCACAGACAAGGGTCTGTCACCTGGGTGACCAGTGCAGAGTTATGATGTCACAATGACCCCTTAGGCAGATAACGAACAAGGGTCTGTCGTAAGGGTGACGAGTGCAGTGTTGTGATGTCAAAATGCCCCCTTAGGCAGATCACAGACAAGGTTCTGTCGCCTGGGTGACCAGTGCAGAGTCCTGATATCACAATGCCCCCTTAGGCAGATCACAGAAAAGGGAATGTGACCTGGTTGCCCATTGCAGAGTTATGATGTCACAATGTCGCCTTAGGCACATCACAGACAAGCGCCTGTCACCTGGGTGACCAGTGCAGCGTTATGATGTCACAATGACCCTTTGGCAGATCACAGACAAGGGTCTGTCACCTGGGGGACCGGTGCAGATTTATGATGTCCCAATGACTCCTTCGGCAGATCAAAGACAAGGGTCTGTCACCTGGGTGACCATTGCAGAGTTATGATGTCACAATGCCCCCTTAGGCAGATAACGAACAAGGGTCTGTCGTAAGGGTGACGAGTGCAGTGTTGTGATGTCAAAATGCCCCCTTAGGCAGATCACAGACAAGGTTCTGTCGCCTGGGTGACCAGTGCAGAGTCCTGATATCACAATGCCCCCTTAGGCAGATCACAGAAAAGGGAATGTGACCTGGTTGCCCATTGCAGAGTTATGATGTCACAATGTCGCCTTAGGCACATCACAGACAAGCGCCTGTCACCTGGGTGACCAGTGCAGCGTTATGATGTCACAATGACCCTTTGGCAGATCACAGACAAGGGTCTGTCACCTGGGGGACCGGTGCAGATTTATGATGTCCCAATGACTCCTTAGGCAGATCAAAGACAAGGGTCTGTCAACTGGGTGACCATTGCAGAGTTATGATGTCACAATGCCCCCTTAGGCAGATCACAGTCAAGAGTCTGCACCTGGGCGACCAGTGCGGAGTTATGATATCACAATGCCCCCTAAGGCAGATCACAGACAAGGGTCTGTCACCTGGGTGACCAGTGCGGAGTTATGATGTCACAATGCCCCCTTAGGCAGATCACAGACAAGGGTCTGTCTCCTGGGTGACCCGTGCAGAGTTATGATGTCACAATGCACCCTTAGGCAGATCACATACAAGGGTCTGTCACCTGGGTGACCCATGCGGAATTATGATGTCACAGTGCCCCTTAGGCAGATGACAGACAAGTGTCTGTCGCCTGGGAGAGCAGTGCAGGGTTATGATTTCACAATGCCCCCTTAGGCAGAGCACAGACAAGGGTCTGTCACCACGGTGACCAGTACAGAGTTATGACCTGACAATGCCCACTTAGGCGGATCACAGACAAGGGTCTGTCACTTGGGTGACCAGTGCAGAGTCATGATGTCACAATGCCGCCATAGGCAGATCACAGAAGTGGGCCTGTCACCTGGGTCCCCATTGCACAGTTTTGATGTCACAATGCCACCTTAGGCAGATCACAGACAAGGGTCTGTCACCTGGGTGACCAGTGCAGAGTTATGATGTCACAATGACCCCTTAGGCAGATAACGAACAAGGGTCTGTCGTAAGGGTGACGAGTGCAGTGTTGTGATGTCAAAATGCCCCCTTAGGCAGATCACAGACAAGGTTCTGTCGCCTGGGTGACCAGTGCAGAGTCCTGATATCACAATGCCCCCTTAGGCAGATCACAGAAAAGGGAATGTGACCTGGTTGCCCATTGCAGAGTTATGATGTCACAATGTCGCCTTAGGCACATCACAGACAAGCGCCTGTCACCTGGGTGACCAGTGCAGCGTTATGATGTCACAATGACCCTTTGGCAGATCACAGACAAGGGTCTGTCACCTGGGGGACCGGTGCAGATTTATGATGTCCCAATGACTCCTTAGGCAGATCAAAGACAAGGGTCTGTCACCTGGGTGACCATTGCAGAGTTATGATGTCACAATGCCCCCTTAGGCAGATCACAGTCAAGAGTCTGCACCTGGGCGACCAGTGCGGAGTTATGATATCACAATGCCCCCTAAGGCAGATCACAGACAAGGGTCTGTCACCTGGGTGACCAGTGCGGAGTTATGATGTCACAATGCCCCCTTAGGCAGATCACAGACAAGGGTCTGTCTCCTGGGTGACCAGTGGTGTATTATGTTGTCACAATGACCCCTTAGGCAGATCACAGACAAGGGCCTGTCACCTGGGTGACCCGTGCAGTGTTATGATGTCACAATGCCCCCTTAGGCAGATCACAGTTAATGGACTGTCACCTGGGTGACCAGTGCAGAGTTATGATGTCACAATGCCCCCTTAGGCAGATCAAAGGAAAGGGTCTGTCACCTGGGTGACCAGTGCAGTGTTATCATTTCACAGTGCCCACTTAGGCAGATAAAATCCAGGGTCTGTCACCTCAGTGACCAGTGCAGAGTTATGACGTCACAATGACCCCTTAGGCTGATCAACGACCAGGGTCTGTCACCTGGGTGACCAGTGCAGAGTTCTCATGTCACAATGCTGCCTTAGGCAGATGAAAGAAAAGGGTGTGTCACCTGGGTGACTAGTGCAGTATTATGATGTCACAGTGACCCCTTAGGGAGATCAAAGACAAGGGTCTATCACCTGGATGACCAGGGCAGAGTTATGATGTCACTATGCCAACTTAGGCAGTTCACAGACAAGTGTCTGTCACCTGGGTGAGCAGTGCAGAATTATGATGTCACAATGCCCCCTTAGGCAGATAACAGATAAGGGTCTGTCACCTGGGTGACCATTGCAGAGTTATGATGTCACAATGACCCGTTAGGCAGATCAAAGACCAGGGTCTGTATCCTGGGTGACCAGTGAAGAGTTATGATGTCACAATACACCTTAGGCAGACCACAGACGAGGGTCTGTCACCTGGGTGACCAGTGCAGAGTTATGATGTCACAATGACCCCTTAGGCAGATTACAGACAAGGTTCTGTCACCTGGGTGACCAGTGCAGTGTTATGATGTCACAATGTCCCCTTAGGGAGATCACAGACAAGGGTCTGTCACCAGGGCCACAAGTGCAGAGTTAGGATGTCACAATGCTACCTTGGGCAGATGAAGGAAAAGGGTCTGTCACCTGGATGACCAGTGCAGTGTTATGATGTCACAATGACCCCTTAGGCAGATCAAAGACAAGGGTCTGTCACCTGGATGACCAGGACAGAGTTATGATGTCCCAATGCTGCCTTAGGAAGATCACAGACAAGGGTCTATCACCTGGCTGAGCAGTGCAGAATTATGATGTCACAATGCCCCCTTAGGCAAAAAACAGACAAGGGTCTGTCACCTGGGTGACCCGTGAAGAGTAATGATGTCACAATGCACCCTTAGGCAGACCACAGACAATGGCTTGTCACCTGGGTGACCCGTGCAGAGTTATGATGTCACAATGCACCCTTAGGCAGATCACAGACAAGGGTCTGTCACCTGGGTGACCCATGCGGAATTATGATGTCACAGTGCCCCTTAGGCAGATGACAGACAAGTGTCTGTCGCCTGGGAGAGCAGTGCAGGGTTATGATTTCACAATGCCCCCTTAGGCAGAGCACAGACAAGGGTCTGTCACCACGGTGACCAGTACAGAGTTATGACCTGACAATGCCCACTTAGGCGGATCACAGACAAGGGTCTGTCACTTGGGTGACCAGTGCAGAGTCATGATGTCACAATGCCGCCATAGGCAGATCACAGAAGTGGGCCTGTCACCTGGGTCCCCATTGCACAGTTTTGATGTCACAATGCCACCTTAGGCAGATCACAGACAAGGGTCTGTCACCTGGGTGACCAGTGCAGAGTTATGATGTCACAATGACCCCTTAGGCAGATAACGAACAAGGGTCTGTCGTAAGGGTGACGAGTGCAGTGTTGTGATGTCAAAATGCCCCCTTAGGCAGATCACAGACAAGGTTCTGTCGCCTGGGTGACCAGTGCAGAGTCCTGATATCACAATGCCCCCTTAGGCAGATCACAGAAAAGGGAATGTGACCTGGTTGCCCATTGCAGAGTTATGATGTCACAATGTCGCCTTAGGCACATCACAGACAAGCGCCTGTCACCTGGGTGACCAGTGCAGCGTTATGATGTCACAATGACCCTTTGGCAGATCACAGACAAGGGTCTGTCACCTGGGGGACCGGTGCAGATTTATGATGTCCCAATGACTCCTTAGGCAGATCAAAGACAAGGGTCTGTCACCTGGGTGACCATTGCAGAGTTATGATGTCACAATGCCCCCTTAGGCAGATCACAGTCAAGAGTCTGCACCTGGGCGACCAGTGCGGAGTTATGATATCACAATGCCCCCTAAGGCAGATCACAGACAAGGGTCTGTCACCTGGGTGACCAGTGCGGAGTTATGATGACACAATGCCCCCTTAGGCAGATCACAGACAAGGGTCTGTCTCCTGGGTGACCAGTGGTGTATTATGTTGTCACAATGACCCCTTAGGCAGATCACAGACAAGGGCCTGTCACCTGGGTGACCCGTGCAGTGTTATGATGTCACAATGCCCCCTTAGGCAGATCACAGTTAATGGACTGTCACCTGGGTGACCAGTGCAGAGTTATGATGTCACAGTGCCCCCTTAGGCAGATCAAAGAAAAGGGTCTGTCACCTGGGTGACCAGTGCAGTGTTATCATTTCACAGTGCCCACTTAGGCAGATAAAATCCAGGGTCTGTCACCTCAGTGACCAGTGCAGAGTTATGACGTCACAATGACCCCTTAGGCTGATCAACGACCAGGGTCTGTCACCTGGGTGACCAGTGCAGAGTTCTCATGTCACAATGCTGCCTTAGGCAGATGAAAGAAAAGGGTGTGTCACCTGGGTGACTAGTGCAGTATTATGATGTCACAGTGACCCCTTAGGGAGATCAAAGACAAGGGTCTATCACCTGGATGACCAGGGCAGAGTTATGATGTCACTATGCCAACTTAGGCAGTTCACAGACAAGTGTCTGTCACCTGGGTGAGCAGTGCAGAATTATGATGTCACAATGCCCCCTTAGGCAGATAACAGATAAGGGTCTGTCACCTGGGTGACCATTGCAGAGTTATGATGTCACAATGACCCGTTAGGCAGATCAAAGACCAGGGTCTGTATCCTGGGTGACCAGTGAAGAGTTATGATGTCACAATACACCTTAGGCAGACCACAGACGAGGGTCTGTCACCTGGGTGACCAGTGCAGAGTTATGATGTCACAATGACCCCTTAGGCAGATTACAGACAAGGTTCTGTCACCTGGGTGACCAGTGCAGTGTTATGATGTCACAATGTCCCCTTAGGGAGATCACAGACAAGGGTCTGTCACCAGGGCCACAAGTGCAGAGTTAGGATGTCACAATGCTACCTTGGGCAGATGAAGGAAAAGGGTCTGTCACCTGGGTGACCAGTGCAGTGTTATGATGTCACAATGACCCCTTAGGCAGATCAAAGACAAGGGTCTGTCACCTGGATGACCAGGACAGAGTTATGATGTCCCAATGCTGCCTTAGGAAGATCACAGACAAGGGTCTATCACCTGGCTGAGCAGTGCAGAATTATGATGTCACAATGCCCCCTTAGGCAAAAAACAGACAAGGGTCTGTCACCTGGGTGACCCGTGAAGAGTAATGATGTCACAATGCACCCTTAGGCAGACCACAGACAATGGCTTGTCACCTGGGTGACCCGTGCAGAGTTATGATGTCACAATGCACCCTTAGGCAGATCACAGACAAGGGTCTGTCACCTGGGTGACCCATGCGGAATTATGATGTCACAGTGCCCCTTAGGCAGATGACAGACAAGTGTCTGTCGCCTGGGAGAGCAGTGCAGGGTTATGATTTCACAATGCCCCCTTAGGCAGAGCACAGACAAGGGTCTGTCACCACGGTGACCAGTACAGGGTTATGACCTGACAATGCCCACTTAGGCGGATCACAGACAAGGGTCTGTCACTTGGGTGACCAGTGCAGAGTCATGATGTCACAATGCCGCCATAGGCAGATCACAGAAGTGGGCCTGTCACCTGGGTCCCCATTGCACAGTTTTGATGTCACAATGCCACCTTAGGCAGATCACAGACAAGGGTCTGTCACCTGGGTGACCAGTGCAGAGTTATGATGTCACAATGACCCCTTAGGCAGATAACGAACAAGGGTCTGTCGTAAGGGTGACGAGTGCAGTGTTGTGATGTCAAAATGCCCCCTTAGGCAGATCACAGACAAGGTTCTGTCGCCTGGGTGACCAGTGCAGAGTCCTGATATCACAATGCCCCCTTAGGCAGATCACAGAAAAGGGAATGTGACCTGGTTGCCCATTGCAGAGTTATGATGTCACAATGTCGCCTTAGGCACATCACAGACAAGCGCCTGTCACCTGGGTGACCAGTGCAGCGTTATGATGTCACAATGACCCTTTGGCAGATCACAGACAAGGGTCTGTCACCTGGGGGACCGGTGCAGATTTATGATGTCCCAATGACTCCTTCGGCAGATCAAAGACAAGGGTCTGTCACCTGGGTGACCATTGCAGAGTTATGATGTCACAATGCCCCCTTAGGCAGATAACGAACAAGGGTCTGTCGTAAGGGTGACGAGTGCAGTGTTGTGATGTCAAAATGCCCCCTTAGGCAGATCACAGACAAGGTTCTGTCGCCTGGGTGACCAGTGCAGAGTCCTGATATCACAATGCCCCCTTAGGCAGATCACAGAAAAGGGAATGTGACCTGGTTGCCCATTGCAGAGTTATGATGTCACAATGTCGCCTTAGGCACATCACAGACAAGCGCCTGTCACCTGGGTGACCAGTGCAGCGTTATGATGTCACAATGACCCTTTGGCAGATCACAGACAAGGGTCTGTCACCTGGGGGACCGGTGCAGATTTATGATGTCCCAATGACTCCTTAGGCAGATCAAAGACAAGGGTCTGTCAACTGGGTGACCATTGCAGAGTTATGATGTCACAATGCCCCCTTAGGCAGATCACAGTCAAGAGTCTGCACCTGGGCGACCAGTGCGGAGTTATGATATCACAATGCCCCCTAAGGCAGATCACAGACAAGGGTCTGTCACCTGGGTGACCAGTGCGGAGTTATGATGTCACAATGCCCCCTTAGGCAGATCACAGACAAGGGTCTGTCTCCTGGGTGACCCGTGCAGAGTTATGATGTCACAATGCACCCTTAGGCAGATCACATACAAGGGTCTGTCACCTGGGTGACCCATGCGGAATTATGATGTCACAGTGCCCCTTAGGCAGATGACAGACAAGTGTCTGTCGCCTGGGAGAGCAGTGCAGGGTTATGATTTCACAATGCCCCCTTAGGCAGAGCACAGACAAGGGTCTGTCACCACGGTGACCAGTACAGAGTTATGACCTGACAATGCCCACTTAGGCGGATCACAGACAAGGGTCTGTCACTTGGGTGACCAGTGCAGAGTCATGATGTCACAATGCCGCCATAGGCAGATCACAGAAGTGGGCCTGTCACCTGGGTCCCCATTGCACAGTTTTGATGTCACAATGCCACCTTAGGCAGATCACAGACAAGGGTCTGTCACCTGGGTGACCAGTGCAGAGTTATGATGTCACAATGACCCCTTAGGCAGATAACGAACAAGGGTCTGTCGTAAGGGTGACGAGTGCAGTGTTGTGATGTCAAAATGCCCCCTTAGGCAGATCACAGACAAGGTTCTGTCGCCTGGGTGACCAGTGCAGAGTCCTGATATCACAATGCCCCCTTAGGCAGATCACAGAAAAGGGAATGTGACCTGGTTGCCCATTGCAGAGTTATGATGTCACAATGTCGCCTTAGGCACATCACAGACAAGCGCCTGTCACCTGGGTGACCAGTGCAGCGTTATGATGTCACAATGACCCTTTGGCAGATCACAGACAAGGGTCTGTCACCTGGGGGACCGGTGCAGATTTATGATGTCCCAATGACTCCTTAGGCAGATCAAAGACAAGGGTCTGTCACCTGGGTGACCATTGCAGAGTTATGATGTCACAATGCCCCCTTAGGCAGATCACAGTCAAGAGTCTGCACCTGGGCGACCAGTGCGGAGTTATGATATCACAATGCCCCCTAAGGCAGATCACAGACAAGGGTCTGTCACCTGGGTGACCAGTGCGGAGTTATGATGTCACAATGCCCCCTTAGGCAGATCACAGACAAGGGTCTGTCTCCTGGGTGACCAGTGGTGTATTATGTTGTCACAATGACCCCTTAGGCAGATCACAGACAAGGGCCTGTCACCTGGGTGACCCGTGCAGTGTTATGATGTCACAATGCCCCCTTAGGCAGATCACAGTTAATGGACTGTCACCTGGGTGACCAGTGCAGAGTTATGATGTCACAATGCCCCCTTAGGCAGATCAAAGGAAAGGGTCTGTCACCTGGGTGACCAGTGCAGTGTTATCATTTCACAGTGCCCACTTAGGCAGATAAAATCCAGGGTCTGTCACCTCAGTGACCAGTGCAGAGTTATGACGTCACAATGACCCCTTAGGCTGATCAACGACCAGGGTCTGTCACCTGGGTGACCAGTGCAGAGTTCTCATGTCACAATGCTGCCTTAGGCAGATGAAAGAAAAGGGTGTGTCACCTGGGTGACTAGTGCAGTATTATGATGTCACAGTGACCCCTTAGGGAGATCAAAGACAAGGGTCTATCACCTGGATGACCAGGGCAGAGTTATGATGTCACTATGCCAACTTAGGCAGTTCACAGACAAGTGTCTGTCACCTGGGTGAGCAGTGCAGAATTATGATGTCACAATGCCCCCTTAGGCAGATAACAGATAAGGGTCTGTCACCTGGGTGACCATTGCAGAGTTATGATGTCACAATGACCCGTTAGGCAGATCAAAGACCAGGGTCTGTATCCTGGGTGACCAGTGAAGAGTTATGATGTCACAATACACCTTAGGCAGACCACAGACGAGGGTCTGTCACCTGGGTGACCAGTGCAGAGTTATGATGTCACAATGACCCCTTAGGCAGATTACAGACAAGGTTCTGTCACCTGGGTGACCAGTGCAGTGTTATGATGTCACAATGTCCCCTTAGGGAGATCACAGACAAGGGTCTGTCACCAGGGCCACAAGTGCAGAGTTAGGATGTCACAATGCTACCTTGGGCAGATGAAGGAAAAGGGTCTGTCACCTGGATGACCAGTGCAGTGTTATGATGTCACAATGACCCCTTAGGCAGATCAAAGACAAGGGTCTGTCACCTGGATGACCAGGACAGAGTTATGATGTCCCAATGCTGCCTTAGGAAGATCACAGACAAGGGTCTATCACCTGGCTGAGCAGTGCAGAATTATGATGTCACAATGCCCCCTTAGGCAAAAAACAGACAAGGGTCTGTCACCTGGGTGACCCGTGAAGAGTAATGATGTCACAATGCACCCTTAGGCAGACCACAGACAATGGCTTGTCACCTGGGTGACCCGTGCAGAGTTATGATGTCACAATGCACCCTTAGGCAGATCACAGACAAGGGTCTGTCACCTGGGTGACCCATGCGGAATTATGATGTCACAGTGCCCCTTAGGCAGATGACAGACAAGTGTCTGTCGCCTGGGAGAGCAGTGCAGGGTTATGATTTCACAATGCCCCCTTAGGCAGAGCACAGACAAGGGTCTGTCACCACGGTGACCAGTACAGAGTTATGACCTGACAATGCCCACTTAGGCGGATCACAGACAAGGGTCTGTCACTTGGGTGACCAGTGCAGAGTCATGATGTCACAATGCCGCCATAGGCAGATCACAGAAGTGGGCCTGTCACCTGGGTCCCCATTGCACAGTTTTGATGTCACAATGCCACCTTAGGCAGATCACAGACAAGGGTCTGTCACCTGGGTGACCAGTGCAGAGTTATGATGTCACAATGACCCCTTAGGCAGATAACGAACAAGGGTCTGTCGTAAGGGTGACGAGTGCAGTGTTGTGATGTCAAAATGCCCCCTTAGGCAGATCACAGACAAGGTTCTGTCGCCTGGGTGACCAGTGCAGAGTCCTGATATCACAATGCCCCCTTAGGCAGATCACAGAAAAGGGAATGTGACCTGGTTGCCCATTGCAGAGTTATGATGTCACAATGTCGCCTTAGGCACATCACAGACAAGCGCCTGTCACCTGGGTGACCAGTGCAGCGTTATGATGTCACAATGACCCTTTGGCAGATCACAGACAAGGGTCTGTCACCTGGGGGACCGGTGCAGATTTATGATGTCCCAATGACTCCTTAGGCAGATCAAAGACAAGGGTCTGTCACCTGGGTGACCATTGCAGAGTTATGATGTCACAATGCCCCCTTAGGCAGATCACAGTCAAGAGTCTGCACCTGGGCGACCAGTGCGGAGTTATGATATCACAATGCCCCCTAAGGCAGATCACAGACAAGGGTCTGTCACCTGGGTGACCAGTGCGGAGTTATGATGTCACAATGCCCCCTTAGGCAGATCACAGACAAGGGTCTGTCTCCTGGGTGACCAGTGGTGTATTATGTTGTCACAATGACCCCTTAGGCAGATCACAGACAAGGGCCTGTCACCTGGGTGACCCGTGCAGTGTTATGATGTCACAATGCCCCCTTAGGCAGATCACAGTTAATGGACTGTCACCTGGGTGACCAGTGCAGAGTTATGATGTCACAGTGCCCCCTTAGGCAGATCAAAGAAAAGGGTCTGTCACCTGGGTGACCAGTGCAGTGTTATCATTTCACAGTGCCCACTTAGGCAGATAAAATCCAGGGTCTGTCACCTCAGTGACCAGTGCAGAGTTATGACGTCACAATGACCCCTTAGGCTGATCAACGACCAGGGTCTGTCACCTGGGTGACCAGTGCAGAGTTCTCATGTCACAATGCTGCCTTAGGCAGATGAAAGAAAAGGGTGTGTCACCTGGGTGACTAGTGCAGTATTATGATGTCACAGTGACCCCTTAGGGAGGTCAAAGACAAGGGTCTATCACCTGGATGACCAGGGCAGAGTTATGATGTCACTATGCCAACTTAGGCAGTTCACAGACAAGTGTCTGTCACCTGGGTGAGCAGTGCAGAATTATGATGTCACAATGCCCCCTTAGGCAGATAACAGATAAGGGTCTGTCACCTGGGTGACCATTGCAGAGTTATGATGTCACAATGACCCGTTAGGCAGATCAAAGACCAGGGTCTGTATCCTGGGTGACCAGTGAAGAGTTATGATGTCACAATACACCTTAGGCAGACCACAGACGAGGGTCTGTCACCTGGGTGACCAGTGCAGAGTTATGATGTCACAATGACCCCTTAGGCAGATTACAGACAAGGTTCTGTCACCTGGGTGACCAGTGCAGTGTTATGATGTCACAATGTCCCCTTAGGGAGATCACAGACAAGGGTCTGTCACCAGGGCCACAAGTGCAGAGTTAGGATGTCACAATGCTACCTTGGGCAGATGAAGGAAAAGGGTCTGTCACCTGGGTGACCAGTGCAGTGTTATGATGTCACAATGACCCCTTAGGCAGATCAAAGACAAGGGTCTGTCACCTGGATGACCAGGACAGAGTTATGATGTCCCAATGCTGCCTTAGGAAGATCACAGACAAGGGTCTATCACCTGGCTGAGCAGTGCAGAATTATGATGTCACAATGCCCCCTTAGGCAAAAAACAGACAAGGGTCTGTCACCTGGGTGACCCGTGAAGAGTAATGATGTCACAATGCACCCTTAGGCAGACCACAGACAATGGCTTGTCACCTGGGTGACCCGTGCAGAGTTATGATGTCACAATGCACCCTTAGGCAGATCACAGACAAGGGTCTGTCACCTGGGTGACCCATGCGGAATTATGATGTCACAGTGCCCCTTAGGCAGATGACAGACAAGTGTCTGTCGCCTGGGAGAGCAGTGCAGGGTTATGATTTCACAATGCCCCCTTAGGCAGAGCACAGACAAGGGTCTGTCACCACGGTGACCAGTACAGGGTTATGACCTGACAATGCCCACTTAGGCGGATCACAGACAAGGGTCTGTCACTTGGGTGACCAGTGCAGAGTCATGATGTCACAATGCCGCCATAGGCAGATCACAGAAGTGGGCCTGTCACCTGGGTCCCCATTGCACAGTTTTGATGTCACAATGCCACCTTAGGCAGATCACAGACAAGGGTCTGTCACCTGGGAGACCAGTGCAGAGTTATGATGTCACAATGACCCCTTAGGCAGATAACGAACAAGGGTCTGTCGTAAGGGTGACGAGTGCAGTGTTGTGATGTCAAAATGCCCCCTTAGGCAGATCACAGACAAGGTTCTGTCGCCTGGGTGACCAGTGCAGAGTCCTGATATCACAATGCCCCCTTAGGCAGATCACAGAAAAGGGAATGTGACCTGGTTGCCCATTGCAGAGTTATGATGTCACAATGTCGCCTTAGGCACATCACAGACAAGCGCCTGTCACCTGGGTGACCAGTGCAGCGTTATGATGTCACAATGACCCTTTGGCAGATCACAGACAAGGGTCTGTCACCTGGGGGACCGGTGCAGATTTATGATGTCCCAATGACTCCTTAGGCAGATCAAAGACAAGGGTCTGTCACCTGGGTGACCATTGCAGAGTTATGATGTCACAATGCCCCCTTAGGCAGATCACAGTCAAGAGTCTGCACCTGGGCGACCAGTGCGGAGTTATGATATCACAATGCCCCCTAAGGCAGATCACAGACAAGGGTCTGTCACCTGGGTGACCAGTGCGGAGTTATGATGTCACAATGCCCCCTTAGGCAGATCACAGACAAGGGTCTGTCTCCTGGGTGACCAGTGGTGTATTATGTTGTCACAATGACCCCTTAGGCAGATCACAGACAAGGGCCTGTCACCTGGGTGACCCGTGCAGTGTTATGATGTCACAATGCCCCCTTAGGCAGATCACAGTTAATGGACTGTCACCTGGGTGACCAGTGCAGAGTTATGATGTCACAATGCCCCCTTAGGCAGATCAAAGGAAAGGGTCTGTCACCTGGGTGACCAGTGCAGTGTTATCATTTCACAGTGCCCACTTAGGCAGATAAAATCCAGGGTCTGTCACCTCAGTGACCAGTGCAGAGTTATGACGTCACAATGACCCCTTAGGCTGATCAACGACCAGGGTCTGTCACCTGGGTGACCAGTGCAGAGTTCTCATGTCACAATGCTGCCTTAGGCAGATGAAAGAAAAGGGTGTGTCACCTGGGTGACTAGTGCAGTATTATGATGTCACAGTGACCCCTTAGGGAGATCAAAGACAAGGGTCTATCACCTGGATGACCAGGGCAGAGTTATGATGTCACTATGCCAACTTAGGCAGTTCACAGACAAGTGTCTGTCACCTGGGTGAGCAGTGCAGAATTATGATGTCACAATGCCCCCTTAGGCAGATAACAGATAAGGGTCTGTCACCTGGGTGACCATTGCAGAGTTATGATGTCACAATGACCCGTTAGGCAGATCAAAGACCAGGGTCTGTATCCTGGGTGACCAGTGAAGAGTTATGATGTCACAATACACCTTAGGCAGACCACAGACGAGGGTCTGTCACCTGGGTGACCAGTGCAGAGTTATGATGTCACAATGACCCCTTAGGCAGATTACAGACAAGGTTCTGTCACCTGGGTGACCAGTGCAGTGTTATGATGTCACAATGTCCCCTTAGGGAGATCACAGACAAGGGTCTGTCACCAGGGCCACAAGTGCAGAGTTAGGATGTCACAATGCTACCTTGGGCAGATGAAGGAAAAGGGTCTGTCACCTGGGTGACCAGTGCAGTGTTATGATGTCACAATGACCCCTTAGGCAGATCAAAGACAAGGGTCTGTCACCTGGATGACCAGGACAGAGTTATGATGTCCCAATGCTGCCTTAGGAAGATCACAGACAAGGGTCTATCACCTGGCTGAGCAGTGCAGAATTATGATGTCACAATGTCCCCTTAGGCAAAAAACAGACAAGGGTCTGTCACCTGGTTGACCCGTGAAGAGTAATGATGTCACAATGCACCCTTAGGCAGACCACAGACAATGGCTTGTCACCTGGGTGACCCGTGCAGAGTTATGATGTCACAATGCACCCTTAGGCAGATCACAGACAAGGGTCTGTCACCTGGGTGACCCATGCGGAAATATGATGTCACAGTGCCCCTTAGGCAGATGACAGACAAGTGTCTGTCGCCTGGGAGAGCAGTGCAGGGTTATGATTTCACAATGCCCCCTTAGGCAGAGCACAGACAAAGGTCTGTCACCACGGTGACCAGTACAGAGTTATGACCTGACAATGCCCACTTAGGCGGATCACAGACAAGGGTCTGTCACTTGGGTGACCAGTGCAGAGTCATGATGTCACAATGCCGCCATAGGCAGATCACAGAAGTGGGCCTGTCACCTGGGTCCCCATTGCACAGTTTTGATGTCACAATGCCACCTTAGGCAGATCACAGACAAGGGTCTGTCACCTGGGTGACCAGTGCAGCGTTATGATGTCACAATGACCCTTTGGCAGATCACAGACAAGGGTCTGTCACCTGGGGGACCGGTGCAGATTTATGATGTCCCAATGACTCCTTAGGCAGATCAAAGACAAGGGTCTGTCACCTGGGTGACCATTGCAGAGTTATGATGTCACAATGCCCCCTTAGGCAGATAACGAACAAGGGTCTGTCGTAAGGGTGACGAGTGCAGTGTTGTGATGTCAAAATGCCCCCTTAGGCAGATCACAGACAAGGTTCTGTCGCCTGGGTGACCAGTGCAGAGTCCTGATATCACAATGCCCCCTTAGGCAGATCACAGAAAAGGGAATGTGACCTGGTTGCCCATTGCAGAGTTATGATGTCACAATGTCGCCTTAGGCACATCACAGACTAGCGCCTGTCACCTGGGTGACCAGTGCAGCGTTATGATGTCACAATGACCCTTTGGCAGATCACAGACAAGGGTCTGTCACCTGGGGGACCGGTGCAGATTTATGATGTCCCAATGACTCCTTAGGCAGATCAAAGACAAGGGTCTGTCACCTGGGTGACCATTGCAGAGTTATGATGTCACAATGCCCCCTTAGGCAGATCACAGTCAAGAGTCTGCACCTGGGCGACCAGTGCGGAGTTATGATATCACAATGCCCCCTAAGGCAGATCACAGACAAGGGTCTGTCACCTGGGTGACCAGTGCGGAGTTATGATGTCACAATGCCCCCTTAGGCAGATCACAGACAAGGGTCTGTCTCCTGGGTGACCCGTGCAGAGTTATGATGTCACAATGCACCCTTAGGCAGATCACAGACAAGGGTCTGTCACCTGGGTGACCCATGCGGAATTATGATGTCACAGTGCCCCTTAGGCAGATGACAGACAAGTGTCTGTCGCCTGGGAGAGCAGTGCAGGGTTATGATTTCACAATGCCCCCTTAGGCAGAGCACAGACAAGGGTCTGTCACCACGGTGACCAGTACAGAGTTATGACCTGACAATGCCCACTTAGGCGGATCACAGACAAGGGTCTGTCACTTGGGTGACCAGTGCAGAGTCATGATGTCACAATGCCGCCATAGGCAGATCACAGAAGTGGGCCTGTCACCTGGGTCCCCATTGCACAGTTTTGATGTCACAATGCCACCTTAGGCAGATCACAGACAAGGGTCTGTCACCTGGGTGACCAGTGCAGAGTTATGATGTCACAATGACCCCTTAGGCAGATAACGAACAAGGGTCTGTCGTAAGGGTGACGAGTGCAGTGTTGTGATGTCAAAATGCCCCCTTAGGCAGATCACAGACAAGGTTCTGTCGCCTGGGTGACCAGTGCAGAGTCCTGATATCACAATGCCCCCTTAGGCAGATCACAGAAAAGGGAATGTGACCTGGTTGCCCATTGCAGAGTTATGATGTCACAATGTCGCCTTAGGCACATCACAGACAAGCGCCTGTCACCTGGGTGACCAGTGCAGCGTTATGATGTCACAATGACCCTTTGGCAGATCACAGACAAGGGTCTGTCACCTGGGGGACCGGTGCAGATTTATGATGTCCCAATGACTCCTTAGGCAGATCAAAGACAAGGGTCTGTCACCTGGGTGACCATTGCAGAGTTATGATGTCACAATGCCCCCTTAGGCAGATCACAGTCAAGAGTCTGCACCTGGGCGACCAGTGCGGAGTTATGATATCACAATGCCCCCTAAGGCAGATCACAGACAAGGGTCTGTCACCTGGGTGACCAGTGCGGAGTTATGATGTCACAATGCCCCCTTAGGCAGATCACAGACAAGGGTCTGTCTCCTGGGTGACCAGTGGTGTATTATGTTGTCACAATGACCCCTTAGGCAGATCACAGACAAGGGCCTGTCACCTGGGTGACCCGTGCAGTGTTATGATGTCACAATGCCCCCTTAGGCAGATCACAGTTAATGGACTGTCACCTGGGTGACCAGTGCAGAGTTATGATGTCACAATGCCCCCTTAGGCAGATCAAAGGAAAGGGTCTGTCACCTGGGTGACCAGTGCAGTGTTATCATTTCACAGTGCCCACTTAGGCAGATAAAATCCAGGGTCTGTCACCTCAGTGACCAGTGCAGAGTTATGACGTCACAATGACCCCTTAGGCTGATCAACGACCAGGGTCTGTCACCTGGGTGACCAGTGCAGAGTTCTCATGTCACAATGCTGCCTTAGGCAGATGAAAGAAAAGGGTGTGTCACCTGGGTGACTAGTGCAGTATTATGATGTCACAGTGACCCCTTAGGGAGATCAAAGACAAGGGTCTATCACCTGGATGACCAGGGCAGAGTTATGATGTCACTATGCCAACTTAGGCAGTTCACAGACAAGTGTCTGTCACCTGGGTGAGCAGTGCAGAATTATGATGTCACAATGCCCCCTTAGGCAGATAACAGATAAGGGTCTGTCACCTGGGTGACCATTGCAGAGTTATGATGTCACAATGACCCGTTAGGCAGATCAAAGACCAGGGTCTGTATCCTGGGTGACCAGTGAAGAGTTATGATGTCACAATACACCTTAGGCAGACCACAGACGAGGGTCTGTCACCTGGGTGACCAGTGCAGAGTTATGATGTCACAATGACCCCTTAGGCAGATTACAGACAAGGTTCTGTCACCTGGGTGACCAGTGCAGTGTTATGATGTCACAATGTCCCCTTAGGGAGATCACAGACAAGGGTCTGTCACCAGGGCCACAAGTGCAGAGTTAGGATGTCACAATGCTACCTTGGGCAGATGAAGGAAAAGGGTCTGTCACCTGGGTGACCAGTGCAGTGTTATGATGTCACAATGACCCCTTAGGCAGATCAAAGACAAGGGTCTGTCACCTGGATGACCAGGACAGAGTTATGATGTCCCAATGCTGCCTTAGGAAGATCACAGACAAGGGTCTATCACCTGGCTGAGCAGTGCAGAATTATGATGTCACAATGCCCCCTTAGGCAAAAAACAGACAAGGGTCTGTCACCTGGGTGACCCGTGAAGAGTAATGATGTCACAATGCACCCTTAGGCAGACCACAGACAAGGGTCTGTCTCCTGGGTGACCCGTGCAGAGTTATGATGTCACAATGCACCCTTAGGCAGATCACAGACAAGGGTCTGTCACCTGGGTGACCCATGCGGAATTATGATGTCACAGTGCCCCTTAGGCAGATGACAGACAAGTGTCTGTCGCCTGGGAGAGCAGTGCAGGGTTATGATTTCACAATGCCCCCTTAGGCAGAGCACAGACAAGGGTCTGTCACCACGGTGACCAGTACAGAGTTATGACCTGACAATGCCCACTTAGGCGGATCACAGACAAGGGTCTGTCACTTGGGTGACCAGTGCAGAGTCATGATGTCACAATGCCGCCATAGGCAGATCACAGAAGTGGGCCTGTCACCTGGGTCCCCATTGCACAGTTTTGATGTCACAATGCCACCTTAGGCAGATCACAGACAAGGGTCTGTCACCTGGGTGACCAGTGCAGAGTTATGATGTCACAATGACCCCTTAGGCAGATAACGAACAAGGGTCTGTCGTAAGGGTGACGAGTGCAGTGTTGTGATGTCAAAATGCCCCCTTAGGCAGATCACAGACAAGGTTCTGTCGCCTGGGTGACCAGTGCAGAGTCCTGATATCACAATGCCCCCTTAGGCAGATCACAGAAAAGGGAATGTGACCTGGTTGCCCATTGCAGAGTTATGATGTCACAATGTCGCCTTAGGCACATCACAGACAAGCGCCTGTCACCTGGGTGACCAGTGCAGCGTTATGATGTCACAATGACCCTTTGGCAGATCACAGACAAGGGTCTGTCACCTGGGGGACCGGTGCAGATTTATGATGTCCCAATGACTCCTTAGGCAGATCAAAGACAAGGGTCTGTCACCTGGGTGACCATTGCAGAGTTATGATGTCACAATGCCCCCTTAGGCAGATCACAGTCAAGAGTCTGCACCTGGGCGACCAGTGCGGAGTTATGATATCACAATGCCCCCTAAGGCAGATCACAGACAAGGGTCTGTCACCTGGGTGACCAGTGCGGAGTTATGATGTCACAATGCCCCCTTAGGCAGATCACAGACAAGGGTCTGTCTCCTGGGTGACCAGTGGTGTATTATGTTGTCACAATGACCCCTTAGGCAGATCACAGACAAGGGCCTGTCACCTGGGTGACCCGTGCAGTGTTATGATGTCACAATGCCCCCTTAGGCAGATCACAGTTAATGGACTGTCACCTGGGTGACCAGTGCAGAGTTATGATGTCACAATGCCCCCTTAGGCAGATCAAAGGAAAGGGTCTGTCACCTGGGTGACCAGTGCAGTGTTATCATTTCACAGTGCCCACTTAGGCAGATAAAATCCAGGGTCTGTCACCTCAGTGACCAGTGCAGAGTTATGACGTCACAATGACCCCTTAGGCTGATCAACGACCAGGGTCTGTCACCTGGGTGACCAGTGCAGAGTTCTCATGTCACAATGCTGCCTTAGGCAGATGAAAGAAAAGGGTGTGTCACCTGGGTGACTAGTGCAGTATTATGATGTCACAGTGACCCCTTAGGGAGATCAAAGACAAGGGTCTATCACCTGGATGACCAGGGCAGAGTTATGATGTCACTATGCCAACTTAGGCAGTTCACAGACAAGTGTCTGTCACCTGGGTGAGCAGTGCAGAATTATGATGTCACAATGCCCCCTTAGGCAGATAACAGATAAGGGTCTGTCACCTGGGTGACCATTGCAGAGTTATGATGTCACAATGACCCGTTAGGCAGATCAAAGACCAGGGTCTGTATCCTGGGTGACCAGTGAAGAGTTATGATGTCACAATACACCTTAGGCAGACCACAGACGAGGGTCTGTCACCTGGGTGACCAGTGCAGAGTTATGATGTCACAATGACCCCTTAGGCAGATTACAGACAAGGTTCTGTCACCTGGGTGACCAGTGCAGTGTTATGATGTCACAATGTCCCCTTAGGGAGATCACAGACAAGGGTCTGTCACCAGGGCCACAAGTGCAGAGTTAGGATGTCACAATGCTACCTTGGGCAGATGAAGGAAAAGGGTCTGTCACCTGGGTGACCAGTGCAGTGTTATGATGTCACAATGACCCCTTAGGCAGATCAAAGACAAGGGTCTGTCACCTGGATGACCAGGACAGAGTTATGATGTCCCAATGCTGCCTTAGGAAGATCACAGACAAGGGTCTATCACCTGGCTGAGCAGTGCAGAATTATGATGTCACAATGCCCCCTTAGGCAAAAAACAGACAAGGGTCTGTCACCTGGGTGACCCGTGAAGAGTAATGATGTCACAATGCACCCTTAGGCAGACCACAGACAAGGGTCTGTCTCCTGGGTGACCCGTGCAGAGTTATGATGTCACAATGCACCCTTAGGCAGATCACAGACAAGGGTCTGTCACCTGGGTGACCCATGCGGAATTATGATGTCACAGTGCCCCTTAGGCAGATGACAGACAAGTGTCTGTCGCCTGGGAGAGCAGTGCAGTGTTATGATTTCACAATGCCCCCTTAGGCAGAGCACAGACAAGGGTCTGTCACCACGGTGACCAGTACAGAGTTATGACCTGACAATGCCCACTTAGGCGGATCACAGACAAGGGTCTGTCACTTGGGTGACCAGTGCAGAGTCATGATGTCACAATGCCGCCATAGGCAGATCACAGAAGTGGGCCTGTCACCTGGGTCCCCATTGCACAGTTTTGATGTCACAATGCCACCTTAGGCAGATCACAGACAAGGGTCTGTCACCTGGGTGACCAGTGCAGAGTTATGATGTCACAATGACCCCTTAGGCAGATAACGAACAAGGGTCTGTCGTAAGGGTGACGAGTGCAGTGTTGTGATGTCAAAATGCCCCCTTAGGCAGATCACAGACAAGGTTCTGTCGCCTGGGTGACCAGTGCAGAGTCCTGATATCACAATGCCCCCTTAGGCAGATCACAGAAAAGGGAATGTGACCTGGTTGCCCATTGCAGAGTTATGATGTCACAATGTCGCCTTAGGCACATCACAGACAAGCGCCTGTCACCTGGGTGACCAGTGCAGCGTTATGATGTCACAATGACCCTTTGGCAGATCACAGACAAGGGTCTGTCACCTGGGGGACCGGTGCAGATTTATGATGTCCCAATGACTCCTTAGGCAGATCAAAGACAAGGGTCTGTCACCTGGGTGACCATTGCAGAGTTATGATGTCACAATGCCCCCTTAGGCAGATCACAGTCAAGAGTCTGCACCTGGGCGACCAGTGCGGAGTTATGATATCACAATGCCCCCTAAGGCAGATCACAGACAAGGGTCTGTCACCTGGGTGACCAGTGCGGAGTTATGATGTCACAATGCCCCCTTAGGCAGATCACAGACAAGGGTCTGTCTCCTGGGTGACCAGTGGTGTATTATGTTGTCACAATGACCCCTTAGGCAGATCACAGACAAGGGCCTGTCACCTGGGTGACCCGTGCAGTGTTATGATGTCACAATGCCCCCTTAGGCAGATCACAGTTAATGGACTGTCACCTGGGTGACCAGTGCAGAGTTATGATGTCACAATGCCCCCTTAGGCAGATCAAAGGAAAGGGTCTGTCACCTGGGTGACCAGTGCAGTGTTATCATTTCACAGTGCCCACTTAGGCAGATAAAATCCAGGGTCTGTCACCTCAGTGACCAGTGCAGAGTTATGACGTCACAATGACCCCTTAGGCTGATCAACGACCAGGGTCTGTCACCTGGGTGACCAGTGCAGAGTTCTCATGTCACAATGCTGCCTTAGGCAGATGAAAGAAAAGGGTGTGTCACCTGGGTGACTAGTGCAGTATTATGATGTCACAGTGACCCCTTAGGGAGATCAAAGACAAGGGTCTATCACCTGGATGACCAGGGCAGAGTTATGATGTCACTATGCCAACTTAGGCAGTTCACAGACAAGTGTCTGTCACCTGGGTGAGCAGTGCAGAATTATGATGTCACAATGCCCCCTTAGGCAGATAACAGATAAGGGTCTGTCACCTGGGTGACCATTGCAGAGTTATGATGTCACAATGACCCGTTAGGCAGATCAAAGACCAGGGTCTGTATCCTGGGTGACCAGTGAAGAGTTATGATGTCACAATACACCTTAGGCAGACCACAGACGAGGGTCTGTCACCTGGGTGACCAGTGCAGAGTTATGATGTCACAATGACCCCTTAGGCAGATTACAGACAAGGTTCTGTCACCTGGGTGACCAGTGCAGTGTTATGATGTCACAATGTCCCCTTAGGGAGATCACAGACAAGGGTCTGTCACCAGGGCCACAAGTGCAGAGTTAGGATGTCACAATGCTACCTTGGGCAGATGAAGGAAAAGGGTCTGTCACCTGGGTGACCAGTGCAGTGTTATGATGTCACAATGACCCCTTAGGCAGATCAAAGACAAGGGTCTGTCACCTGGATGACCAGGACAGAGTTATGATGTCCCAATGCTGCCTTAGGAAGATCACAGACAAGGGTCTATCACCTGGCTGAGCAGTGCAGAATTATGATGTCACAATGCCCCCTTAGGCAAAAAACAGACAAGGGTCTGTCACCTGGGTGACCCGTGAAGAGTAATGATGTCACAATGCACCCTTAGGCAGACCACAGACAATGGCTTGTCACCTGGGTGACCCGTGCAGAGTTATGATGTCACAATGCACCCTTAGGCAGATCACAGACAAGGGTCTGTCACCTGGGTGACCCATGCGGAATTATGATGTCACAGTGCCCCTTAGGCAGATGACAGACAAGTGTCTGTCGCCTGGGAGAGCAGTGCAGGGTTATGATTTCACAATGCCCCCTTAGGCAGAGCACAGACAAGGGTCTGTCACCACGGTGACCAGTACAGAGTTATGACCTGACAATGCCCACTTAGGCGGATCACAGACAAGGGTCTGTCACTTGGGTGACCAGTGCAGAGTCATGATGTCACAATGCCGCCATAGGCAGATCACAGAAGTGGGCCTGTCACCTGGGTCCCCATTGCACAGTTTTGATGTCACAATGCCACCTTAGGCAGATCACAGACAAGGGTCTGTCACCTGGGTGACCAGTGCAGAGTTATGATGTCACAATGACCCCTTAGGCAGATAACGAACAAGGGTCTGTCGTAAGGGTGACGAGTGCAGTGTTGTGATGTCAAAATGCCCCCTTAGGCAGATCACAGACAAGGTTCTGTCGCCTGGGTGACCAGTGCAGAGTCCTGATATCACAATGCCCCCTTAGGCAGATCACAGAAAAGGGAATGTGACCTGGTTGCCCATTGCAGAGTTATGATGTCACAATGTCGCCTTAGGCACATCACAGACAAGCGCCTGTCACCTGGGTGACCAGTGCAGCGTTATGATGTCACAATGACCCTTTGGCAGATCACAGACAAGGGTCTGTCACCTGGGGGACCGGTGCAGATTTATGATGTCCCAATGACTCCTTAGGCAGATCAAAGACAAGGGTCTGTCACCTGGGTGACCATTGCAGAGTTATGATGTCACAATGCCCCCTTAGGCAGATCACAGTCAAGAGTCTGCACCTGGGCGACCAGTGCGGAGTTATGATATCACAATGCCCCCTAAGGCAGATCACAGACAAGGGTCTGTCACCTGGGTGACCAGTGCGGAGTTATGATGTCACAATGCCCCCTTAGGCAGATCACAGACAAGGGTCTGTCTCCTGGGTGACCAGTGGTGTATTATGTTGTCACAATGACCCCTTAGGCAGATCACAGACAAGGGCCTGTCACCTGGGTGACCCGTGCAGTGTTATGATGTCACAATGCCCCCTTAGGCAGATCACAGTTAATGGACTGTCACCTGGGTGACCAGTGCAGAGTTATGATGTCACAATGCCCCCTTAGGCAGATCAAAGGAAAGGGTCTGTCACCTGGGTGACCAGTGCAGTGTTATCATTTCACAGTGCCCACTTAGGCAGATAAAATCCAGGGTCTGTCACCTCAGTGACCAGTGCAGAGTTATGACGTCACAATGACCCCTTAGGCTGATCAACGACCAGGGTCTGTCACCTGGGTGACCAGTGCAGAGTTCTCATGTCACAATGCTGCCTTAGGCAGATGAAAGAAAAGGGTGTGTCACCTGGGTGACTAGTGCAGTATTATGATGTCACAGTGACCCCTTAGGGAGATCAAAGACAAGGGTCTATCACCTGGATGACCAGGGCAGAGTTATGATGTCACTATGCCAACTTAGGCAGTTCACAGACAAGTGTCTGTCACCTGGGTGAGCAGTGCAGAATTATGATGTCACAATGCCCCCTTAGGCAGATAACAGATAAGGGTCTGTCACCTGGGTGACCATTGCAGAGTTATGATGTCACAATGACCCGTTAGGCAGATCAAAGACCAGGGTCTGTATCCTGGGTGACCAGTGAAGAGTTATGATGTCACAATACACCTTAGGCAGACCACAGACGAGGGTCTGTCACCTGGGTGACCAGTGCAGAGTTATGATGTCACAATGACCCCTTAGGCAGATTACAGACAAGGTTCTGTCACCTGGGTGACCAGTGCAGTGTTATGATGTCACAATGTCCCCTTAGGGAGATCACAGACAAGGGTCTGTCACCAGGGCCACAAGTGCAGAGTTAGGATGTCACAATGCTACCTTGGGCAGATGAAGGAAAAGGGTCTGTCACCTGGGTGACCAGTGCAGTGTTATGATGTCACAATGACCCCTTAGGCAGATCAAAGACAAGGGTCTGTCACCTGGATGACCAGGACAGAGTTATGATGTCCCAATGCTGCCTTAGGAAGATCACAGACAAGGGTCTATCACCTGGCTGAGCAGTGCAGAATTATGATGTCACAATGCCCCCTTAGGCAAAAAACAGACAAGGGTCTGTCACCTGGGTGACCCGTGAAGAGTAATGATGTCACAATGCACCCTTAGGCAGACCACAGACAATGGCTTGTCACCTGGGTGACCCGTGCAGAGTTATGATGTCACAATGCACCCTTAGGCAGATCACAGACAAGGGTCTGTCACCTGGGTGACCCATGCGGAATTATGATGTCACAGTGCCCCTTAGGCAGATGACAGACAAGTGTCTGTCGCCTGGGAGAGCAGTGCAGGGTTATGATTTCACAATGCCCCCTTAGGCAGAGCACAGACAAGGGTCTGTCACCACGGTGACCAGTACAGAGTTATGACCTGACAATGCCCACTTAGGCGGATCACAGACAAGGGTCTGTCACTTGGGTGACCAGTGCAGAGTCATGATGTCACAATGCCGCCATAGGCAGATCACAGAAGTGGGCCTGTCACCTGGGTCCCCATTGCACAGTTTTGATGTCACAATGCCACCTTAGGCAGATCACAGACAAGGGTCTGTCACCTGGGTGACCAGTGCAGAGTTATGATGTCACAATGACCCCTTAGGCAGATAACGAACAAGGGTCTGTCGTAAGGGTGACGAGTGCAGTGTTGTGATGTCAAAATGCCCCCTTAGGCAGATCACAGACAAGGTTCTGTCGCCTGGGTGACCAGTGCAGAGTCCTGATATCACAATGCCCCCTTAGGCAGATCACAGAAAAGGGAATGTGACCTGGTTGCCCATTGCAGAGTTATGATGTCACAATGTCGCCTTAGGCACATCACAGACAAGCGCCTGTCACCTGGGTGACCAGTGCAGCGTTATGATGTCACAATGACCCTTTGGCAGATCACAGACAAGGGTCTGTCACCTGGGGGACCGGTGCAGATTTATGATGTCCCAATGACTCCTTAGGCAGATCAAAGACAAGGGTCTGTCACCTGGGTGACCATTGCAGAGTTATGATGTCACAATGCCCCCTTAGGCAGATCACAGTCAAGAGTCTGCACCTGGGCGACCAGTGCGGAGTTATGATATCACAATGCCCCCTAAGGCAGATCACAGACAAGGGTCTGTCACCTGGGTGACCAGTGCGGAGTTATGATGTCACAATGCCCCCTTAGGCAGATCACAGACAAGGGTCTGTCTCCTGGGTGACCAGTGGTGTATTATGTTGTCACAATGCACCCTTAGGCAGATCACAGACAAGGGCCTGTCACCTGGGTGACCCGTGCAGTGTTATGATGTCACAATGCCCCCTTAGGCAGATCACAGTTAATGGACTGTCACCTGGGTGACCAGTGCAGAGTTATGATGTCACAATGCCCCCTTAGGCAGATCAAAGGAAAGGGTCTGTCACCTGGGTGACCAGTGCAGTGTTATCATTTCACAGTGCCCACTTAGGCAGATAAAATCCAGGGTCTGTCACCTCAGTGACCAGTGCAGAGTTATGACGTCACAATGACCCCTTAGGCTGATCAACGACCAGGGTCTGTCACCTGGGTGACCAGTGCAGAGTTCTCATGTCACAATGCTGCCTTAGGCAGATGAAAGAAAAGGGTGTGTCACCTGGGTGACTAGTGCAGTATTATGATGTCACAGTGACCCCTTAGGGAGATCAAAGACAAGGGTCTATCACCTGGATGACCAGGGCAGAGTTATGATGTCACTATGCCAACTTAGGCAGTTCACAGACAAGTGTCTGTCACCTGGGTGAGCAGTGCAGAATTATGATGTCACAATGCCCCCTTAGGCAGATAACAGATAAGGGTCTGTCACCTGGGTGACCATTGCAGAGTTATGATGTCACAATGACCCGTTAGGCAGATCAAAGACCAGGGTCTGTATCCTGGGTGACCAGTGAAGAGTTATGATGTCACAATACACCTTAGGCAGACCACAGACGAGGGTCTGTCACCTGGGTGACCAGTGCAGAGTTATGATGTCACAATGACCCCTTAGGCAGATTACAGACAAGGTTCTGTCACCTGGGTGACCAGTGCAGTGTTATGATGTCACAATGTCCCCTTAGGGAGATCACAGACAAGGGTCTGTCACCAGGGCCACAAGTGCAGAGTTAGGATGTCACAATGCTACCTTGGGCAGATGAAGGAAAAGGGTCTGTCACCTGGGTGACCAGTGCAGTGTTATGATGTCACAATGACCCCTTAGGCAGATCAAAGACAAGGGTCTGTCACCTGGATGACCAGGACAGAGTTATGATGTCCCAATGCTGCCTTAGGAAGATCACAGACAAGGGTCTATCACCTGGCTGAGCAGTGCAGAATTATGATGTCACAATGCCCCCTTAGGCAAAAAACAGACAAGGGTCTGTCACCTGGGTGACCCGTGAAGAGTAATGATGTCACAATGCACCCTTAGGCAGACCACAGACAATGGCTTGTCACCTGGGTGACCCGTGCAGAGTTATGATGTCACAATGCACCCTTAGGCAGATCACAGACAAGGGTCTGTCACCTGGGTGACCCATGCGGAATTATGATGTCACAGTGCCCCTTAGGCAGATGACAGACAAGTGTCTGTCGCCTGGGAGAGCAGTGCAGGGTTATGATTTCACAATGCCCCCTTAGGCAGAGCACAGACAAGGGTCTGTCACCACGGTGACCAGTACAGAGTTATGACCTGACAATGCCCACTTAGGCGGATCACAGACAAGGGTCTGTCACTTGGGTGACCAGTGCAGAGTCATGATGTCACAATGCCGCCATAGGCAGATCACAGAAGTGGGCCTGTCACCTGGGTCCCCATTGCACAGTTTTGATGTCACAATGCCACCTTAGGCAGATCACAGACAAGGGTCTGTCACCTGGGTGACCAGTGCAGAGTTATGATGTCACAATGACCCCTTAGGCAGATAACGAACAAGGGTCTGTCGTAAGGGTGACGAGTGCAGTGTTGTGATGTCAAAATGCCCCCTTAGGCAGATCACAGACAAGGTTCTGTCGCCTGGGTGACCAGTGCAGAGTCCTGATATCACAATGCCCCCTTAGGCAGATCACAGAAAAGGGAATGTGACCTGGTTGCCCATTGCAGAGTTATGATGTCACAATGTCGCCTTAGGCACATCACAGACAAGCGCCTGTCACCTGGGTGACCAGTGCAGCGTTATGATGTCACAATGACCCTTTGGCAGATCACAGACAAGGGTCTGTCACCTGGGGGACCGGTGCAGATTTATGATGTCCCAATGACTCCTTAGGCAGATCAAAGACAAGGGTCTGTCACCTGGGTGACCATTGCAGAGTTATGATGTCACAATGCCCCCTTAGGCAGATCACAGTCAAGAGTCTGCACCTGGGCGACCAGTGCGGAGTTATGATATCACAATGCCCCCTAAGGCAGATCACAGACAAGGGTCTGTCACCTGGGTGACCAGTGCGGAGTTATGATGTCACAATGCCCCCTTAGGCAGATCACAGACAAGGGTCTGTCTCCTGGGTGACCAGTGGTGTATTATGTTGTCACAATGACCCCTTAGGCAGATCACAGACAAGGGCCTGTCACCTGGGTGACCCGTGCAGTGTTATGATGTCACAATGCCCCCTTAGGCAGATCACAGTTAATGGACTGTCACCTGGGTGACCAGTGCAGAGTTATGATGTCACAATGCCCCCTTAGGCAGATCAAAGGAAAGGGTCTGTCACCTGGGTGACCAGTGCAGTGTTATCATTTCACAGTGCCCACTTAGGCAGATAAAATCCAGGGTCTGTCACCTCAGTGACCAGTGCAGAGTTATGACGTCACAATGACCCCTTAGGCTGATCAACGACCAGGGTCTGTCACCTGGGTGACCAGTGCAGAGTTCTCATGTCACAATGCTGCCTTAGGCAGATGAAAGAAAAGGGTGTGTCACCTGGGTGACTAGTGCAGTATTATGATGTCACAGTGACCCCTTAGGGAGATCAAAGACAAGGGTCTATCACCTGGATGACCAGGGCAGAGTTATGATGTCACTATGCCAACTTAGGCAGTTCACAGACAAGTGTCTGTCACCTGGGTGAGCAGTGCAGAATTATGATGTCACAATGCCCCCTTAGGCAGATAACAGATAAGGGTCTGTCACCTGGGTGACCATTGCAGAGTTATGATGTCACAATGACCCGTTAGGCAGATCAAAGACCAGGGTCTGTATCCTGGGTGACCAGTGAAGAGTTATGATGTCACAATACACCTTAGGCAGACCACAGACGAGGGTCTGTCACCTGGGTGACCAGTGCAGAGTTATGATGTCACAATGACCCCTTAGGCAGATTACAGACAAGGTTCTGTCACCTGGGTGACCAGTGCAGTGTTATGATGTCACAATGTCCCCTTAGGGAGATCACAGACAAGGGTCTGTCACCAGGGCCACAAGTGCAGAGTTAGGATGTCACAATGCTACCTTGGGCAGATGAAGGAAAAGGGTCTGTCACCTGGGTGACCAGTGCAGTGTTATGATGTCACAATGACCCCTTAGGCAGATCAAAGACAAGGGTCTGTCACCTGGATGACCAGGACAGAGTTATGATTTCCCAATGCTGCCTTAGGAAGATCACAGACAAGGGTCTATCACCTGGCTGAGCAGTGCAGAATTATGATGTCACAATGCCCCCTTAGGCAAAAAACAGACAAGGGTCTGTCACCTGGGTGACCCGTGAAGAGTAATGATGTCACAATGCACCCTTAGGCAGACCACAGACAATGGCTTGTCACCTGGGTGACCCGTGCAGAGTTATGATGTCACAATGCACCCTTAGGCAGATCACAGACAAGGGTCTGTCACCTGGGTGACCCATGCGGAATTATGATGTCACAGTGCCCCTTAGGCAGATGACAGACAAGTGTCTGTCGCCTGGGAGAGCAGTGCAGGGTTATGATTTCACAATGCCCCCTTAGGCAGAGCACAGACAAGGGTCTGTCACCACGGTGACCAGTACAGAGTTATGACCTGACAATGCCCACTTAGGCGGATCACAGACAAGGGTCTGTCACTTGGGTGACCAGTGCAGAGTCATGATGTCACAATGCCGCCATAGGCAGATCACAGAAGTGGGCCTGTCACCTGGGTCCCCATTGCACAGTTTTGATGTCACAATGCCACCTTAGGCAGATCACAGACAAGGGTCTGTCACCTGGGTGACCAGTGCAGAGTTATGATGTCACAATGACCCCTTAGGCAGATAACGAACAAGGGTCTGTCGTAAGGGTGACGAGTGCAGTGTTGTGATGTCAAAATGCCCCCTTAGGCAGATCACAGACAAGGTTCTGTCGCCTGGGTGACCAGTGCAGAGTCCTGATATCACAATGCCCCCTTAGGCAGATCACAGAAAAGGGAATGTGACCTGGTTGCCCATTGCAGAGTTATGATGTCACAATGTCGCCTTAGGCACATCACAGACAAGCGCCTGTCACCTGGGTGACCAGTGCAGCGTTATGATGTCACAATGACCCTTTGGCAGATCACAGACAAGGGTCTGTCACCTGGGGGACCGGTGCAGATTTATGATGTCCCAATGACTCCTTAGGCAGATCAAAGACAAGGGTCTGTCACCTGGGTGACCATTGCAGAGTTATGATGTCACAATGCCCCCTTAGGCAGATCACAGTCAAGAGTCTGCACCTGGGCGACCAGTGCGGAGTTATGATATCACAATGCCCCCTAAGGCAGATCACAGACAAGGGTCTGTCACCTGGGTGACCAGTGCGGAGTTATGATGTCACAATGCCCCCTTAGGCAGATCACAGACAAGGGTCTGTCTCCTGGGTGACCAGTGGTGTATTATGTTGTCACAATGACCCCTTAGGCAGATCACAGACAAGGGCCTGTCACCTGGGTGACCCGTGCAGTGTTATGATGTCACAATGCCCCCTTAGGCAGATCACAGTTAATGGACTGTCACCTGGGTGACCAGTGCAGAGTTATGATGTCACAATGCCCCCTTAGGCAGATCAAAGGAAAGGGTCTGTCACCTGGGTGACCAGTGCAGTGTTATCATTTCACAGTGCCCACTTAGGCAGATAAAATCCAGGGTCTGTCACCTCAGTGACCAGTGCAGAGTTATGACGTCACAATGACCCCTTAGGCTGATCAACGACCAGGGTCTGTCACCTGGGTGACCAGTGCAGAGTTCTCATGTCACAATGCTGCCTTAGGCAGATGAAAGAAAAGGGTGTGTCACCTGGGTGACTAGTGCAGTATTATGATGTCACAGTGACCCCTTAGGGAGATCAAAGACAAGGGTCTATCACCTGGATGACCAGGGCAGAGTTATGATGTCACTATGCCAACTTAGGCAGTTCACAGACAAGTGTCTGTCACCTGGGTGAGCAGTGCAGAATTATGATGTCACAATGCCCCCTTAGGCAGATAACAGATAAGGGTCTGTCACCTGGGTGACCATTGCAGAGTTATGATGTCACAATGACCCGTTAGGCAGATCAAAGACCAGGGTCTGTATCCTGGGTGACCAGTGAAGAGTTATGATGTCACAATACACCTTAGGCAGACCACAGACGAGGGTCTGTCACCTGGGTGACCAGTGCAGAGTTATGATGTCACAATGACCCCTTAGGCAGATTACAGACAAGGTTCTGTCACCTGGGTGACCAGTGCAGTGTTATGATGTCACAATGTCCCCTTAGGGAGATCACAGACAAGGGTCTGTCACCAGGGCCACAAGTGCAGAGTTAGGATGTCACAATGCTACCTTGGGCAGATGAAGGAAAAGGGTCTGTCACCTGGGTGACCAGTGCAGTGTTATGATGTCACAATGACCCCTTAGGCAGATCAAAGACAAGGGTCTGTCACCTGGATGACCAGGACAGAGTTATGATGTCCCAATGCTGCCTTAGGAAGATCACAGACAAGGGTCTATCACCTGGCTGAGCAGTGCAGAATTATGATGTCACAATGCCCCCTTAGGCAAAAAACAGACAAGGGTCTGTCACCTGGGTGACCCGTGAAGAGTAATGATGTCACAATGCACCCTTAGGCAGACCACAGACAATGGCTTGTCACCTGGGTGACCCGTGCAGAGTTATGATGTCACAATGCACCCTTAGGCAGATCACAGACAAGGGTCTGTCACCTGGGTGACCCATGCGGAATTATGATGTCACAGTGCCCCTTAGGCAGATGACAGACAAGTGTCTGTCGCCTGGGAGAGCAGTGCAGGGTTATGATTTCACAATGCCCCCTTAGGCAGAGCACAGACAAGGGTCTGTCACCACGGTGACCAGTACAGAGTTATGACCTGACAATGCCCACTTAGGCGGATCACAGACAAGGGTCTGTCACTTGGGTGACCAGTGCAGAGTCATGATGTCACAATGCCGCCATAGGCAGATCACAGAAGTGGGCCTGTCACCTGGGTCCCCATTGCACAGTTTTGATGTCACAATGCCACCTTAGGCAGATCACAGACAAGGGTCTGTCACCTGGGTGACCAGTGCAGAGTTATGATGTCACAATGACCCCTTAGGCAGATAACGAACAAGGGTCTGTCGTAAGGGTGACGAGTGCAGTGTTGTGATGTCAAAATGCCCCCTTAGGCAGATCACAGACAAGGTTCTGTCGCCTGGGTGACCAGTGCAGAGTCCTGATATCACAATGCCCCCTTAGGCAGATCACAGAAAAGGGAATGTGACCTGGTTGCCCATTGCAGAGTTATGATGTCACAATGTCGCCTTAGGCACATCACAGACAAGCGCCTGTCACCTGGGTGACCAGTGCAGCGTTATGATGTCACAATGACCCTTTGGCAGATCACAGACAAGGGTCTGTCACCTGGGGGACCGGTGCAGATTTATGATGTCCCAATGACTCCTTAGGCAGATCAAAGACAAGGGTCTGTCACCTGGGTGACCATTGCAGAGTTATGATGTCACAATGCCCCCTTAGGCAGATCACAGTCAAGAGTCTGCACCTGGGCGACCAGTGCGGAGTTATGATATCACAATGCCCCCTAAGGCAGATCACAGACAAGGGTCTGTCACCTGGGTGACCAGTGCGGAGTTATGATGTCACAATGCCCCCTTAGGCAGATCACAGACAAGGGTCTGTCTCCTGGGTGACCAGTGGTGTATTATGTTGTCACAATGACCCCTTAGGCAGATCACAGACAAGGGCCTGTCACCTGGGTGACCCGTGCAGTGTTATGATGTCACAATGCCCCCTTAGGCAGATCACAGTTAATGGACTGTCACCTGGGTGACCAGTGCAGAGTTATGATGTCACAATGCCCCCTTAGGCAGATCAAAGGAAAGGGTCTGTCACCTGGGTGACCAGTGCAGTGTTATCATTTCACAGTGCCCACTTAGGCAGATAAAATCCAGGGTCTGTCACCTCAGTGACCAGTGCAGAGTTATGACGTCACAATGACCCCTTAGGCTGATCAACGACCAGGGTCTGTCACCTGGGTGACCAGTGCAGAGTTCTCATGTCACAATGCTGCCTTAGGCAGATGAAAGAAAAGGGTGTGTCACCTGGGTGACTAGTGCAGTATTATGATGTCACAGTGACCCCTTAGGGAGATCAAAGACAAGGGTCTATCACCTGGATGACCAGGGCAGAGTTATGATGTCACTATGCCAACTTAGGCAGTTCACAGACAAGTGTCTGTCACCTGGGTGAGCAGTGCAGAATTATGATGTCACAATGCCCCCTTAGGCAGATAACAGATAAGGGTCTGTCACCTGGGTGACCATTGCAGAGTTATGATGTCACAATGACCCGTTAGGCAGATCAAAGACCAGGGTCTGTATCCTGGGTGACCAGTGAAGAGTTATGATGTCACAATACACCTTAGGCAGACCACAGACGAGGGTCTGTCACCTGGGTGACCAGTGCAGAGTTATGATGTCACAATGACCCCTTAGGCAGATTACAGACAAGGTTCTGTCACCTGGGTGACCAGTGCAGTGTTATGATGTCACAATGTCCCCTTAGGGAGATCACAGACAAGGGTCTGTCACCAGGGCCACAAGTGCAGAGTTAGGATGTCACAATGCTACCTTGGGCAGATGAAGGAAAAGGGTCTGTCACCTGGGTGACCAGTGCAGTGTTATGATGTCACAATGACCCCTTAGGCAGATCAAAGACAAGGGTCTGTCACCTGGATGACCAGGACAGAGTTATGATGTCCCAATGCTGCCTTAGGAAGATCACAGACAAGGGTCTATCACCTGGCTGAGCAGTGCAGAATTATGATGTCACAATGCCCCCTTAGGCAAAAAACAGACAAGGGTCTGTCACCTGGGTGACCCGTGAAGAGTAATGATGTCACAATGCACCCTTAGGCAGACCACAGACAATGGCTTGTCACCTGGGTGACCCGTGCAGAGTTATGATGTCACAATGCACCCTTAGGCAGATCACAGACAAGGGTCTGTCACCTGGGTGACCCATGCGGAATTATGATGTCACAGTGCCCCTTAGGCAGATGACAGACAAGTGTCTGTCGCCTGGGAGAGCAGTGCAGGGTTATGATTTCACAATGCCCCCTTAGGCAGAGCACAGACAAGGGTCTGTCACCACGGTGACCAGTACAGAGTTATGACCTGACAATGCCCACTTAGGCGGATCACAGACAAGGGTCTGTCACTTGGGTGACCAGTGCAGAGTCATGATGTCACAATGCCGCCATAGGCAGATCACAGAAGTGGGCCTGTCACCTGGGTCCCCATTGCACAGTTTTGATGTCACAATGCCACCTTAGGCAGATCACAGACAAGGGTCTGTCACCTGGGTGACCAGTGCAGAGTTATGATGTCACAATGACCCCTTAGGCAGATAACGAACAAGGGTCTGTCGTAAGGGTGACGAGTGCAGTGTTGTGATGTCAAAATGCCCCCTTAGGCAGATCACAGACAAGGTTCTGTCGCCTGGGTGACCAGTGCAGAGTCCTGATATCACAATGCCCCCTTAGGCAGATCACAGAAAAGGGAATGTGACCTGGTTGCCCATTGCAGAGTTATGATGTCACAATGTCGCCTTAGGCACATCACAGACAAGCGCCTGTCACCTGGGTGACCAGTGCAGCGTTATGATGTCACAATGACCCTTTGGCAGATCACAGACAAGGGTCTGTCACCTGGGGGACCGGTGCAGATTTATGATGTCCCAATGACTCCTTAGGCAGATCAAAGACAAGGGTCTGTCACCTGGGTGACCATTGCAGAGTTATGATGTCACAATGCCCCCTTAGGCAGATCACAGTCAAGAGTCTGCACCTGGGCGACCAGTGCGGAGTTATGATATCACAATGCCCCCTAAGGCAGATCACAGACAAGGGTCTGTCACCTGGGTGACCAGTGCGGAGTTATGATGTCACAATGCCCCCTTAGGCAGATCACAGACAAGGGTCTGTCTCCTGGGTGACCAGTGGTGTATTATGTTGTCACAATGACCCCTTAGGCAGATCACAGACAAGGGCCTGTCACCTGGGTGACCCGTGCAGTGTTATGATGTCACAATGCCCCCTTAGGCAGATCACAGTTAATGGACTGTCACCTGGGTGACCAGTGCAGAGTTATGATGTCACAATGCCCCCTTAGGCAGATCAAAGGAAAGGGTCTGTCACCTGGGTGACCAGTGCAGTGTTATCATTTCACAGTGCCCACTTAGGCAGATAAAATCCAGGGTCTGTCACCTCAGTGACCAGTGCAGAGTTATGACGTCACAATGACCCCTTAGGCTGATCAACGACCAGGGTCTGTCACCTGGGTGACCAGTGCAGAGTTCTCATGTCACAATGCTGCCTTAGGCAGATGAAAGAAAAGGGTGTGTCACCTGGGTGACTAGTGCAGTATTATGATGTCACAGTGACCCCTTAGGGAGATCAAAGACAAGGGTCTATCACCTGGATGACCAGGGCAGAGTTATGATGTCACTATGCCAACTTAGGCAGTTCACAGACAAGTGTCTGTCACCTGGGTGAGCAGTGCAGAATTATGATGTCACAATGCCCCCTTAGGCAGATAACAGATAAGGGTCTGTCACCTGGGTGACCATTGCAGAGTTATGATGTCACAATGACCCGTTAGGCAGATCAAAGACCAGGGTCTGTATCCTGGGTGACCAGTGAAGAGTTATGATGTCACAATACACCTTAGGCAGACCACAGACGAGGGTCTGTCACCTGGGTGACCAGTGCAGAGTTATGATGTCACAATGACCCCTTAGGCAGATTACAGACAAGGTTCTGTCACCTGGGTGACCAGTGCAGTGTTATGATGTCACAATGTCCCCTGAGGGAGATCACAGACAAGGGTCTGTCACCAGGGCCACAAGTGCAGAGTTAGGATGTCACAATGCTACCTTGGGCAGATGAAGGAAAAGGATCTGTCACCTGGGTGACCAGTGCAGTGTTATGATGTCACAATGACCCCTTAGGCAGATCAAAGACAAGGGTCTGTCACCTGGATGACCAGGACAGAGTTATGATGTCCCAATGCTGCCTTAGGAAGATCACAGACAAGGGTCTATCACCTGGCTGAGCAGTGCAGAATTATGATGTCACAATGCCCCCTTAGGCAAAAAACAGACAAGGGTCTGTCACCTGGGTGACCCGTGAAGAGTAATGATGTCACAATGCACCCTTAGGCAGACCACAGACAATGGCTTGTCACCTGGGTGACCCGTGCAGAGTTATGATGTCACAATGCACCCTTAGGCAGATCACAGACAAGGGTCTGTCACCTGGGTGACCCATGCGGAATTATGATGTCACAGTGCCCCTTAGGCAGATGACAGACAAGTGTCTGTCGCCTGGGAGAGCAGTGCAGGGTTATGATTTCACAATGCCCCCTTAGGCAGAGCACAGACAAGGGTCTGTCACCACGGTGACCAGTACAGAGTTATGACCTGACAATGCCCACTTAGGCGGATCACAGACAAGGGTCTGTCACTTGGGTGACCAGTGCAGAGTCATGATGTCACAATGCCGCCATAGGCAGATCACAGAAGTGGGCCTGTCACCTGGGTCCCCATTGCACAGTTTTGATGTCACAATGCCACCTTAGGCAGATCACAGACAAGGGTCTGTCACCTGGGTGACCAGTGCAGAGTTATGATGTCACAATGACCCCTTAGGCAGATAACGAACAAGGGTCTGTCGTAAGGGTGACGAGTGCAGTGTTGTGATGTCAAAATGCCCCCTTAGGCAGATCACAGACAAGGTTCTGTCGCCTGGGTGACCAGTGCAGAGTCCTGATATCACAATGCCCCCTTAGGCAGATCACAGAAAAGGGAATGTGACCTGGTTGCCCATTGCAGAGTTATGATGTCACAATGTCGCCTTAGGCACATCACAGACAAGCGCCTGTCACCTGGGTGACCAGTGCAGCGTTATGATGTCACAATGACCCTTTGGCAGATCACAGACAAGGGTCTGTCACCTGGGGGACCGGTGCAGATTTATGATGTCCCAATGACTCCTTAGGCAGATCAAAGACAAGGGTCTGTCACCTGGGTGACCATTGCAGAGTTATGATGTCACAATGCCCCCTTAGGCAGATCACAGTCAAGAGTCTGCACCTGGGCGACCAGTGCGGAGTTATGATATCACAATGCCCCCTAAGGCAGATCACAGACAAGGGTCTGTCACCTGGGTGACCAGTGCGGAGTTATGATGTCACAATGCCCCCTTAGGCAGATCACAGACAAGGGTCTGTCTCCTGGGTGACCAGTGGTGTATTATGTTGTCACAATGACCCCTTAGGCAGATCACAGACAAGGGCCTGTCACCTGGGTGACCCGTGCAGTGTTATGATGTCACAATGCCCCCTTAGGCAGATCACAGTTAATGGACTGTCACCTGGGTGACCAGTGCAGAGTTATGATGTCACAATGCCCCCTTAGGCAGATCAAAGGAAAGGGTCTGTCACCTGGGTGACCAGTGCAGTGTTATCATTTCACAGTGCCCACTTAGGCAGATAAAATCCAGGGTCTGTCACCTCAGTGACCAGTGCAGAGTTATGACGTCACAATGACCCCTTAGGCTGATCAACGACCAGGGTCTGTCACCTGGGTGACCAGTGCAGAGTTCTCATGTCACAATGCTGCCTTAGGCAGATGAAAGAAAAGGGTGTGTCACCTGGGTGACTAGTGCAGTATTATGATGTCACAGTGACCCCTTAGGGAGATCAAAGACAAGGGTCTATCACCTGGATGACCAGGGCAGAGTTATGATGTCACTATGCCAACTTAGGCAGTTCACAGACAAGTGTCTGTCACCTGGGTGAGCAGTGCAGAATTATGATGTCACAATGCCCCCTTAGGCAGATAACAGATAAGGGTCTGTCACCTGGGTGACCATTGCAGAGTTATGATGTCACAATGACCCGTTAGGCAGATCAAAGACCAGGGTCTGTATCCTGGGTGACCAGTGAAGAGTTATGATGTCACAATACACCTTAGGCAGACCACAGACGAGGGTCTGTCACCTGGGTGACCAGTGCAGAGTTATGATGTCACAATGACCCCTTAGGCAGATTACAGACAAGGTTCTGTCACCTGGGTGACCAGTGCAGTGTTATGATGTCACAATGTCCCCTTAGGGAGATCACAGACAAGGGTCTGTCACCAGGGCCACAAGTGCAGAGTTAGGATGTCACAATGCTACCTTGGGCAGATGAAGGAAAAGGGTCTGTCACCTGGGTGACCAGTGCAGTGTTATGATGTCACAATGACCCCTTAGGCAGATCAAAGACAAGGGTCTGTCACCTGGATGACCAGGACAGAGTTATGATGTCCCAATGCTGCCTTAGGAAGATCACAGACAAGGGTCTATCACCTGGCTGAGCAGTGCAGAATTATGATGTCACAATGTCCCCTTAGGCAAAAAACAGACAAGGGTCTGTCACCTGGGTGACCCGTGAAGAGTAATGATGTCACAATGCACCCTTAGGCAGACCACAGACAATGGCTTGTCACCTGGGTGACCCGTGCAGAGTTATGATGTCACAATGCACCCTTAGGCAGATCACAGACAAGGGTCTGTCACCTGGGTGACCCATGCGGAATTATGATGTCACAGTGCCCCTTAGGCAGATGACAGACAAGTGTCTGTCGCCTGGGAGAGCAGTGCAGGGTTATGATTTCACAATGCCCCCTTAGGCAGAGCACAGACAAAGGTCTGTCACCACGGTGACCAGTACAGAGTTATGACCTGACAATGCCCACTTAGGCGGATCACAGACAAGGGTCTGTCACTTGGGTGACCAGTGCAGAGTCATGATGTCACAATGCCGCCATAGGCAGATCACAGAAGTGGGCCTGTCACCTGGGTCCCCATTGCACAGTTTTGATGTCACAATGCCACCTTAGGCAGATCACAGACAAGGGTCTGTCACCTGGGTGACCAGTGTAGAGTTATGATGTCACAATGACCCCTTAGGCAGATAATGAACAAGGGTCTGTCGTAAGGGTGACGAGTGCAGTGTTGTGATGTCAAAATGCCCCCTTAGGCAGATCACAGACAAGGTTCTGTCGCCTGGGTGACCAGTGCAGAGTCCTGATATCACAATGCCCCCTTAGGCAGATCACAGAAAAGGGAATGTGACCTGGTTGCCCATTGCAGAGTTATGATGTCACAATGTCGCCTTAGGCACATCACAGACAAGCGCCTGTCACCTGGGTGACCAGTGCAGTGTTATGATGTCACAATGACCCTTTGGCAGATCACAGACAAGGGTCTGTCACCTGGGGGACCGGTGCAGATTTATGATGTCCCAATGACTCCTTAGGCAGATCAAAGACAAGGGTCTGTCACCTGGGTGACCATTGCAGAGTTATGATGTCACAATGCCCCCTTAGGCAGATAACGAACAAGGGTCTGTCGTAAGGGTGACGAGTGCAGTGTTGTGATGTCAAAATGCCCCCTTAGGCAGATCACAGACAAGGTTCTGTCGCCTGGGTGACCAGTGCAGAGTCCTGATATCACAATGCCCCCTTAGGCAGATCACAGAAAAGGGAATGTGACCTGGTTGCCCATTGCAGAGTTATGATGTCACAATGTCACCTTAGGCACATCACAGACAAGCGCCTGTCACCTGGGTGACCAGTGCAGCGTTATGATGTCACAATGACCCTTTGGCAGATCACAGACAAGGGTCTGTCACCTGGGAGACCGGTGCAGATTTATGATGTCCCAATGACTCCTTAGGCAGATCAAAGACAAGGGTCTGTCACCTGGGTGACCATTGCAGAGTTATGATGTCACAATGCCCCCTTAGGCAGATCACAGTCAAGAGTCTGCACCTGGGCGACCAGTGCGGAGTTATGATATCACAATGCCCCCTAAGGCAGATCACAGACAAGGGTCTGTCACCTGGGTGACCAGTGCGGAGTTATGATGTCACAATGCCCCCTTAGGCAGATCACAGACAAGGGTCTGTCTCCTGGGTGACCCGTGCAGAGTTATGATGTCACAATGCACCCTTAGGCAGATCACAGACAAGGGTCTGTCACCTGGGTGACCCATGCGGAATTATGATGTCACAGTGCCCCTTAGGCAGATGACAGACAAGTGTCTGTCGCCTGGGAGAGCAGTGCAGGGTTATGATTTCACAATGCCCCCTTAGGCAGAGCACAGACAAGGGTCTGTCACCACGGTGACCAGTACAGAGTTATGACCTGACAATGCCCACTTAGGCGGATCACAGACAAGGGTCTGTCACTTGGGTGACCAGTGCAGAGTCATGATGTCACAATGCCGCCATAGGCAGATCACAGAAGTGGGCCTGTCACCTGGGTCCCCATTGCACAGTTTTGATGTCACAATGCCACCTTAGGCAGATCACAGACAAGGGTCTGTCACCTGGGTGACCAGTGCAGAGTTATGATGTCACAATGACCCCTTAGGCAGATAACGAACAAGGGTCTGTCGTAAGGGTGACGAGTGCAGTGTTGTGATGTCAAAATGCCCCCTTAGGCAGATCACAGACAAGGTTCTGTCGCCTGGGTGACCAGTGCAGAGTCCTGATATCACAATGCCCCCTTAGGCAGATCACAGAAAAGGGAATGTGACCTGGTTGCCCATTGCAGAGTTATGATGTCACAATGTCGCCTTAGGCACATCACAGACAAGCGCCTGTCACCTGGGTGACCAGTGCAGCGTTATGATGTCACAATGACCCTTTGGCAGATCACAGACAAGGGTCTGTCACCTGGGGGACCGGTGCAGATTTATGATGTCCCAATGACTCCTTAGGCAGATCAAAGACAAGGGTCTGTCACCTGGGTGACCATTGCAGAGTTATGATGTCACAATGCCCCCTTAGGCAGATCACAGTCAAGAGTCTGCACCTGGGCGACCAGTGCGGAGTTATGATATCACAATGCCCCCTAAGGCAGATCACAGACAAGGGTCTGTCACCTGGGTGACCAGTGCGGAGTTATGATGTCACAATGCCCCCTTAGGCAGATCACAGACAAGGGTCTGTCTCCTGGGTGACCAGTGGTGTATTATGTTGTCACAATGACCCCTTAGGCAGATCACAGACAAGGGCCTGTCACCTGGGTGACCCGTGCAGTGTTATGATGTCACAATGCCCCCTTAGGCAGATCACAGTTAATGGACTGTCACCTGGGTGACCAGTGCAGAGTTATGATGTCACAATGCCCCCTTAGGCAGATCAAAGGAAAGGGTCTGTCACCTGGGTGACCAGTGCAGTGTTATCATTTCACAGTGCCCACTTAGGCAGATAAAATCCAGGGTCTGTCACCTCAGTGACCAGTGCAGAGTTATGACGTCACAATGACCCCTTAGGCTGATCAACGACCAGGGTCTGTCACCTGGGTGACCAGTGCAGAGTTCTCATGTCACAATGCTGCCTTAGGCAGATGAAAGAAAAGGGTGTGTCACCTGGGTGACTAGTGCAGTATTATGATGTCACAGTGACCCCTTAGGGAGATCAAAGACAAGGGTCTATCACCTGGATGACCAGGGCAGAGTTATGATGTCACTATGCCAACTTAGGCAGTTCACAGACAAGTGTCTGTCACCTGGGTGAGCAGTGCAGAATTATGATGTCACAATGCCCCCTTAGGCAGATAACAGATAAGGGTCTGTCACCTGGGTGACCATTGCAGAGTTATGATGTCACAATGACCCGTTAGGCAGATCAAAGACCAGGGTCTGTATCCTGGGTGACCAGTGAAGAGTTATGATGTCACAATACACCTTAGGCAGACCACAGACGAGGGTCTGTCACCTGGGTGACCAGTGCAGAGTTATGATGTCACAATGACCCCTTAGGCAGATTACAGACAAGGTTCTGTCACCTGGGTGACCAGTGCAGTGTTATGATGTCACAATGTCCCCTTAGGGAGATCACAGACAAGGGTCTGTCACCAGGGCCACAAGTGCAGAGTTAGGATGTCACAATGCTACCTTGGGCAGATGAAGGAAAAGGGTCTGTCACCTGGGTGACCAGTGCAGTGTTATGATGTCACAATGACCCCTTAGGCAGATCAAAGACAAGGGTCTGTCACCTGGATGACCAGGACAGAGTTATGATGTCCCAATGCTGCCTTAGGAAGATCACAGACAAGGGTCTATCACCTGGCTGAGCAGTGCAGAATTATGATGTCACAATGCCCCCTTAGGCAAAAAACAGACAAGGGTCTGTCACCTGGGTGACCCGTGAAGAGTAATGATGTCACAATGCACCCTTAGGCAGACCACAGACAATGGCTTGTCACCTGGGTGACCCGTGCAGAGTTATGATGTCACAATGCACCCTTAGGCAGATCACAGACAAGGGTCTGTCACCTGGGTGACCCATGCGGAATTATGATGTCACAGTGCCCCTTAGGCAGATGACAGACAAGTGTCTGTCGCCTGGGAGAGCAGTGCAGGGTTATGATTTCACAATGCCCCCTTAGGCAGAGCACAGACAAGGGTCTGTCACCACGGTGACCAGTACAGAGTTATGACCTGACAATGCCCACTTAGGCGGATCACAGACAAGGGTCTGTCACTTGGGTGACCAGTGCAGAGTCATGATGTCACAATGCCGCCATAGGCAGATCACAGAAGTGGGCCTGTCACCTGGGTCCCCATTGCACAGTTTTGATGTCACAATGCCACCTTAGGCAGATCACAGACAAGGGTCTGTCACCTGGGTGACCAGTGCAGAGTTATGATGTCACAATGACCCCTTAGGCAGATAACGAACAAGGGTCTGTCGTAAGGGTGACGAGTGCAGTGTTGTGATGTCAAAATGCCCCCTTAGGCAGATCACAGACAAGGTTCTGTCGCCTGGGTGACCAGTGCAGAGTCCTGATATCACAATGCTCCCTTAGGCAGATCACAGAAAAGGGAATGTGACCTGGTTGCCCATTGCAGAGTTATGATGTCACAATGTCGCCTTAGGCACATCACAGACAAGCGCCTGTCACCTGGGTGACCAGTGCAGCGTTATGATGTCACAATGACCCTTTGGCAGATCACAGACAAGGGTCTGTCACCTGGGGGACCGGTGCAGATTTATGATGTCCCAATGACTCCTTAGGCAGATCAAAGACAAGGGTCTGTCACCTGGGTGACCATTGCAGAGTTATGATGTCACAATGCCCCCTTAGGCAGATCACAGTCAAGAGTCTGCACCTGGGCGACCAGTGCGGAGTTATGATATCACAATGCCCCCTAAGGCAGATCACAGACAAGGGTCTGTCACCTGGGTGACCAGTGCGGAGTTATGATGTCACAATGCCCCCTTAGGCAGATCACAGACAAGGGTCTGTCTCCTGGGTGACCAGTGGTGTATTATGTTGTCACAATGACCCCTTAGGCAGATCACAGACAAGGGCCTGTCACCTGGGTGACCCGTGCAGTGTTATGATGTCACAATGCCCCCTTAGGCAGATCACAGTTAATGGACTGTCACCTGGGTGACCAGTGCAGAGTTATGATGTCACAATGCCCCCTTAGGCAGATCAAAGGAAAGGGTCTGTCACCTGGGTGACCAGTGCAGTGTTATCATTTCACAGTGCCCACTTAGGCAGATAAAATCCAGGGTCTGTCACCTCAGTGACCAGTGCAGAGTTATGACGTCACAATGACCCCTTAGGCTGATCAACGACCAGGGTCTGTCACCTGGGTGACCAGTGCAGAGTTCTCATGTCACAATGCTGCCTTAGGCAGATGAAAGAAAAGGGTGTGTCACCTGGGTGACTAGTGCAGTATTATGATGTCACAGTGACCCCTTAGGGAGATCAAAGACAAGGGTCTATCACCTGGATGACCAGGGCAGAGTTATGATGTCACTATGCCAACTTAGGCAGTTCACAGACAAGTGTCTGTCACCTGGGTGAGCAGTGCAGAATTATGATGTCACAATGCCCCCTTAGGCAGATAACAGATAAGGGTCTGTCACCTGGGTGACCATTGCAGAGTTATGATGTCACAATGACCCGTTAGGCAGATCAAAGACCAGGGTCTGTATCCTGGGTGACCAGTGAAGAGTTATGATGTCACAATACACCTTAGGCAGACCACAGACGAGGGTCTGTCACCTGGGTGACCAGTGCAGAGTTATGATGTCACAATGAACCCTTAGGCAGATTACAGACAAGGTTCTGTCACCTGGGTGACCAGTGCAGTGTTATGATGTCACAATGTCCCCTGAGGGAGATCACAGACAAGGGTCTGTCACCAGGGCCACAAGTGCAGAGTTAGGATGTCACAATGCTACCTTGGGCAGATGAAGGAAAAGGATCTGTCACCTGGGTGACCAGTGCAGTGTTATGATGTCACAATGACCCCTTAGGCAGATCAAAGACAAGGGTCTGTCACCTGGATGACCAGGACAGAGTTATGATGTCCCAATGCTGCCTTAGGAAGATCACAGACAAGGGTCTATCACCTGGCTGAGCAGTGCAGAATTATGATGTCACAATGCCCCCTTAGGCAAAAAACAGACAAGGGTCTGTCACCTGGGTGACCCGTGAAGAGTAATGATGTCACAATGCACCCTTAGGCAGACCACAGACAATGGCTTGTCACCTGGGTGACCCGTGCAGAGTTATGATGTCACAATGCACCCTTAGGCAGATCACAGACAAGGGTCTGTCACCTGGGTGACCCATGCGGAATTATGATGTCACAGTGCCCCTTAGGCAGATGACAGACAAGTGTCTGTCGCCTGGGAGAGCAGTGCAGGGTTATGATTTCACAATGCCCCCTTAGGCAGAGCACAGACAAGGGTCTGTCACCACGGTGACCAGTACAGAGTTATGACCTGACAATGCCCACTTAGGCGGATCACAGACAAGGGTCTGTCACTTGGGTGACCAGTGCAGAGTCATGATGTCACAATGCCGCCATAGGCAGATCACAGAAGTGGGCCTGTCACCTGGGTCCCCATTGCACAGTTTTGATGTCACAATGCCACCTTAGGCAGATCACAGACAAGGGTCTGTCACCTGGGTGACCAGTGCAGAGTTATGATGTCACAATGACCCCTTAGGCAGATAACGAACAAGGGTCTGTCGTAAGGGTGACGAGTGCAGTGTTGTGATGTCAAAATGCCCCCTTAGGCAGATCACAGACAAGGTTCTGTCGCCTGGGTGACCAGTGCAGAGTCCTGATATCACAATGCCCCCTTAGGCAGATCACAGAAAAGGGAATGTGACCTGGTTGCCCATTGCAGAGTTATGATGTCACAATGTCGCCTTAGGCACATCACAGACAAGCGCCTGTCACCTGGGTGACCAGTGCAGCGTTATGATGTCACAATGACCCTTTGGCAGATCACAGACAAGGGTCTGTCACCTGGGGGACCGGTGCAGATTTATGATGTCCCAATGACTCCTTAGGCAGATCAAAGACAAGGGTCTGTCACCTGGGTGACCATTGCAGAGTTATGATGTCACAATGCCCCCTTAGGCAGATCACAGTCAAGAGTCTGCACCTGGGCGACCAGTGCGGAGTTATGATATCACAATGCCCCCTAAGGCAGATCACAGACAAGGGTCTGTCACCTGGGTGACCAGTGCGGAGTTATGATGTCACAATGCCCCCTTAGGCAGATCACAGACAAGGGTCTGTCTCCTGGGTGACCAGTGGTGTATTATGTTGTCACAATGACCCCTTAGGCAGATCACAGACAAGGGCCTGTCACCTGGGTGACCCGTGCAGTGTTATGATGTCACAATGCCCCCTTAGGCAGATCACAGTTAATGGACTGTCACCTGGGTGACCAGTGCAGAGTTATGATGTCACAATGCCCCCTTAGGCAGATCAAAGGAAAGGGTCTGTCACCTGGGTGACCAGTGCAGTGTTATCATTTCACAGTGCCCACTTAGGCAGATAAAATCCAGGGTCTGTCACCTCAGTGACCAGTGCAGAGTTATGACGTCACAATGACCCCTTAGGCTGATCAACGACCAGGGTCTGTCACCTGGGTGACCAGTGCAGAGTTCTCATGTCACAATGCTGCCTTAGGCAGATGAAAGAAAAGGGTGTGTCACCTGGGTGACTAGTGCAGTATTATGATGTCACAGTGACCCCTTAGGGAGATCAAAGACAAGGGTCTATCACCTGGATGACCAGGGCAGAGTTATGATGTCACTATGCCAACTTAGGCAGTTCACAGACAAGTGTCTGTCACCTGGGTGAGCAGTGCAGAATTATGATGTCACAATGCCCCCTTAGGCAGATAACAGATAAGGGTCTGTCACCTGGGTGACCATTGCAGAGTTATGATGTCACAATGACCCGTTAGGCAGATCAAAGACCAGGGTCTGTATCCTGGGTGACCAGTGAAGAGTTATGATGTCACAATACACCTTAGGCAGACCACAGACGAGGGTCTGTCACCTGGGTGACCAGTGCAGAGTTATGATGTCACAATGACCCCTTAGGCAGATTACAGACAAGGTTCTGTCACCTGGGTGACCAGTGCAGTGTTATGATGTCACAATGTCCCCTTAGGGAGATCACAGACAAGGGTCTGTCACCAGGGCCACAAGTGCAGAGTTAGGATGTCACAATGCTACCTTGGGCAGATGAAGGAAAAGGGTCTGTCACCTGGGTGACCAGTGCAGTGTTATGATGTCACAATGACCCCTTAGGCAGATCAAAGACAAGGGTCTGTCACCTGGATGACCAGGACAGAGTTATGATGTCCCAATGCTGCCTTAGGAAGATCACAGACAAGGGTCTATCACCTGGCTGAGCAGTGCAGAATTATGATGTCACAATGTCCCCTTAGGCAAAAAACAGACAAGGGTCTGTCACCTGGGTGACCCGTGAAGAGTAATGATGTCACAATGCACCCTTAGGCAGACCACAGACAATGGCTTGTCACCTGGGTGACCCGTGCAGAGTTATGATGTCACAATGCACCCTTAGGCAGATCACAGACAAGGGTCTGTCACCTGGGTGACCCATGCGGAATTATGATGTCACAGTGCCCCTTAGGCAGATGACAGACAAGTGTCTGTCGCCTGGGAGAGCAGTGCAGGGTTATGATTTCACAATGCCCCCTTAGGCAGAGCACAGACAAAGGTCTGTCACCACGGTGACCAGTACAGAGTTATGACCTGACAATGCCCACTTAGGCGGATCACAGACAAGGGTCTGTCACTTGGGTGACCAGTGCAGAGTCATGATGTCACAATGCCGCCATAGGCAGATCACAGAAGTGGGCCTGTCACCTGGGTCCCCATTGCACAGTTTTGATGTCACAATGCCACCTTAGGCAGATCACAGACAAGGGTCTGTCACCTGGGTGACCAGTGTAGAGTTATGATGTCACAATGACCCCTTAGGCAGATAATGAACAAGGGTCTGTCGTAAGGGTGACGAGTGCAGTGTTGTGATGTCAAAATGCCCCCTTAGGCAGATCACAGACAAGGTTCTGTCGCCTGGGTGACCAGTGCAGAGTCCTGATATCACAATGCCCCCTTAGGCAGATCACAGAAAAGGGAATGTGACCTGGTTGCCCATTGCAGAGTTATGATGTCACAATGTCGCCTTAGGCACATCACAGACAAGCGCCTGTCACCTGGGTGACCAGTGCAGTGTTATGATGTCACAATGACCCTTTGGCAGATCACAGACAAGGGTCTGTCACCTGGGGGACCGGTGCAGATTTATGATGTCCCAATGACTCCTTAGGCAGATCAAAGACAAGGGTCTGTCACCTGGGTGACCATTGCAGAGTTATGATGTCACAATGCCCCCTTAGGCAGATAACGAACAAGGGTCTGTCGTAAGGGTGACGAGTGCAGTGTTGTGATGTCAAAATGCCCCCTTAGGCAGATCACAGACAAGGTTCTGTCGCCTGGGTGACCAGTGCAGAGTCCTGATATCACAATGCCCCCTTAGGCAGATCACAGAAAAGGGAATGTGACCTGGTTGCCCATTGCAGAGTTATGATGTCACAATGTCACCTTAGGCACATCACAGACAAGCGCCTGTCACCTGGGTGACCAGTGCAGCGTTATGATGTCACAATGACCCTTTGGCAGATCACAGACAAGGGTCTGTCACCTGGGAGACCGGTGCAGATTTATGATGTCCCAATGACTCCTTAGGCAGATCAAAGACAAGGGTCTGTCACCTGGGTGACCATTGCAGAGTTATGATGTCACAATGCCCCCTTAGGCAGATCACAGTCAAGAGTCTGCACCTGGGCGACCAGTGCGGAGTTATGATATCACAATGCCCCCTAAGGCAGATCACAGACAAGGGTCTGTCACCTGGGTGACCAGTGCGGAGTTATGATGTCACAATGCCCCCTTAGGCAGATCACAGACAAGGGTCTGTCTCCTGGGTGACCCGTGCAGAGTTATGATGTCACAATGCACCCTTAGGCAGATCACAGACAAGGGTCTGTCACCTGGGTGACCCATGCGGAATTATGATGTCACAGTGCCCCTTAGGCAGATGACAGACAAGTGTCTGTCGCCTGGGAGAGCAGTGCAGGGTTATGATTTCACAATGCCCCCTTAGGCAGAGCACAGACAAGGGTCTGTCACCACGGTGACCAGTACAGAGTTATGACCTGACAATGCCCACTTAGGCGGATCACAGACAAGGGTCTGTCACTTGGGTGACCAGTGCAGAGTCATGATGTCACAATGCCGCCATAGGCAGATCACAGAAGTGGGCCTGTCACCTGGGTCCCCATTGCACAGTTTTGATGTCACAATGCCACCTTAGGCAGATCACAGACAAGGGTCTGTCACCTGGGTGACCAGTGCAGAGTTATGATGTCACAATGACCCCTTAGGCAGATAACGAACAAGGGTCTGTCGTAAGGGTGACGAGTGCAGTGTTGTGATGTCAAAATGCCCCCTTAGGCAGATCACAGACAAGGTTCTGTCGCCTGGGTGACCAGTGCAGAGTCCTGATATCACAATGCCCCCTTAGGCAGATCACAGAAAAGGGAATGTGACCTGGTTGCCCATTGCAGAGTTATGATGTCACAATGTCGCCTTAGGCACATCACAGACAAGCGCCTGTCACCTGGGTGACCAGTGCAGCGTTATGATGTCACAATGACCCTTTGGCAGATCACAGACAAGGGTCTGTCACCTGGGGGACCGGTGCAGATTTATGATGTCCCAATGACTCCTTAGGCAGATCAAAGACAAGGGTCTGTCACCTGGGTGACCATTGCAGAGTTATGATGTCACAATGCCCCCTTAGGCAGATCACAGTCAAGAGTCTGCACCTGGGCGACCAGTGCGGAGTTATGATATCACAATGCCCCCTAAGGCAGATCACAGACAAGGGTCTGTCACCTGGGTGACCAGTGCGGAGTTATGATGTCACAATGCCCCCTTAGGCAGATCACAGACAAGGGTCTGTCTCCTGGGTGACCAGTGGTGTATTATGTTGTCACAATGACCCCTTAGGCAGATCACAGACAAGGGCCTGTCACCTGGGTGACCCGTGCAGTGTTATGATGTCACAATGCCCCCTTAGGCAGATCACAGTTAATGGACTGTCACCTGGGTGACCAGTGCAGAGTTATGATGTCACAATGCCCCCTTAGGCAGATCAAAGGAAAGGGTCTGTCACCTGGGTGACCAGTGCAGTGTTATCATTTCACAGTGCCCACTTAGGCAGATAAAATCCAGGGTCTGTCACCTCAGTGACCAGTGCAGAGTTATGACGTCACAATGACCCCTTAGGCTGATCAACGACCAGGGTCTGTCACCTGGGTGACCAGTGCAGAGTTCTCATGTCACAATGCTGCCTTAGGCAGATGAAAGAAAAGGGTGTGTCACCTGGGTGACTAGTGCAGTATTATGATGTCACAGTGACCCCTTAGGGAGATCAAAGACAAGGGTCTATCACCTGGATGACCAGGGCAGAGTTATGATGTCACTATGCCAACTTAGGCAGTTCACAGACAAGTGTCTGTCACCTGGGTGAGCAGTGCAGAATTATGATGTCACAATGCCCCCTTAGGCAGATAACAGATAAGGGTCTGTCACCTGGGTGACCATTGCAGAGTTATGATGTCACAATGACCCGTTAGGCAGATCAAAGACCAGGGTCTGTATCCTGGGTGACCAGTGAAGAGTTATGATGTCACAATACACCTTAGGCAGACCACAGACGAGGGTCTGTCACCTGGGTGACCAGTGCAGAGTTATGATGTCACAATGACCCCTTAGGCAGATTACAGACAAGGTTCTGTCACCTGGGTGACCAGTGCAGTGTTATGATGTCACAATGTCCCCTTAGGGAGATCACAGACAAGGGTCTGTCACCAGGGCCACAAGTGCAGAGTTAGGATGTCACAATGCTACCTTGGGCAGATGAAGGAAAAGGGTCTGTCACCTGGGTGACCAGTGCAGTGTTATGATGTCACAATGACCCCTTAGGCAGATCAAAGACAAGGGTCTGTCACCTGGATGACCAGGACAGAGTTATGATGTCCCAATGCTGCCTTAGGAAGATCACAGACAAGGGTCTATCACCTGGCTGAGCAGTGCAGAATTATGATGTCACAATGTCCCCTTAGGCAAAAAACAGACAAGGGTCTGTCACCTGGGTGACCCGTGAAGAGTAATGATGTCACAATGCACCCTTAGGCAGACCACAGACAATGGCTTGTCACCTGGGTGACCCGTGCAGAGTTATGATGTCACAATGCACCCTTAGGCAGATCACAGACAAGGGTCTGTCACCTGGGTGACCCATGCGGAATTATGATGTCACAGTGCCCCTTAGGCAGATGACAGACAAGTGTCTGTCACCTGGGAGAGCAGTGCAGGGTTATGATTTCACAATGCCCCCTTAGGCAGAGCACAGACAAAGGTCTGTCACCACGGTGACCAGTACAGAGTTATGACCTGACAATGCCCACTTAGGCGGATCACAGACAAGGGTCTGTCACTTGGGTGACCAGTGCAGAGTCATGATGTCACAATGCCGCCATAGGCAGATCACAGAAGTGGGCCTGTCACCTGGGTCCCCATTGCACAGTTTTGATGTCACAATGCCACCTTAGGCAGATCACAGACAAGGGTCTGTCACCTGGGTGACCAGTGCAGAGTTATGATGTCACAATGACCCCTTAGGCAGATAACGAACAAGGGTCTGTCGTAAGGGTGACGAGTGCAGTGTTGTGATGTCAAAATGCCCCCTTAGGCAGATCACAGACAAGGTTCTGTCGCCTGGGTGACCAGTGCAGAGTCCTGATATCACAATGCCCCCTTAGGCAGATCACAGAAAAGGGAATGTGACCTGGTTGCCCATTGCAGAGTTATGATGTCACAATGTCGCCTTAGGCACATCACAGACAAGCGCCTGTCACCTGGGTGACCAGTGCAGCGTTATGATGTCACAATGACCCTTTGGCAGATCACAGACAAGGGTCTGTCACCTGGGGGACCGGTGCAGATTTATGATGTCCCAATGACTCCTTAGGCAGATCAAAGACAAGGGTCTGTCACCTGGGTGACCATTGCAGAGTTATGATGTCACAATGCCCCCTTAGGCAGATAACGAACAAGGGTCTGTCGTAAGGGTGACGAGTGCAGTGTTGTGATGTCAAAATGCCCCCTTAGGCAGATCACAGACAAGGTTCTGTCGCCTGGGTGACCAGTGCAGAGTCCTGATATCACAATGCCCCCTTAGGCAGATCACAGAAAAGGGAATGTGACCTGGTTGCCCATTGCAGAGTTATGATGTCACAATGTCACCTTAGGCACATCACAGACAAGCGCCTGTCACCTGGGTGACCAGTGCAGCGTTATGATGTCACAATGACCCTTTGGCAGATCACAGACAAGGGTCTGTCACCTGGGAGACCGGTGCAGATTTATGATGTCCCAATGACTCCTTAGGCAGATCAAAGACAAGGGTCTGTCACCTGGGTGACCATTGCAGAGTTATGATGTCACAATGCCCCCTTAGGCAGATCACAGTCAAGAGTCTGCACCTGGGCGACCAGTGCGGAGTTATGATATCACAATGCCCCCTAAGGCAGATCACAGACAAGGGTCTGTCACCTGGGTGACCAGTGCGGAGTTATGATGTCACAATGCCCCCTTAGGCAGATCACAGACAAGGGTCTGTCTCCTGGGTGACCCGTGCAGAGTTATGATGTCACAATGCACCCTTAGGCAGATCACAGACAAGGGTCTGTCACCTGGGTGACCCATGCGGAATTATGATGTCACAGTGCCCCTTAGGCAGATGACAGACAAGTGTCTGTCGCCTGGGAGAGCAGTGCAGGGTTATGATTTCACAATGCCCCCTTAGGCAGAGCACAGACAAGGGTCTGTCACCACGGTGACCAGTACAGAGTTATGACCTGACAATGCCCACTTAGGCGGATCACAGACAAGGGTCTGTCACTTGGGTGGCCAGTGCAGAGTCATGATGTCACAATGCCGCCATAGGCAGATCACAGAAGTGGGCCTGTCACCTGGGTCCCCATTGCACAGTTTTGATGTCACAATGCCACCTTAGGCAGATCACAGACAAGGGTCTGTCACCTGGGTGACCAGTGCAGAGTTATGATGTCACAATGACCCCTTAGGCAGATAACGAACAAGGGTCTGTCGTAAGGGTGACGAGTGCAGTGTTGTGATGTCAAAATGCCCCCTTAGGCAGATCACAGACAAGGTCCTGTCGCCTGGGTGACCAGTGCAGAGTCCTGATATCACAATGCCCCCTTAGGCAGATCACAGAAAAGGGAATGTGACCTGGTTGCCCATTGCAGAGTTATGATGTCACAATGTCGCCTTAGGCACATCACAGACAAGCGCCTGTCACCTGGGTGACCAGTGCAGCGTTATGATGTCACAATGACCCTTTGGCAGATCACAGACAAGGGTCTGTCACCTGGGGGACCGGTGCAGATTTATGATGTCCCAATGACTCCTTAGGCAGATCAAAGACAAGGGTCTGTCACCTGGGTGACCATTGCAGAGTTATGATGTCACAATGCCCCCTTAGGCAGATCACAGTCAAGAGTCTGCACCTGGGCGACCAGTGCGGAGTTATGATATCACAATGCCCCCTAAGGCAGATCACAGACAAGGGTCTGTCACCTGGGTGACCAGTGCGGAGTTATGATGTCACAATGCCCCCTTAGGCAGATCACAGACAAGGGTCTGTCTCCTGGGTGACCAGTGGTGTATTATGTTGTCACAATGACCCCTTAGGCAGATCACAGACAAGGGCCTGTCACCTGGGTGACCCGTGCAGTGTTATGATGTCACAATGCCCCCTTAGGCAGATCACAGTTAATGGACTGTCACCTGGGTGACCAGTGCAGAGTTATGATGTCACAATGCCCCCTTAGGCAGATCAAAGGAAAGGGTCTGTCACCTGGGTGACCAGTGCAGTGTTATCATTTCACAGTGCCCACTTAGGCAGATAAAATCCAGGGTCTGTCACCTCAGTGACCAGTGCAGAGTTATGACGTCACAATGACCCCTTAGGCTGATCAACGACCAGGGTCTGTCACCTGGGTGACCAGTGCAGAGTTCTCATGTCACAATGCTGCCTTAGGCAGATGAAAGAAAAGGGTGTGTCACCTGGGTGACTAGTGCAGTATTATGATGTCACAGTGACCCCTTAGGGAGATCAAAGACAAGGGTCTATCACCTGGATGACCAGGGCAGAGTTATGATGTCACTATGCCAACTTAGGCAGTTCACAGACAAGTGTCTGTCACCTGGGTGAGCAGTGCAGAATTATGATGTCACAATGCCCCCTTAGGCAGATAACAGATAAGGGTCTGTCACCTGGGTGACCATTGCAGAGTTATGATGTCACAATGACCCGTTAGGCAGATCAAAGACCAGGGTCTGTATCCTGGGTGACCAGTGAAGAGTTATGATGTCACAATACACCTTAGGCAGACCACAGACGAGGGTCTGTCACCTGGGTGACCAGTGCAGAGTTATGATGTCACAATGACCCCTTAGGCAGATTACAGACAAGGTTCTGTCACCTGGGTGACCAGTGCAGTGTTATGATGTCACAATGTCCCCTTAGGGAGATCACAGACAAGGGTCTGTCACCAGGGCCACAAGTGCAGAGTTAGGATGTCACAATGCTACCTTGGGCAGATGAAGGAAAAGGGTCTGTCACCTGGGTGACCAGTGCAGTGTTATGATGTCACAATGACCCCTTAGGCAGATCAAAGACAAGGGTCTGTCACCTGGATGACCAGGACAGAGTTATGATGTCCCAATGCTGCCTTAGGAAGATCACAGACAAGGGTCTATCACCTGGCTGAGCAGTGCAGAATTATGATGTCACAATGCCCCCTTAGGCAAAAAACAGACAAGGGTCTGTCACCTGGGTGACCCGTGAAGAGTAATGATGTCACAATGCACCCTTAGGCAGACCACAGACAATGGCTTGTCACCTGGGTGACCCGTGCAGAGTTATGATGTCACAATGCACCCTTAGGCAGATCACAGACAAGGGTCTGTCACCTGGGTGACCCATGCGGAATTATGATGTCACAGTGCCCCTTAGGCAGATGACAGACAAGTGTCTGTCGCCTGGGAGAGCAGTGCAGGGTTATGATTTCACAATGCCCCCTTAGGCAGAGCACAGACAAGGGTCTGTCACCACGGTGACCAGTACAGAGTTATGACCTGACAATGCCCACTTAGGCGGATCACAGACAAGGGTCTGTCACTTGGGTGACCAGTGCAGAGTCATGATGTCACAATGCCGCCATAGGCAGATCACAGAAGTGGGCCTGTCACCTGGGTCCCCATTGCACAGTTTTGATGTCACAATGCCACCTTAGGCAGATCACAGACAAGGGTCTGTCACCTGGGTGACCAGTGCAGAGTTATGATGTCACAATGACCCCTTAGGCAGATAACGAACAAGGGTCTGTCGTAAGGGTGACGAGTGCAGTGTTGTGATGTCAAAATGCCCCCTTAGGCAGATCACAGACAAGGTTCTGTCGCCTGGGTGACCAGTGCAGAGTCCTGATATCACAATGCCCCCTTAGGCAGATCACAGAAAAGGGAATGTGACCTGGTTGCCCATTGCAGAGTTATGATGTCACAATGTCGCCTTAGGCACATCACAGACAAGCGCCTGTCACCTGGGTGACCAGTGCAGCGTTATGATGTCACAATGACCCTTTGGCAGATCACAGACAAGGGTCTGTCACCTGGGGGACCGGTGCAGATTTATGATGTCCCAATGACTCCTTAGGCAGATCAAAGACAAGGGTCTGTCACCTGGGTGACCATTGCAGAGTTATGATGTCACAATGCCCCCTTAGGCAGATCACAGTCAAGAGTCTGCACCTGGGCGACCAGTGCGGAGTTATGATATCACAATGCCCCCTAAGGCAGATCACAGACAAGGGTCTGTCACCTGGGTGACCAGTGCGGAGTTATGATGTCACAATGCCCCCTTAGGCAGATCACAGACAAGGGTCTGTCTCCTGGGTGACCAGTGGTGTATTATGTTGTCACAATGACCCCTTAGGCAGATCACAGACAAGGGCCTGTCACCTGGGTGACCCGTGCAGTGTTATGATGTCACAATGCCCCCTTAGGCAGATCACAGTTAATGGACTGTCACCTGGGTGACCAGTGCAGAGTTATGATGTCACAATGCCCCCTTAGGCAGATCAAAGGAAAGGGTCTGTCACCTGGGTGACCAGTGCAGTGTTATCATTTCACAGTGCCCACTTAGGCAGATAAAATCCAGGGTCTGTCACCTCAGTGACCAGTGCAGAGTTATGACGTCACAATGACCCCTTAGGCTGATCAACGACCAGGGTCTGTCACCTGGGTGACCAGTGCAGAGTTCTCATGTCACAATGCTGCCTTAGGCAGATGAAAGAAAAGGGTGTGTCACCTGGGTGACTAGTGCAGTATTATGATGTCACAGTGACCCCTTAGGGAGATCAAAGACAAGGGTCTATCACCTGGATGACCAGGGCAGAGTTATGATGTCACTATGCCAACTTAGGCAGTTCACAGACAAGTGTCTGTCACCTGGGTGAGCAGTGCAGAATTATGATGTCACAATGCCCCCTTAGGCAGATAACAGATAAGGGTCTGTCACCTGGGTGACCATTGCAGAGTTATGATGTCACAATGACCCGTTAGGCAGATCAAAGACCAGGGTCTGTATCCTGGGTGACCAGTGAAGAGTTATGATGTCACAATACACCTTAGGCAGACCACAGACGAGGGTCTGTCACCTGGGTGACCAGTGCAGAGTTATGATGTCACAATGACCCCTTAGGCAGATTACAGACAAGGTTCTGTCACCTGGGTGACCAGTGCAGTGTTATGATGTCACAATGTCCCCTTAGGGAGATCACAGACAAGGGTCTGTCACCAGGGCCACAAGTGCAGAGTTAGGATGTCACAATGCTACCTTGGGCAGATGAAGGAAAAGGGTCTGTCACCTGGGTGACCAGTGCAGTGTTATGATGTCACAATGACCCCTTAGGCAGATCAAAGACAAGGGTCTGTCACCTGGATGACCAGGACAGAGTTATGATGTCCCAATGCTGCCTTAGGAAGATCACAGACAAGGGTCTGTCACCTGGCTGAGCAGTGCAGAATTATGATGTCACAATGCCCCCTTAGGCAAAAAACAGACAAGGGTCTGTCACCTGGGTGACCCGTGAAGAGTAATGATGTCACAATGCACCCTTAGGCAGACCACAGACAATGGCTTGTCACCTGGGTGACCCGTGCAGAGTTATGATGTCACAATGCACCCTTAGGCAGATCACAGACAAGGGTCTGTCACCTGGGTGACCCATGCGGAATTATGATGTCACAGTGCCCCTTAGGCAGATGACAGACAAGTGTCTGTCGCCTGGGAGAGCAGTGCAGGGTTATGATTTCACAATGCCCCCTTAGGCAGAGCACAGACAAGGGTCTGTCACCACGGTGACCAGTACAGAGTTATGACCTGACAATGCCCACTTAGGCGGATCACAGACAAGGGTCTGTCACTTGGGTGACCAGTGCAGAGTCATGATGTCACAATGCCGCCATAGGCAGATCACAGAAGTGGGCCTGTCACCTGGGTCCCCATTGCACAGTTTTGATGTCACAATGCCACCTTAGGCAGATCACAGACAAGGGTCTGTCACCTGGGTGACCAGTGCAGAGTTATGATGTCACAATGACCCCTTAGGCAGATAACAAACAAGGGTCTGTCGTAAGGGTGACGAGTGCAGTGTTGTGATGTCAAAATGCCCCCTTAGGCAGATCACAGACAAGGTTCTGTCGCCTGGGTGACCAGTGCAGAGTCCTGATATCACAATGCCCCCTTAGGCAGATCACAGAAAAGGGAATGTGACCTGGTTGCCCATTGCAGAGTTATGATGTCACAATGTCGCCTTAGGCACATCACAGACAAGCGCCTGTCACCTGGGTGACCAGTGCAGCGTTATGATGTCACAATGACCCTTTGGCAGATCACAGACAAGGGTCTGTCACCTGGGGGACCGGTGCAGATTTATGATGTCCCAATGACTCCTTAGGCAGATCAAAGACAAGGGTCTGTCACCTGGGTGACCATTGCAGAGTTATGATGTCACAATGCCCCCTTAGGCAGATCACAGTCAAGAGTCTGCACCTGGGCGACCAGTGCGGAGTTATGATATCACAATGCCCCCTAAGGCAGATCACAGACAAGGGTCTGTCACCTGGGTGACCAGTGCGGAGTTATGATGTCACAATGCCCCCTTAGGCAGATCACAGACAAGGGTCTGTCTCCTGGGTGACCAGTGGTGTATTATGTTGTCACAATGACCCCTTAGGCAGATCACAGACAAGGGCCTGTCACCTGGGTGACCCGTGCAGTGTTATGATGTCACAATGCCCCCTTAGGCAGATCACAGTTAATGGACTGTCACCTGGGTGACCAGTGCAGAGTTATGATGTCACAATGCCCCCTTAGGCAGATCAAAGGAAAGGGTCTGTCACCTGGGTGACCAGTGCAGTGTTATCATTTCACAGTGCCCACTTAGGCAGATAAAATCCAGGGTCTGTCACCTCAGTGACCAGTGCAGAGTTATGACGTCACAATGACCCCTTAGGCTGATCAACGACCAGGGTCTGTCACCTGGGTGACCAGTGCAGAGTTCTCATGTCACAATGCTGCCTTAGGCAGATGAAAGAAAAGGGTGTGTCACCTGGGTGACTAGTGCAGTATTATGATGTCACAGTGACCCCTTAGGGAGATCAAAGACAAGGGTCTATCACCTGGATGACCAGGGCAGAGTTATGATGTCACTATGCCAACTTAGGCAGTTCACAGACAAGTGTCTGTCACCTGGGTGAGCAGTGCAGAATTATGATGTCACAATGCCCCCTTAGGCAGATAACAGATAAGGGTCTGTCACCTGGGTGACCATTGCAGAGTTATGATGTCACAATGACCCGTTAGGCAGATCAAAGACCAGGGTCTGTATCCTGGGTGACCAGTGAAGAGTTATGATGTCACAATACACCTTAGGCAGACCACAGACGAGGGTCTGTCACCTGGGTGACCAGTGCAGAGTTATGATGTCACAATGACCCCTTAGGCAGATTACAGACAAGGTTCTGTCACCTGGGTGACCAGTGCAGTGTTATGATGTCACAATGTCCCCTGAGGGAGATCACAGACAAGGGTCTGTCACCAGGGCCACAAGTGCAGAGTTAGGATGTCACAATGCTACCTTGGGCAGATGAAGGAAAAGGGTCTGTCACCTGGGTGACCAGTGCAGTGTTATGATGTCACAATGACCCCTTAGGCAGATCAAAGACAAGGGTCTGTCACCTGGATGACCAGGACAGAGTTATGATGTCCCAATGCTGCCTTAGGAAGATCACAGACAAGGGTCTATCACCTGGCTGAGCAGTGCAGAATTATGATGTCACAATGCCCCCTTAGGCAAAAAACAGACAAGGGTCTGTCACCTGGGTGACCCGTGAAGAGTAATGATGTCACAATGCACCCTTAGGCAGACCACAGACAATGGCTTGTCACCTGGGTGACCCGTGCAGAGTTATGATGTCACAATGCACCCTTAGGCAGATCACAGACAAGGGTCTGTCACCTGGGTGACCCATGCGGAATTATGATGTCACAGTGCCCCTTAGGCAGATGACAGACAAGTGTCTGTCGCCTGGGAGAGCAGTGCAGGGTTATGATTTCACAATGCCCCCTTAGGCAGAGCACAGACAAGGGTCTGTCACCACGGTGACCAGTACAGAGTTATGACCTGACAATGCCCACTTAGGCGGATCACAGACAAGGGTCTGTCACTTGGGTGACCAGTGCAGAGTCATGATGTCACAATGCCGCCATAGGCAGATCACAGAAGTGGGCCTGTCACCTGGGTCCCCATTGCACAGTTTTGATGTCACAATGCCACCTTAGGCAGATCACAGACAAGGGTCTGTCACCTGGGTGACCAGTGCAGAGTTATGATGTCACAATGACCCCTTAGGCAGATAACAAACAAGGGTCTGTCGTAAGGGTGACGAGTGCAGTGTTGTGATGTCAAAATGCCCCCTTAGGCAGATCACAGACAAGGTTCTGTCGCCTGGGTGACCAGTGCAGAGTCCTGATATCACAATGCCCCCTTAGGCAGATCACAGAAAAGGGAATGTGACCTGGTTGCCCATTGCAGAGTTATGATGTCACAATGTCGCCTTAGGCACATCACAGACAAGCGCCTGTCACCTGGGTGACCAGTGCAGCGTTATGATGTCACAATGACCCTTTGGCAGATCACAGACAAGGGTCTGTCACCTGGGGGACCGGTGCAGATTTATGATGTCCCAATGACTCCTTAGGCAGATCAAAGACAAGGGTCTGTCACCTGGGTGACCATTGCAGAGTTATGATGTCACAATGCCCCCTTAGGCAGATCACAGTCAAGAGTCTGCACCTGGGCGACCAGTGCGGAGTTATGATATCACAATGCCCCCTAAGGCAGATCACAGACAAGGGTCTGTCACCTGGGTGACCAGTGCGGAGTTATGATGTCACAATGCCCCCTTAGGCAGATCACAGACAAGGGTCTGTCTCCTGGGTGACCAGTGGTGTATTATGTTGTCACAATGACCCCTTAGGCAGATCACAGACAAGGGCCTGTCACCTGGGTGACCCGTGCAGTGTTATGATGTCACAATGCCCCCTTAGGCAGATCACAGTTAATGGACTGTCACCTGGGTGACCAGTGCAGAGTTATGATGTCACAATGCCCCCTTAGGCAGATCAAAGGAAAGGGTCTGTCACCTGGGTGACCAGTGCAGTGTTATCATTTCACAGTGCCCACTTAGGCAGATAAAATCCAGGGTCTGTCACCTCAGTGACCAGTGCAGAGTTATGACGTCACAATGACCCCTTAGGCTGATCAACGACCAGGGTCTGTCACCTGGGTGACCAGTGCAGAGTTCTCATGTCACAATGCTGCCTTAGGCAGATGAAAGAAAAGGGTGTGTCACCTGGGTGACTAGTGCAGTATTATGATGTCACAGTGACCCCTTAGGGAGATCAAAGACAAGGGTCTATCACCTGGATGACCAGGGCAGAGTTATGATGTCACTATGCCAACTTAGGCAGTTCACAGACAAGTGTCTGTCACCTGGGTGAGCAGTGCAGAATTATGATGTCACAATGCCCCCTTAGGCAGATAACAGATAAGGGTCTGTCACCTGGGTGACCATTGCAGAGTTATGATGTCACAATGACCCGTTAGGCAGATCAAAGACCAGGGTCTGTATCCTGGGTGACCAGTGAAGAGTTATGATGTCACAATACACCTTAGGCAGACCACAGACGAGGGTCTGTCACCTGGGTGACCAGTGCAGAGTTATGATGTCACAATGACCCCTTAGGCAGATTACAGACAAGGTTCTGTCACCTGGGTGACCAGTGCAGTGTTATGATGTCACAATGTCCCCTTAGGGAGATCACAGACAAGGGTCTGTCACCAGGGCCACAAGTGCAGAGTTAGGATGTCACAATGCTACCTTGGGCAGATGAAGGAAAAGGGTCTGTCACCTGGGTGACCAGTGCAGTGTTATGATGTCACAATGACCCCTTAGGCAGATCAAAGACAAGGGTCTGTCACCTGGATGACCAGGACAGAGTTATGATGTCCCAATGCTGCCTTAGGAAGATCACAGACAAGGGTCTATCACCTGGCTGAGCAGTGCAGAATTATGATGTCACAATGCCCCCTTAGGCAAAAAACAGACAAGGGTCTGTCACCTGGGTGACCCGTGAAGAGTAATGATGTCACAATGCACCCTTAGGCAGACCACAGACAATGGCTTGTCACCTGGGTGACCCGTGCAGAGTTATGATGTCACAATGCACCCTTAGGCAGATCACAGACAAGGGTCTGTCACCTGGGTGACCCATGCGGAATTATGATGTCACAGTGCCCCTTAGGCAGATGACAGACAAGTGTCTGTCGCCTGGGAGAGCAGTGCAGGGTTATGATTTCACAATGCCCCCTTAGGCAGAGCACAGACAAGGGTCTGTCACCACGGTGACCAGTACAGAGTTATGACCTGACAATGCCCACTTAGGCGGATCACAGACAAGGGTCTGTCACTTGGGTGACCAGTGCAGAGTCATGATGTCACAATGCCGCCATAGGCAGATCACAGAAGTGGGCCTGTCACCTGGGTCCCCATTGCACAGTTTTGATGTCACAATGCCACCTTAGGCAGATCACAGACAAGGGTCTGTCACCTGGGTGACCAGTGCAGAGTTATGATGTCACAATGACCCCTTAGGCAGATAACGAACAAGGGTCTGTCGTAAGGGTGACGAGTGCAGTGTTGTGATGTCAAAATGCCCCCTTAGGCAGATCACAGACAAGGTTCTGTCGCCTGGGTGACCAGTGCAGAGTCCTGATATCACAATGCCCCCTTAGGCAGATCACAGAAAAGGGAATGTGACCTGGTTGCCCATTGCAGAGTTATGATGTCACAATGTCGCCTTAGGCACATCACAGACAAGCGCCTGTCACCTGGGTGACCAGTGCAGCGTTATGATGTCACAATGACCCTTTGGCAGATCACAGACAAGGGTCTGTCACCTGGGGGACCGGTGCAGATTTATGATGTCCCAATGACTCCTTAGGCAGATCAAAGACAAGGGTCTGTCACCTGGGTGACCATTGCAGAGTTATGATGTCACAATGCCCCCTTAGGCAGATCACAGTCAAGAGTCTGCACCTGGGCGACCAGTGCGGAGTTATGATATCACAATGCCCCCTAAGGCAGATCACAGACAAGGGTCTGTCACCTGGGTGACCAGTGCGGAGTTATGATGTCACAATGCCCCCTTAGGCAGATCACAGACAAGGGTCTGTCTCCTGGGTGACCAGTGGTGTATTATGTTGTCACAATGACCCCTTAGGCAGATCACAGACAAGGGCCTGTCACCTGGGTGACCCGTGCAGTGTTATGATGTCACAATGCCCCCTTAGGCAGATCACAGTTAATGGACTGTCACCTGGGTGACCAGTGCAGAGTTATGATGTCACAATGCCCCCTTAGGCAGATCAAAGGAAAGGGTCTGTCACCTGGGTGACCAGTGCAGTGTTATCATTTCACAGTGCCCACTTAGGCAGATAAAATCCAGGGTCTGTCACCTCAGTGACCAGTGCAGAGTTATGACGTCACAATGACCCCTTAGGCTGATCAACGACCAGGGTCTGTCACCTGGGTGACCAGTGCAGAGTTCTCATGTCACAATGCTGCCTTAGGCAGATGAAAGAAAAGGGTGTGTCACCTGGGTGACTAGTGCAGTATTATGATGTCACAGTGACCCCTTAGGGAGATCAAAGACAAGGGTCTATCACCTGGATGACCAGGGCAGAGTTATGATGTCACTATGCCAACTTAGGCAGTTCACAGACAAGTGTCTGTCACCTGGGTGAGCAGTGCAGAATTATGATGTCACAATGCCCCCTTAGGCAGATAACAGATAAGGGTCTGTCACCTGGGTGACCATTGCAGAGTTATGATGTCACAATGACCCGTTAGGCAGATCAAAGACCAGGGTCTGTATCCTGGGTGACCAGTGAAGAGTTATGATGTCACAATACACCTTAGGCAGACCACAGACGAGGGTCTGTCACCTGGGTGACCAGTGCAGAGTTATGATGTCACAATGACCCCTTAGGCAGATTACAGACAAGGTTCTGTCACCTGGGTGACCAGTGCAGTGTTATGATGTCACAATGTCCCCTGAGGGAGATCACAGACAAGGGTCTGTCACCAGGGCCACAAGTGCAGAGTTAGGATGTCACAATGCTACCTTGGGCAGATGAAGGAAAAGGGTCTGTCACCTGGGTGACCAGTGCAGTGTTATGATGTCACAATGACCCCTTAGGCAGATCAAAGACAAGGGTCTGTCACCTGGATGACCAGGACAGAGTTATGATGTCCCAATGCTGCCTTAGGAAGATCACAGACAAGGGTCTATCACCTGGCTGAGCAGTGCAGAATTATGATGTCACAATGCCCCCTTAGGCAAAAAACAGACAAGGGTCTGTCACCTGGGTGACCCGTGAAGAGTAATGATGTCACAATGCACCCTTAGGCAGACCACAGACAATGGCTTGTCACCTGGGTGACCCGTGCAGAGTTATGATGTCACAATGCACCCTTAGGCAGATCACAGACAAGGGTCTGTCACCTGGGTGACCCATGCGGAATTATGATGTCACAGTGCCCCTTAGGCAGATGACAGACAAGTGTCTGTCGCCTGGGAGAGCAGTGCAGGGTTATGATTTCACAATGCCCCCTTAGGCAGAGCACAGACAAGGGTCTGTCACCACGGTGACCAGTACAGAGTTATGACCTGACAATGCCCACTTAGGCGGATCACAGACAAGGGTCTGTCACTTGGGTGACCAGTGCAGAGTCATGATGTCACAATGCCGCCATAGGCAGATCACAGAAGTGGGCCTGTCACCTGGGTCCCCATTGCACAGTTTTGATGTCACAATGCCACCTTAGGCAGATCACAGACAAGGGTCTGTCACCTGGGTGACCAGTGCAGAGTTATGATGTCACAATGACCCCTTAGGCAGATAACGAACAAGGGTCTGTCGTAAGGGTGACGAGTGCAGTGTTGTGATGTCAAAATGCCCCCTTAGGCAGATCACAGACAAGGTTCTGTCGCCTGGGTGACCAGTGCAGAGTCCTGATATCACAATGCCCCCTTAGGCAGATCACAGAAAAGGGAATGTGACCTGGTTGCCCATTGCAGAGTTATGATGTCACAATGTCGCCTTAGGCACATCACAGACAAGCGCCTGTCACCTGGGTGACCAGTGCAGCGTTATGATGTCACAATGACCCTTTGGCAGATCACAGACAAGGGTCTGTCACCTGGGGGACCGGTGCAGATTTATGATGTCCCAATGACTCCTTAGGCAGATCAAAGACAAGGGTCTGTCACCTGGGTGACCATTGCAGAGTTATGATGTCACAATGCCCCCTTAGGCAGATCACAGTCAAGAGTCTGCACCTGGGCGACCAGTGCGGAGTTATGATATCACAATGCCCCCTAAGGCAGATCACAGACAAGGGTCTGTCACCTGGGTGACCAGTGCGGAGTTATGATGTCACAATGCCCCCTTAGGCAGATCACAGACAAGGGTCTGTCTCCTGGGTGACCAGTGGTGTATTATGTTGTCACAATGCACCCTTAGGCAGATCACAGACAAGGGCCTGTCACCTGGGTGACCCGTGCAGTGTTATGATGTCACAATGCCCCCTTAGGCAGATCACAGTTAATGGACTGTCACCTGGGTGACCAGTGCAGAGTTATGATGTCACAATGCCCCCTTAGGCAGATCAAAGGAAAGGGTCTGTCACCTGGGTGACCAGTGCAGTGTTATCATTTCACAGTGCCCACTTAGGCAGATAAAATCCAGGGTCTGTCACCTCAATGACCAGTGCAGAGTTATGACGTCACAATGACCCCTTAGGCTGATCAACGACCAGGGTCTGTCACCTGGGTGACCAGTGCAGAGTTCTCATGTCACAATGCTGCCTTAGGCAGATGAAAGAAAAGGGTGTGTCACCTGGGTGACTAGTGCAGTATTATGATGTCACAGTGACCCCTTAGGGAGATCAAAGACAAGGGTCTATCACCTGGATGACCAGGGCAGAGTTATGATGTCACTATGCCAACTTAGGCAGTTCACAGACAAGTGTCTGTCACCTGGGTGAGCAGTGCAGAATTATGATGTCACAATGCCCCCTTAGGCAGGTAACAGATAAGGGTCTGTCACCTGGGTGACCATTGCAGAGTTATGATGTCACAATGACCCGTTAGGCAGATCAAAGACCAGGGTCTGTATCCTGGGTGACCAGTGAAGAGTTATGATGTCACAATACACCTTAGGCAGACCACAGACGAGGGTCTGTCACCTGGGTGACCAGTGCAGAGTTATGATGTCACAATGACCCCTTAGGCAGATTACAGACAAGGTTCTGTCACCTGGGTGACCAGTGCAGTGTTATGATGTCACAATGTCCCCTTAGGGAGATCACAGACAAGGGTCTGTCACCAGGGCCACAAGTGCAGAGTTAGGATGTCACAATGCTACCTTGGGCAGATGAAGGAAAAGGGTCTGTCACCTGGGTGACCAGTGCAGTGTTATGATGTCACAATGACCCCTTAGGCAGATCAAAGACAAGGGTCTGTCACCTGGATGACCAGGACAGAGTTATGATGTCCCAATGCTGCCTTAGGAAGATCACAGACAAGGGTCTATCACCTGGCTGAGCAGTGCAGAATTATGATGTCACAATGCCCCCTTAGGCAAAAAACAGACAAGGGTCTGTCACCTGGGTGACCCGTGAAGAGTAATGATGTCACAATGCACCCTTAGGCAGACCACAGACAATGGCTTGTCACCTGGGTGACCCGTGCAGAGTTATGATGTCACAATGCACCCTTAGGCAGATCACAGACAAGGGTCTGTCACCTGGGTGACCCATGCGGAATTATGATGTCACAGTGCCCCTTAGGCAGATGACAGACAAGTGTCTGTCGCCTGGGAGAGCAGTGCAGGGTTATGATTTCACAATGCCCCCTTAGGCAGAGCACAGACAAGGGTCTGTCACCACGGTGACCAGTACAGAGTTATGACCTGACAATGCCCACTTAGGCGGATCACAGACAAGGGTCTGTCACTTGGGTGACCAGTGCAGAGTCATGATGTCACAATGCCGCCATAGGCAGATCACAGAAGTGGGCCTGTCACCTGGGTCCCCATTGCACAGTTTTGATGTCACAATGCCACCTTAGGCAGATCACAGACAAGGGTCTGTCACCTGGGTGACCAGTGCAGAGTTATGATGTCACAATGACCCCTTAGGCAGATAACGAACAAGGGTCTGTCGTAAGGGTGACGAGTGCAGTGTTGTGATGTCAAAATGCCCCCTTAGGCAGATCACAGACAAGGTTCTGTCGCCTGGGTGACCAGTGCAGAGTCCTGATATCACAATGCCCCCTTAGGCAGATCACAGAAAAGGGAATGTGACCTGGTTGCCCATTGCAGAGTTATGATGTCACAATGTCGCCTTAGGCACATCACAGACAAGCGCCTGTCACCTGGGTGACCAGTGCAGCGTTATGATGTCACAATGACCCTTTGGCAGATCACAGACAAGGGTCTGTCACCTGGGGGAACGGTGCAGATTTATGATGTCCCAATGACTCCTTAGGCAGATCAAAGACAAGGGTCTGTCACCTGGGTGACCATTGCAGAGTTATGATGTCACAATGCCCCCTTAGGCAGATCAGAGACAAGGGTCTGTCACCTTGGTTACCAGCGCAGAGTTATGATGTGACAATGCCCACTTATGGAGATCAAAGACAATGGTCTATCACCAGGGTGACCCGTGCAGAGTTATGATGTCACAATGCAACCTTTGGCAGATCACAGACAAGTGTCTGTCACCTGCGTGTCCCGTGCAGAGTTATGAATTCACAATGCCCCCTTAGGCAGATCAAAGACAAGGGTCCGTCACCTTGGTGACAAATTCAGAGTTATGATGTCACAATGCCCCCTTAGGCAGATCACAGACAAGGGTCTGTCACCTGGGTGACCAGTGCAGAATCATGATGTCACAATGCCCTTTAGGCAGCTCACAGACAAGGGTCTGTCACCTGGGTGACCAGTGCAGTGTTATGATGTCACAATGCCCCCTTAGGCTGATCACTTACAAGGGTCTTTCACATGGGTGACCAGTGCAGATTTATGATCAGAATGCCTCCTTAGGACGATCACAGTCAAGGGCCTGTCACCAAGGTGCCCAAGGCTGAGTTATGATGTCACAATACCCCCTTAGGCAGATCACAGACAACGGCCTGTCACCTGGGTGACCAGTGCAGAGTTATGATGTCACAATGCCCCTTTAGGCAGATGAAAGACAAGGGCCTGTCACCTGGGTGCCCAGTGCAGAGTTATGATGTCACAATGCCCGCTTAGGGAGATCACAGACAAGAGCCTGTCTCTGGGGAGACCAGGGAAGAGTTATGATGTGACAATGCCCCCTTAGGCAGATCACAGAAAAGGTCCTGTCACCTGGGTGACCAGTGCCTTGTTATTATGTCACAATGCCCCCTTAGGCAGATCACAGACAAGGGCCTGTGACGTGGGTGAGCGGTGCAGAGTTGTGATGTCACAATGCCCCCTTAGGCAGATCACAGACCAGGGCCTGTCAGTTGGGTGACCCTCGCAGTGTTATGATGTCACTATGCCCCCTTAGGCATATCAAAGACAAGGGCCAGTCACCTAGGTGAACAGTGCAGAGTTATGATGTCACAATGCCACCTTAGGCAGATCAGAAAGAAGGACCTGTCACCTGAGTTAGCAGTGCAGTGTTATGATGTCACAATTCCCCCTTAGGTGGATCACAGACTAGGGTCTGTCACCTGGGTAACCAGTGCAGAATTACGATGTCACAATGCCCCCTTAGGCAGATCACACACAAGGGTCTGTCACCTGGGTGAGCAGTGCAGAATTATGATGTCACAATGCCCCCATAGGCAGATAACAGATAAGGGTCGGTCACCTGCGTGACCAGTGCAGAGTTATGATGTCACAATGCCCCCTTAGTGAGATCTCTGTCAAGGATCCCACACCTGGTTGACCAGTGCACAGTTATGATGTCACAACGCCCCCTGAGGCAGATCACAGACAGGGGTCTGTCACCACGGTGACCAGTGCAGAGTTATGATGTCACAATTCCCAATTAGGCAGATCACAGACAAGGGTCTGTCACATGGGTGACCAGTGCAGAGTCATGATGTCACAATGCTGCCTAAGGCAGATCACAGAAATGGGCCTGTCACCTGGGTCCCAATTGCACAGTTATGATGTCACAATGCCACCTTAGGCAGATCACAGACAAGGGTCTGTAACCTGGCAGAGCAGTACAGAATTATGATGTCACAATGCCCCCTTAGGGAAAAGACAGACAAGGGTCTGTCACCTGGGTGACCCGTGAAGAGTTATGATGTCACAATGCATCCTTATCCAGATCACAGACAATGGCTTGTCACCTGGATGACCCGTGCAGAGTTATGATGTCACAATGCACCCTTAGGCAGATCACAGACAAGGGTCTGTCACCTGGGTGACCCATGCGGAATTATGATGTCACAGTGCCCCTTAGGCAGATGACAGACAAGTGTCTGTCGCCTGGGAGAGCAGTGCAGGGTTATGATTTCACAATGCCCCCTTAGGCAGAGCACAGACAAGGGTCTGTCACCACGGTGACCAGTACAGAGTTATGACCTGACAATGCCCACTTAGGCGGATCACAGACAAGGGTCTGTCACTTGGGTGACCAGTGCAGAGTCATGATGTCACAATGCCGCCATAGGCAGATCACAGAAGTGGGCCTGTCACCTGGGTCCCCATTGCACAGTTTTGATGTCACAATGCCACCTTAGGCAGATCACAGACAAGGGTCTGTCACCTGGGTGACCAGTGCAGAGTTATGATGTCACAATGACCCCTTAGGCAGATAACGAACAAGGGTCTGTCGTAAGGGTGACGAGTGCAGTGTTGTGATGTCAAAATGCCCCCTTAGGCAGATCACAGACAAGGTTCTGTCGCCTGGGTGACCAGTGCAGAGTCCTGATATCACAATGCCCCCTTAGGCAGATCACAGAAAAGGGAATGTGACCTGGTTGCCCATTGCAGAGTTATGATGTCACAATGTCGCCTTAGGCACATCACAGACAAGCGCCTGTCACCTGGGTGACCAGTGCAGCGTTATGATGTCACAATGACCCTTTGGCAGATCACAGACAAGGGTCTGTCACCTGGGGGACCGGTGCAGATTTATGATGTCCCAATGACTCCTTAGGCAGATCAAAGACAAGGGTCTGTCACCTGGGTGACCATTGCAGAGTTATGATGTCACAATGCCCCCTTAGGCAGATCACAGTCAAGAGTCTGCACCTGGGCGACCAGTGCGGAGTTATGATATCACAATGCCCCCTAAGGCAGATCACAGACAAGGGTCTGTCACCTGGGTGACCAGTGCGGAGTTATGATGTCACAATGCCCCCTTAGGCAGATCACAGACAAGGGTCTGTCTCCTGGGTGACCAGTGGTGTATTATGTTGTCACAATGCACCCTTAGGCAGATCACAGACAAGGGCCTGTCACCTGGGTGACCCGTGCAGTGTTATGATGTCACAATGCCCCCTTAGGCAGATCACAGTTAATGGACTGTCACCTGGGTGACCAGTGCAGAGTTATGATGTCACAATGCCCCCTTAGGCAGATCAAAGGAAAGGGTCTGTCACCTGGGTGACCAGTGCAGTGTTATCATTTCACAGTGCCCACTTAGGCAGATAAAATCCAGGGTCTGTCACCTCAGTGACCAGTGCAGAGTTATGACGTCACAATGACCCCTTAGGCTGATCAACGACCAGGGTCTGTCACCTGGGTGACCAGTGCAGAGTTCTCATGTCACAATGCTGCCTTAGGCAGATGAAAGAAAAGGGTGTGTCACCTGGGTGACTAGTGCAGTATTATGATGTCACAGTGACCCCTTAGGGAGATCAAAGACAAGGGTCTATCACCTGGATGACCAGGGCAGAGTTATGATGTCACTATGCCAACTTAGGCAGTTCACAGACAAGTGTCTGTCACCTGGGTGAGCAGTGCAGAATTATGATGTCACAATGCCCCCTTAGGCAGATAACAGATAAGGGTCTGTCACCTGGGTGACCATTGCAGAGTTATGATGTCACAATGACCCGTTAGGCAGATCAAAGACCAGGGTCTGTATCCTGGGTGACCAGTGAAGAGTTATGATGTCACAATACACCTTAGGCAGACCACAGACGAGGGTCTGTCACCTGGGTGACCAGTGCAGAGTTATGATGTCACAATGACCCCTTAGGCAGATTACAGACAAGGTTCTGTCACCTGGGTGACCAGTGCAGTGTTATGATGTCACAATGTCCCCTTAGGGAGATCACAGACAAGGGTCTGTCACCAGGGCCACAAGTGCAGAGTTAGGATGTCACAATGTTACCTTGGGCAGATGAAGGAAAAGGGTCTGTCACCTGGGTGACCAGTGCAGTGTTATGATGTCACAATGACCCCTTAGGCAGATCAAAGACAAGGGTCTGTCACCTGGATGACCAGGACAGAGTTATGATGTCCCAATGCTGCCTTAGGAAGATCACAGACAAGGGTCTATCACCTGGCTGAGCAGTGCAGAATTATGATGTCACAATGCCCCCTTAGGCAAAAAACAGACAAGGGTCTGTCACCTGGGTGACCCGTGAAGAGTAATGATGTCACAATGCACCCTTAGGCAGACCACAGACAATGGCTTGTCACCTGGGTGACCCGTGCAGAGTTATGATGTCACAATGCACCCTTAGGCAGATCACAGACAAGGGTCTGTCACCTGGGTGACCCATGCGGAATTATGATGTCACAGTGCCCCTTAGGCAGATGACAGACAAGTGTCTGTCGCCTGGGAGAGCAGTGCAGGGTTATGATTTCACAATGCCCCCTTAGGCAGAGCACAGACAAGGGTCTGTCACCACGGTGACCAGTACAGAGTTATGACCTGACAATGCCCACTTAGGCGGATCACAGACAAGGGTCTGTCACTTGGGTGACCAGTGCAGAGTCATGATGTCACAATGCCGCCATAGGCAGATCACAGAAGTGGGCCTGTCACCTGGGTCCCCATTGCACAGTTTTGATGTCACAATGCCACCTTAGGCAGATCACAGACAAGGGTCTGTCACCTGGGTGACCAGTGCAGAGTTATGATGTCACAATGACCCCTTAGGCAGATAACGAACAAGGGTCTGTCGTAAGGGTGACGAGTGCAGTGTTGTGATGTCAAAATGCCCCCTTAGGCAGATCACAGACAAGGTTCTGTCGCCTGGGTGACCAGTGCAGAGTCCTGATATCACAATGCCCCCTTAGGCAGATCACAGAAAAGGGAATGTGACCTGGTTGCCCATTGCAGAGTTATGATGTCACAATGTCGCCTTAGGCACATCACAGACAAGCGCCTGTCACCTGGGTGACCAGTGCAGCGTTATGATGTCACAATGACCCTTTGGCAGATCACAGACAAGGGTCTGTCACCTGGGGGACCGGTGCAGATTTATGATGTCCCAATGACTCCTTAGGCAGATCAAAGACAAGGGTCTGTCACCTGGGTGACCATTGCAGAGTTATGATGTCACAATGCCCCCTTAGGCAGATCACAGTCAAGAGTCTGCACCTGGGCGACCAGTGCGGAGTTATGATATCACAATGCCCCCTAAGGCAGATCACAGACAAGGGTCTGTCACCTGGGTGACCAGTGCGGAGTTATGATGTCACAATGCCCCCTTAGGCAGATCACAGACAAGGGTCTGTCTCCTGGGTGACCAGTGGTGTATTATGTTGTCACAATGACCCCTTAGGCAGATCACAGACAAGGGCCTGTCACCTGGGTGACCCGTGCAGTGTTATGATGTCACAATGCCCCCTTAGGCAGATCACAGTTAATGGACTGTCACCTGGGTGACCAGTGCAGAGTTATGATGTCACAATGCCCCCTTAGGCAGATCAAAGGAAAGGGTCTGTCACCTGGGTGACCAGTGCAGTGTTATCATTTCACAGTGCCCACTTAGGCAGATAAAATCCAGGGTCTGTCACCTCAGTGACCAGTGCAGAGTTATGACGTCACAATGACCCCTTAGGCTGATCAACGACCAGGGTCTGTCACCTGGGTGACCAGTGCAGAGTTCTCATGTCACAATGCTGCCTTAGGCAGATGAAAGAAAAGGGTGTGTCACCTGGGTGACTAGTGCAGTATTATGATGTCACAGTGACCCCTTAGGGAGATCAAAGACAAGGGTCTATCACCTGGATGACCAGGGCAGAGTTATGATGTCACTATGCCAACTTAGGCAGTTCACAGACAAGTGTCTGTCACCTGGGTGAGCAGTGCAGAATTATGATGTCACAATGCCCCCTTAGGCAGATAACAGATAAGGGTCTGTCACCTGGGTGACCATTGCAGAGTTATGATGTCACAATGACCCGTTAGGCAGATCAAAGACCAGGGTCTGTATCCTGGGTGACCAGTGAAGAGTTATGATGTCACAATACACCTTAGGCAGACCACAGACGAGGGTCTGTCACCTGGGTGACCAGTGCAGAGTTATGATGTCACAATGACCCCTTAGGCAGATTACAGACAAGGTTCTGTCACCTGGGTGACCAGTGCAGTGTTATGATGTCACAATGTCCCCTTAGGGAGATCACAGACAAGGGTCTGTCACCAGGGCCACAAGTGCAGAGTTAGGATGTCACAATGCTACCTTGGGCAGATGAAGGAAAAGGGTCTGTCACCTGGGTGACCAGTGCAGTGTTATGATGTCACAATGACCCCTTAGGCAGATCAAAGACAAGGGTCTGTCACCTGGATGACCAGGACAGAGTTATGATGTCCCAATGCTGCCTTAGGAAGATCACAGACAAGGGTCTATCACCTGGCTGAGCAGTGCAGAATTATGATGTCACAATGCCCCCTTAGGCAAAAAACAGACAAGGGTCTGTCACCTGGGTGACCCGTGAAGAGTAATGATGTCACAATGCACCCTTAGGCAGACCACAGACAATGGCTTGTCACCTGGGTGACCCGTGCAGAGTTATGATGTCACAATGCACCCTTAGGCAGATCACAGACAAGGGTCTGTCACCTGGGTGACCCATGCGGAATTATGATGTCACAGTGCCCCTTAGGCAGATGACAGACAAGTGTCTGTCGCCTGGGAGAGCAGTGCAGGGTTATGATTTCACAATGCCCCCTTAGGCAGAGCACAGACAAGGGTCTGTCACCACGGTGACCAGTACAGAGTTATGACCTGACAATGCCCACTTAGGCGGATCACAGACAAGGGTCTGTCACTTGGGTGACCAGTGCAGAGTCATGATGTCACAATGCCGCCATAGGCAGATCACAGAAGTGGGCCTGTCACCTGGGTCCCCATTGCACAGTTTTGATGTCACAATGCCACCTTAGGCAGATCACAGACAAGGGTCTGTCACCTGGGTGACCAGTGCAGAGTTATGATGTCACAATGACCCCTTAGGCAGATAACGAACAAGGGTCTGTCGTAAGGGTGACGAGTGCAGTGTTGTGATGTCAAAATGCCCCCTTAGGCAGATCACAGACAAGGTTCTGTCGCCTGGGTGACCAGTGCAGAGTCCTGATATCACAATGCCCCCTTAGGCAGATCACAGAAAAGGGAATGTGACCTGGTTGCCCATTGCAGAGTTATGATGTCACAATGTCGCCTTAGGCACATCACAGACAAGCGCCTGTCACCTGGGTGACCAGTGCAGCGTTATGATGTCACAATGACCCTTTGGCAGATCACAGACAAGGGTCTGTCACCTGGGGGACCGGTGCAGATTTATGATGTCCCAATGACTCCTTAGGCAGATCAAAGACAAGGGTCTGTCACCTGGGTGACCATTGCAGAGTTATGATGTCACAATGCCCCCTTAGGCAGATCACAGTCAAGAGTCTGCACCTGGGCGACCAGTGCGGAGTTATGATATCACAATGCCCCCTAAGGCAGATCACAGACAAGGGTCTGTCACCTGGGTGACCAGTGCGGAGTTATGATGTCACAATGCCCCCTTAGGCAGATCACAGACAAGGGTCTGTCTCCTGGGTGACCAGTGGTGTATTATGTTGTCACAATGACCCCTTAGGCAGATCACAGACAAGGGCCTGTCACCTGGGTGACCCGTGCAGTGTTATGATGTCACAATGCCCCCTTAGGCAGATCACAGTTAATGGACTGTCACCTGGGTGACCAGTGCAGAGTTATGATGTCACAATGCCCCCTTAGGCAGATCAAAGGAAAGGGTCTGTCACCTGGGTGACCAGTGCAGTGTTATCATTTCACAGTGCCCACTTAGGCAGATAAAATCCAGGGTCTGTCACCTCAGTGACCAGTGCAGAGTTATGACGTCACAATGACCCCTTAGGCTGATCAACGACCAGGGTCTGTCACCTGGGTGACCAGTGCAGAGTTCTCATGTCACAATGCTGCCTTAGGCAGATGAAAGAAAAGGGTGTGTCACCTGGGTGACTAGTGCAGTATTATGATGTCACAGTGACCCCTTAGGGAGATCAAAGACAAGGGTCTATCACCTGGATGACCAGGGCAGAGTTATGATGTCACTATGCCAACTTAGGCAGTTCACAGACAAGTGTCTGTCACCTGGGTGAGCAGTGCAGAATTATGATGTCACAATGCCCCCTTAGGCAGATAACAGATAAGGGTCTGTCACCTGGGTGACCATTGCAGAGTTATGATGTCACAATGACCCGTTAGGCAGATCAAAGACCAGGGTCTGTATCCTGGGTGACCAGTGAAGAGTTATGATGTCACAATACACCTTAGGCAGACCACAGACGAGGGTCTGTCACCTGGGTGACCAGTGCAGAGTTATGATGTCACAATGACCCCTTAGGCAGATTACAGACAAGGTTCTGTCACCTGGGTGACCAGTGCAGTGTTATGATGTCACAATGTCCCCTTAGGGAGATCACAGACAAGGGTCTGTCACCAGGGCCACAAGTGCAGAGTTAGGATGTCACAATGCTACCTTGGGCAGATGAAGGAAAAGGGTCTGTCACCTGGGTGACCAGTGCAGTGTTATGATGTCACAATGACCCCTTAGGCAGATCAAAGACAAGGGTATGTCACCTGGATGACCAGGACAGAGTTATGATGTCCCAATGCTGCCTTAGGAAGATCACAGACAAGGGTCTATCACCTGGCTGAGCAGTGCAGAATTATGATGTCACAATGCCCCCTTAAGCAAAAAACAGACAAGGGTCTGTCACCTGGGTGACCCGTGAAGAGTAATGATGTCACAATGCACCCTTAGGCAGACCACAGACAATGGCTTGTCACCTGGGTGACCCGTGCAGAGTTATGATGTCACAATGCACCCTTAGGCAGATCACAGACAAGGGTCTGTCACCTGGGTGACCCATGCGGAATTATGATGTCACAGTGCCCCTTAGGCAGATGACAGACAAGTGTCTGTCGCCTGGGAGAGCAGTGCAGGGTTATGATTTCACAATGCCCCCTTAGGCAGAGCACAGACAAGGGTCTGTCACCACGGTGACCAGTACAGAGTTATGACCTGACAATGCCCACTTAGGCGGATCACAGACAAGGGTCTGTCACTTGGGTGACCAGTGCAGAGTCATGATGTCACAATGCCGCCATAGGCAGATCACAGAAGTGGGCCTGTCACCTGGGTCCCCATTGCACAGTTTTGATGTCACAATGCCACCTTAGGCAGATCACAGACAAGGGTCTGTCACCTGGGTGACCAGTGCAGAGTTATGATGTCACAATGACCCCTTAGGCAGATAACGAACAAGGGTCTGTCGTAAGGGTGACGAGTGCAGTGTTGTGATGTCAAAATGCCCCCTTAGGCAGATCACAGACAAGGTTCTGTCGCCTGGGTGACCAGTGCAGAGTCCTGATATCACAATGCCCCCTTAGGCAGATCACAGAAAAGGGAATGTGACCTGGTTGCCCATTGCAGAGTTATGATGTCACAATGTCGCCTTAGGCACATCACAGACAAGCGCCTGTCACCTGGGTGACCAGTGCAGCGTTATGATGTCACAATGACCCTTTGGCAGATCACAGACAAGGGTCTGTCACCTGGGAGACCGGTGCAGATTTATGATGTCCCAATGACTCCTTAGGCAGATCAAAGACAAGGGTCTGTCACCTGGGTGACCATTGCAGAGTTATGATGTCACAATGCCCCCTTAGGCAGATAACGAACAAGGGTCTGTCGTAAGGGTGACGAGTGCAGTGTTGTGATGTCAAAATGCCCCCTTAGGCAGATCACAGACAAGGTTCTGTCGCCTGGGTGACCAGTGCAGAGTCCTGATATCACAATGCCCCCTTAGGCAGATCACAGAAAAGGGAATGTGACCTGGTTGCCCATTGCAGAGTTATGCTGTCACAATGTCGCCTTAGGCACATCACAGACAAGCGCCTGTCACCTGGGTGACCAGTGCAGGGTTATGATGTCACAATGACCCTTTGGCAGATCACAGACAAGGGTCTGTCACCTGGGGGACCGGTGCAGATTTATGATGTCCCAATGACTCCTTAGGCAGATCAAAGACAAGGGTCTGTCACCTGGGTGACCATTGCAGAGTTATGATGTCACAATGCCCCCTTAGGCAGATCACAGTCAAAAGTCTGCACCTGGGCGACCAGTGCGGAGTTATGATATCACAATGCCCCCTAAGGCAGATCACAGACAAGGGTCTGTCACCTGGGTGACCAGTGCGGAGTTATGATGTCACAATGCCCCCTTAGGCAGATCACAGACAAGGGTCTGTCTCCTGGGTGACCCGTGCAGAGTTATGATGTCACAATGCACCCTTAGGCAGATCACAGACAAGGGTCTGTCACCTGGGTGACCCATGCGGAATTATGATGTCACAGTGCCCCTTAGGCAGATGACAGACAAGTGTCTGTCGCCTGGGAGAGCAGTGCAGGGTTATGATGTCACAATGCCCCCTTAGGCAGAGCACAGACAAGGGTCTGTCACCACGGTGACCAGTACAGAGTTATGACCTGACAATGCCCACTTAGGCGGATCACAGACAAGGGTCTGTCACTTGGGTGACCAGTGCAGAGTCATGATGTCACAATGCCGCCATAGGCAGATCACAGAAGTGGGCCTGTCACCTGGGTCCCCATTGCACAGTTTTGATGTCACAATGCCACCTTAGGCAGATCACAGACAAGGGTCTGTCACCTGGGTGACCAGTGCAGAGTTATGATGTCACAATGACCCCTTAGGCAGATAACGAACAAGCGTCTGTCGTAAGGGTGACGAGTGCAGTGTTGTGATGTCAAAATGCCCCCTTAGGCAGATCACAGACAAGGTTCTGTTGCCTGGGTGACCAGTGCAGAGTCCTGATATCACAATGCCCCCTTAGGCAGATCACAGAAAAGGGAATGTGACCTGGTTGCCCATTGCAGAGTTATGATGTCACAATGTCGCCTTAGGCACATCACAGACAAGCGCCTGTCACCTGGGTGACCAGTGCAGCGTTATGATGTCACAATGACCCTTTGGCAGATCACAGACAAGGGTCTGTCACCTGGGGGACCGGTGCAGATTTATGATGTCCCAATGACTCCTTAGGCAGATCAAAGACAAGGGTCTGTCACCTGGGTGACCATTGCAGAGTTATGATGTCACAATGCCCCCTTAGGCAGATCACAGTCAAGAGTCTGCACCTGGGCGACCAGTGCGGAGTTATGATATCACAATGCCCCCTAAGGCAGATCACAGACAAGGGTCTGTCACCTGGGTGACCAGTGCGGAGTTATGATGTCACAATGCCCCCTTAGGCAGATCACAGACAAGGGTCTGTCTCCTGGGTGACCAGTGGTGTATTATGTTGTCACAATGACCCCTTAGGCAGATCACAGACAAGGGCCTGTCACCTGGGTGACCCGTGCAGTGTTATGATGTCACAATGCCCCCTTAGGCAGATCACAGTTAATGGACTGTCACCTGGGTGACCAGTGCAGAGTTATGATGTCACAATGCCCCCTTAGGCAGATCAAAGGAAAGGGTCTGTCACCTGGGTGACCAGTGCAGTGTTATCATTTCACAGTGCCCACTTAGGCAGATAAAATCCAGGGTCTGTCACCTCAGTGACCAGTGCAGAGTTATGACGTCACAATGACCCCTTAGGCTGATCAACGACCAGGGTCTGTCACCTGGGTGACCAGTGCAGAGTTCTCATGTCACAATGCTGCCTTAGGCAGATGAAAGAAAAGGGTGTGTCACCTGGGTGACTAGTGCAGTATTATGATGTCACAGTGACCCCTTAGGGAGATCAAAGACAAGGGTCTATCACCTGGATGACCAGGGCAGAGTTATGATGTCACTATGCCAACTTAGGCAGTTCACAGACAAGTGTCTGTCACCTGGGTGAGCAGTGCAGAATTATGATGTCACAATGCCCCCTTAGGCAGATAACAGATAAGGGTCTGTCACCTGGGTGACCATTGCAGAGTTATGATGTCACAATGACCCGTTAGGCAGATCAAAGACCAGGGTCTGTATCCTGGGTGACCAGTGAAGAGTTATGATGTCACAATACACCTTAGGCAGACCACAGACGAGGGTCTGTCACCTGGGTGACCAGTGCAGAGTTATGATGTCACAATGACCCCTTAGGCAGATTACAGACAAGGTTCTGTCACCTGGGTGACCAGTGCAGTGTTATGATGTCACAATGTCCCCTTAGGGAGATCACAGACAAGGGTCTGTCACCAGGGCCACAAGTGCAGAGTTAGGATGTCACAATGCTACCTTGGGCAGATGAAGGAAAAGGGTCTGTCACCTGGGTGACCAGTGCAGTGTTATGATGTCACAATGACCCCTTAGGCAGATCAAAGACAAGGGTCTGTCACCTGGATGACCAGGACAGAGTTATGATGTCCCAATGCTGCCTTAGGAAGATCACAGACAAGGGTCTATCACCTGGCTGAGCAGTGCAGAATTATGATGTCACAATGCCCCCTTAGGCAAAAAACAGACAAGGGTCTGTCACCTGGGTGACCCGTGAAGAGTAATGATGTCACAATGCACCCTTAGGCAGACCACAGACAATGGCTTGTCACCTGGGTGACCCGTGCAGAGTTATGATGTCACAATGCACCCTTAGGCAGATCACAGACAAGGGTCTGTCACCTGGGTGACCCATGCGGAATTATGATGTCACAGTGCCCCTTAGGCAGATGACAGACAAGTGTCTGTCGCCTGGGAGAGCAGTGCAGGGTTATGATTTCACAATGCCCCCTTAGGCAGAGCACAGACAAGGGTCTGTCACCACGGTGACCAGTACAGAGTTATGACCTGACAATGCCCACTTAGGCGGATCACAGACAAGGGTCTGTCACTTGGGTGACCAGTGCAGAGTCATGATGTCACAATGCCGCCATAGGCAGATCACAGAAGTGGGCCTGTCACCTGGGTCCCCATTGCACAGTTTTGATGTCACAATGCCACCTTAGGCAGATCACAGACAAGGGTCTGTCACCTGGGTGACCAGTGCAGAGTTATGATGTCACAATGACCCCTTAGGCAGATAACGAACAAGGGTCTGTCGTAAGGGTGACGAGTGCAGTGTTGTGATGTCAAAATGCCCCCTTAGGCAGATCACAGACAAGGTTCTGTCGCCTGGGTGACCAGTGCAGAGCCCTGATATCACAATGCCCCCTTAGGCAGATCACAGAAAAGGGAATGTGACCTGGTTGCCCATTGCAGAGTTATGATGTCACAATGTCGCCTTAGGCACATCACAGACAAGCGCCTGTCACCTGGGTGACCAGTGCAGCGTTATGATGTCACAATGACCCTTTGGCAGATCACAGACAAGGGTCTGTCACCTGGGGGACCGGTGCAGATTTATGATGTCCCAATGACTCCTTAGGCAGATCAAAGACAAGGGTCTGTCACCTGGGTGACCATTGCAGAGTTATGATGTCACAATGCCCCCTTAGGCAGATCACAGTCAAGAGTCTGCACCTGGGCGACCAGTGCGGAGTTATGATATCACAATGCCCCCTAAGGCAGATCACAGACAAGGGTCTGTCACCTGGGTGACCAGTGCGGAGTTATGATGTCACAATGCCCCCTTAGGCAGATCACAGACAAGGGTCTGTCTCCTGGGTGACCAGTGGTGTATTATGTTGTCACAATGACCCCTTAGGCAGATCACAGACAAGGGCCTGTCACCTGGGTGACCCGTGCAGTGTTATGATGTCACAATGCCCCCTTAGGCAGATCACAGTTAATGGACTGTCACCTGGGTGACCAGTGCAGAGTTATGATGTCACAATGCCCCCTTAGGCAGATCAAAGAAAAGGGTCTGTCACCTGGGTGACCAGTGCAGTGTTATCATTTCACAGTGCCCACTTAGGCAGATAAAATCCAGGGTCTGTCACCTCAGTGACCAGTGCAGAGTTATGACGTCACAATGACCCCTTAGGCTGATCAACGACCAGGGTCTGTCACCTGGGTGACCAGTGCAGAGTTCTCATGTCACAATGCTGCCTTAGGCAGATGAAAGAAAAGGGTGTGTCACCTGGGTGACTAGTGCAGTATTATGATGTCACAGTGACCCCTTAGGGAGATCAAAGACAAGGGTCTATCACCTGGATGACCAGGGCAGAGTTATGATGTCACTATGCCAACTTAGGCAGTTCACAGACAAGTGTCTGTCACCTGGGTGAGCAGTGCAGAATTATGATGTCACAATGCCCCCTTAGGCAGATAACAGATAAGGGTCTGTCACCTGGGTGACCATTGCAGAGTTATGATGTCACAATGACCCGTTAGGCAGATCAAAGACCAGGGTCTGTATCCTGGGTGACCAGTGAAGAGTTATGATGTCACAATACACCTTAGGCAGACCACAGACGAGGGTCTGTCACCTGGGTGACCAGTGCAGAGTTATGATGTCACAATGACCCCTTAGGCAGATTACAGACAAGGTTCTGTCACCTGGGTGACCAGTGCAGTGTTATGATGTCACAATGTCCCCTTAGGGAGATCACAGACAAGGGTCTGTCACCAGGGCCACAAGTGCAGAGTTAGGATGTCACAATGCTACCTTGGGCAGATGAAGGAAAAGGGTCTGTCACCTGGGTGACCAGTGCAGTGTTATGATGTCACAATGACCCCTTAGGCAGATCAAAGACAAGGGTCTGTCACCTGGATGACCAGGACAGAGTTATGATGTCCCAATGCTGCCTTAGGAAGATCACAGACAAGGGTCTATCACCTGGCTGAGCAGTGCAGAATTATGATGTCACAATGCCCCCTTAGGCAAAAAACAGACAAGGGTCTGTCACCTGGGTGACCCGTGAAGAGTAATGATGTCACAATGCACCCTTAGGCAGACCACAGACAATGGCTTGTCACCTGGGTGACCCGTGCAGAGTTATGATGTCACAATGCACCCTTAGGCAGATCACAGACAAGGGTCTGTCACCTGGGTGACCCATGCGGAATTATGATGTCACAGTGCCCCTTAGGCAGATGACAGACAAGTGTCTGTCGCCTGGGAGAGCAGTGCAGGGTTATGATTTCACAATGCCCCCTTAGGCAGAGCACAGACAAGGGTCTGTCACCACGGTGACCAGTACAGAGTTATGACCTGACAATGCCCACTTAGGCGGATCACAGACAAGGGTCTGTCACTTGGGTGACCAGTGCAGAGTCATGATGTCACAATGCCGCCATAGGCAGATCACAGAAGTGGGCCTGTCACCTGGGTCCCCATTGCACAGTTTTGATGTCACAATGCCACCTTAGGCAGATCACAGACAAGGGTCTGTCACCTGGGTGACCAGTGCAGAGTTATGATGTCACAATGACCCCTTAGGCAGATAACAAACAAGGGTCTGTCGTAAGGGTGACGAGTGCAGTGTTGTGATGTCAAAATGCCCCCTTAGGCAGATCACAGACAAGGTTCTGTCGCCTGGGTGACCAGTGCAGAGCCCTGATATCACAATGCCCCCTTAGGCAGATCACAGAAAAGGGAATGTGACCTGGTTGCCCATTGCAGAGTTATGATGTCACAATGTCGCCTTAGGCACATCACAGACAAGCGCCTGTCACCTGGGTGACCAGTGCAGCGTTATGATGTCACAATGACCCTTTGGCAGATCACAGACAAGGGTCTGTCACCTGGGGGACCGGTGCAGATTTATGATGTCCCAATGACTCCTTAGGCAGATCAAAGACAAGGGTCTGTCACCTGGGTGACCATTGCAGAGTTATGATGTCACAATGCCCCCTTAGGCAGATCACAGTCAAGAGTCTGCACCTGGGCGACCAGTGCGGAGTTATGATATCACAATGCCCCCTAAGGCAGATCACAGACAAGGGTCTGTCACCTGGGTGACCAGTGCAGAGTTATGATGTCACAATGCCCCCTTAGGCAGATCACAGACAAGGGTCTGTCTCCTGGGTGACCAGTGGTGTATTATGTTGTCACAATGACCCCTTAGGCAGATCACAGACAAGGGCCTGTCACCTGGGTGACCCGTGCAGTGTTATGATGTCACAATGCCCCCTTAGGCAGATCACAGTTAATGGACTGTCACCTGGGTGACCAGTGCAGAGTTATGATGTCACAATGCCCCCTTAGGCAGATCAAAGAAAAGGGTCTGTCACCTGGGTGACCAGTGCAGTGTTATCATTTCACAGTGCCCACTTAGGCAGATAAAATCCAGGGTCTGTCACCTCAGTGACCAGTGCAGAGTTATGACGTCACAATGACCCCTTAGGCTGATCAACGACCAGGGTCTGTCACCTGGGTGACCAGTGCAGAGTTCTCATGTCACAATGCTGCCTTAGGCAGATGAAAGAAAAGGGTGTGTCACCTGGGTGACTAGTGCAGTATTATGATGTCACAGTGACCCCTTAGGGAGATCAAAGACAAGGGTCTATCACCTGGATGACCAGGGCAGAGTTATGATGTCACTATGCCAACTTAGGCAGTTCACAGACAAGTGTCTGTCACCTGGGTGAGCAGTGCAGAATTATGATGTCACAATGCCCCCTTAGGCAGGTAACAGATAAGGGTCTGTCACCTGGGTGACCATTGCAGAGTTATGATGTCACAATGACCCGTTAGGCAGATCAAAGACCAGGGTCTGTATCCTGGGTGACCAGTGAAGAGTTATGATGTCACAATACACCTTAGGCAGACCACAGACGAGGGTCTGTCACCTGGGTGACCAGTGCAGAGTTATGATGTCACAATGACCCCTTAGGCAGATTACAGACAAGGTTCTGTCACCTGTGTGACCAGTGCAGTGTTATGATGTCACAATGTCCCCTTAGGGAGATCACAGACAAGGGTCTGTCACCAGGGCCACAAGTGCAGAGTTAGGATGTCACAATGCTACCTTGGGCAGATGAAGGAAAAGGGTCTGTCACCTGGGTGACCAGTGCAGTGTTATGATGTCACAATGACCCCTTAGGCAGATCAAAGACAAGGGTCTGTCACCTGGATGACCAGGACAGAGTTATGATGTCCCAATGCTGCCTTAGGAAGATCACAGACAAGGGTCTATCACCTGGCTGAGCAGTGCAGAATTATGATGTCACAATGCCCCCTTAGGCAAAAAACAGACAAGGGTCTGTCACCTGGGTGACCCGTGAAGAGTAATGATGTCACAATGCACCCTTAGGCAGACCACAGACAATGGCTTGTCACCTGGGTGACCCGTGCAGAGTTATGATGTCACAATGCACCCTTAGGCAGATCACAGACAAGGGTCTGTCACCTGGGTGACCCATGCGGAATTATGATGTCACAGTGCCCCTTAGGCAGATGACAGACAAGTGTCTGTCGCCTGGGAGAGCAGTGCAGGGTTATGATTTCACAATGCCCCCTTAGGCAGAGCACAGACAAGGGTCTGTCACCACGGTGACCAGTACAGAGTTATGACCTGACAATGCCCACTTAGGCGGATCACAGACAAGGGTCTGTCACTTGGGTGACCAGTGCAGAGTCATGATGTCACAATGCCGCCATAGGCAGATCACAGAAGTGGGCCTGTCACCTGGGTCCCCATTGCACAGTTTTGATGTCACAATGCCACCTTAGGCAGATCACAGACAAGGGTCTGTCACCTGGGTGACCAGTGCAGAGTTATGATGTCACAATGACCCCTTAGGCAGATAACAAACAAGGGTCTGTCGTAAGGGTGACGAGTGCAGTGTTGTGATGTCAAAATGCCCCCTTAGGCAGATCACAGACAAGGTTCTGTCGCCTGGGTGACCAGTGCAGAGTCCTGATATCACAATGCCCCCTTAGGCAGATCACAGAAAAGGGAATGTGACCTGGTTGCCCATTGCAGAGTTATGATGTCACAATGTCGCCTTAGGCACATCACAGACAAGCGCCTGTCACCTGGGTGACCAGTGCAGCGTTATGATGTCACAATGACCCTTTGGCAGATCACAGACAAGGGTCTGTCACCTGGGGGACCGGTGCAGATTTATGATGTCCCAATGACTCCTTAGGCAGATCAAAGACAAGGGTCTGTCACCTGGGTGACCATTGCAGAGTTATGATGTCACAATGCCCCCTTAGGCAGATCACAGTCAAGAGTCTGCACCTGGGCGACCAGTGCGGAGTTATGATATCACAATGCCCCCTAAGGCAGATCACAGACAAGGGTCTGTCACCTGGGTGACCAGTGCAGAGTTATGATGTCACAATGCCCCCTTAGGCAGATCACAGACAAGGGTCTGTCTCCTGGGTGACCAGTGGTGTATTATGTTGTCACAATGACCCCTTAGGCAGATCACAGACAAGGGCCTGTCACCTGGGTGACCCGTGCAGTGTTATGATGTCACAATGCCCCCTTAGGCAGATCACAGTTAATGGACTGTCACCTGGGTGACCAGTGCAGAGTTATGATGTCACAATGCCCCCTTAGGCAGATCAAAGAAAAGGGTCTGTCACCTGGGTGACCAGTGCAGTGTTATCATTTCACAGTGCCCACTTAGGCAGATAAAATCCAGGGTCTGTCACCTCAGTGACCAGTGCAGAGTTATGACGTCACAATGACCCCTTAGGCTGATCAACGACCAGGGTCTGTCACCTGGGTGACCAGTGCAGAGTTCTCATGTCACAATGCTGCCTTAGGCAGATGAAAGAAAAGGGTGTGTCACCTGGGTGACTAGTGCAGTATTATGATGTCACAGTGACCCCTTAGGGAGATCAAAGACAAGGGTCTATCACCTGGATGACCAGGGCAGAGTTATGATGTCACTATGCCAACTTAGGCAGTTCACAGACAAGTGTCTGTCACCTGGGTGAGCAGTGCAGAATTATGATGTCACAATGCCCCCTTAGGCAGGTAACAGATAAGGGTCTGTCACCTGGGTGACCATTGCAGAGTTATGATGTCACAATGACCCGTTAGGCAGATCAAAGACCAGGGTCTGTATCCTGGGTGACCAGTGAAGAGTTATGATGTCACAATACACCTTAGGCAGACCACAGACGAGGGTCTGTCACCTGGGTGACCAGTGCAGAGTTATGATGTCACAATGACCCCTTAGGCAGATTACAGACAAGGTTCTGTCACCTGTGTGACCAGTGCAGTGTTATGATGTCACAATGTCCCCTTAGGGAGATCACAGACAAGGGTCTGTCACCAGGGCCACAAGTGCAGAGTTAGGATGTCACAATGCTACCTTGGGCAGATGAAGGAAAAGGGTCTGTCACCTGGGTGACCAGTGCAGTGTTATGATGTCACAATGACCCCTTAGGCAGATCAAAGACAAGGGTCTGTCACCTGGATGACCAGGACAGAGTTATGATGTCCCAATGCTGCCTTAGGAAGATCACAGACAAGGGTCTATCACCTGGCTGAGCAGTGCAGAATTATGATGTCACAATGCCCCCTTAGGCAAAAAACAGACAAGGGTCTGTCACCTGGGTGACCCGTGAAGAGTAATGATGTCACAATGCACCCTTAGGCAGACCACAGACAATGGCTTGTCACCTGGGTGACCCGTGCAGAGTTATGATGTCACAATGCACCCTTAGGCAGATCACAGACAAGGGTCTGTCACCTGGGTGACCCATGCGGAATTATGATGTCACAGTGCCCCTTAGGCAGATGACAGACAAGTGTCTGTCGCCTGGGAGAGCAGTGCAGGGTTATGATTTCACAATGCCCCCTTAGGCAGAGCACAGACAAGGGTCTGTCACCACGGTGACCAGTACAGAGTTATGACCTGACAATGCCCACTTAGGCGGATCACAGACAAGGGTCTGTCACTTGGGTGACCAGTGCAGAGTCATGATGTCACAATGCCGCCATAGGCAGATCACAGAAGTGGGCCTGTCACCTGGGTCCCCATTGCACAGTTTTGATGTCACAATGCCACCTTAGGCAGATCACAGACAAGGGTCTGTCACCTGGGTGACCAGTGCAGAGTTATGATGTCACAATGACCCCTTAGGCAGATAACGAACAAGGGTCTGTCGTAAGGGTGACGAGTGCAGTGTTGTGATGTCAAAATGCCCCCTTAGGCAGATCACAGACAAGGTTCTGTCGCCTGGGTGACCAGTGCAGAGTCCTGATATCACAATGCCCCCTTAGGCAGATCACAGAAAAGGGAATGTGACCTGGTTGCCCATTGCAGAGTTATGATGTCACAATGTCGCCTTAGGCACATCACAGACAAGCGCCTGTCACCTGGGTGACCAGTGCAGCGTTATGATGTCACAATGACCCTTTGGCAGATCACAGACAAGGGTCTGTCACCTGGGGGAACGGTGCAGATTTATGATGTCCCAATGACTCCTTAGGCAGATCAAAGACAAGGGTCTGTCACCTGGGTGACCATTGCAGAGTTATGATGTCACAATGCCCCCTTAGGCAGATCAGAGACAAGGGTCTGTCACCTTGGTTACCAGCGCAGAGTTATGATGTGACAATGCCCACTTATGGAGATCAAAGACAATGGTCTATCACCAGGGTGACCCGTGCAGAGTTATGATGTCACAATGCAACCTTTGGCAGATCACAGACAAGTGTCTGTCACCTGCGTGTCCCGTGCAGAGTTATGAATTCACAATGCCCCCTTAGGCAGATCAAAGACAAGGGTCCGTCACCTTGGTGACAAATTCAGAGTTATGATGTCACAATGCCCCCTTAGGCAGATCACAGACAAGGGTCTGTCACCTGGGTGACCAGTGCAGAATCATGATGTCACAATGCCCTTTAGGCAGCTCACAGACAAGGGTCTGTCACCTGGGTGACCAGTGCAGTGTTATGATGTCACAATGCCCCCTTAGGCTGATCACTTACAAGGGTCTTTCACATGGGTGACCAGTGCAGATTTATGATCAGAATGCCTCCTTAGGACGATCACAGTCAAGGGCCTGTCACCAAGGTGCCCAAGGCTGAGTTATGATGTCACAATACCCCCTTAGGCAGATCACAGACAACGGCCTGTCACCTGGGTGACCAGTGCAGAGTTATGATGTCACAATGCCCCTTTAGGCAGATGAAAGACAAGGGCCTGTCACCTGGGTGCCCAGTGCAGAGTTATGATGTCACAATGCCCGCTTAGGGAGATCACAGACAAGAGCCTGTCTCCGGGGAGACCAGGGAAGAGTTATGATGTGACAATGCCCCCTTAGGCAGATCACAGAAAAGGTCCTGTCACCTGGGTGACCAGTGCCTTGTTATTATGTCACAATGCCCCCTTAGGCAGATCACAGACAAGGGCCTGTGACGTGGGTGAGCGGTGCAGAGTTGTGATGTCACAATGCCCCCTTAGGCAGATCACAGACCAGGGCCTGTCAGTTGGGTGACCCTCGCAGTGTTATGATGTCACTATGCCCCCTTAAGCATATCAAAGACAAGGGCCAGTCACCTAGGTGAACAGTGCAGAGTTATGATGTCACAATGCCACCTTAGGCAGATCAGAAAGAAGGACCTGTCACCTGAGTTAGCAGTGCAGTGTTATGATGTCACAATTCCCCCTTAGGTGGATCACAGACTAGGGTCTGTCACCTGGGTAACCAGTGCAGAATTACGATGTCACAATGCCCCCTTAGGCAGATCACACACAAGGGTCTGTCACCTGGGTGAGCAGTGCAGAATTATGATGTCACAATGCCCCCATAGGCAGATAACAGATAAGGGTCGGTCACCTGCGTGACCAGTGCAGAGTTATGATGTCACAATGCCCCCTTAGTGAGATCTCTGTCAAGGATCCCACACCTGGTTGACCAGTGCACAGTTATGATGTCACAACGCCCCCTGAGGCAGATCACAGACAGGGGTCTGTCACCACGGTGACCAGTGCAGAGTTATGATGTCACAATTCCCAATTAGGCAGATCACAGACAAGGGTCTGTCACATGGGTGACCAGTGCAGAGTCATGATGTCACAATGCTGCCTAAGGAAGATCACAGAAATGGGCCTGTCACCTGGGTCCCAATTGCACAGTTATGATGTCACAATGCCACCTTAGGCAGATCACAGACAAGGGTCTGTAACCTGGCAGAGCAGTACAGAATTATGATGTCACAATGCCCCCTTAGGGAAAAGACAGACAAGGGTCTGTCACCTGGGTGACCCGTGAAGAGTTATGATGTCACAATGCATCCTTATCCAGATCACAGACAATGGCTTGTCACCTGGATGACCCGTGCAGAGTTATGATGTCACAATGCACCCTTAGGCAGATCACAGACAAGGGTCTGTCACCTGGGTGACCCATGCGGAATTATGATGTCACAGTGCCCCTTAGGCAGATGACAGACAAGTGTCTGTCACCTGGGTGAGCAGTGCAGGGTTGTGATTTCACAATGCCCCCTTAGGCAGATCACAGACAAGGGTCTTTCACCTGGGTGAGCAATGCAGAGTTATGATGTCACAATGCCACATTAGGGAGATTACAGACAATGGTTCGTCTCCTGGTTGACCAGTGCACTGTTGTGATGTTACAATGCCCCTTAAGCAGATCACAGACTAGGGTCTGTCACCACGGTGACCAGTGCAGAGTTATGACGTCACAATGCCCACTTAGGCAGATCAAATATAAGGGTCTGTAGCTTGGGTGACCAGTGCAGAGTCATGATGTCACAATGCCGCCTTAGGCAGATCACAGAAATGGGCCTGTCACCTGGGTCCCCATTGCAGAGTTTTGGTGTCACAATGCCACGTTAGGCAGATCACAGACAAGGATCTGTCACCTGGGTGACCAGTGCAGAGTTATGATGTCACAATGACCCCTTAGGCAGATAACGAACATGGGTCTGTCGTAAGGGTGACGAGTGCAGTGTTGTGATGTCAAAATGCCCTCTTAGGCAGATCAAAGACAAGGTTCTGTCGCCTGGGTGACCAGTGCAGAGTCCTGATGTCACAATGCCCCCTTAGGCAGATCACAGAAAAGGGAATGTGACCTGGTTGCCCATTGCAGAGTTATGATGTCAGAATGCCGCCTTAGACACATCACAGACAAGCGTCTGTCACCTGGGTGACTAGTGCAGCGTTATGATGTCACAATGACCCTTAGGCAGATCACAGACAAGGGTCTGTCACCTGGGTGACCATTGCAGAGTTATGATGTCACAATGCCCCCTTAGGCAGATCAGAGACAAGGGTCTGTCACCTTGGTGACCAGCGCAGAGTTATGATGTGACAATGCCCACTTATGGAGATCAAAGACAATGGTCTATCACCAGGGTGACCCGTGCAGAATTATGATGCCACAATGCACCCTTTGGCAGATCACAGACAAGGGTCTGTCACCTAGGTGACCTGTGCAGAGTTATGATATCACAATGCCCCCGTAGGCGGATCACAGACAACGGTCAGTCACCTGCGTGACAAGTGCAGTGTTATGATGTCACAATGCCCCCTTAGGCAGATAACAGACAAGGGCATGTCACCTGGGTGCCCAGTGAAGAGTTATAATGTCACAATGCCCCCTTATGCACATCACAGTATAGGGACTGTCACCTCGGTGACCAGTGCAGAATTATGATGTCAAAATGCCCTCTCAGGCAGACCAAACACAGGGGTCGGTCACCTGGGTCACCAGTGCAGACTTATGATGTCACAATGCCCCTTAGGCAGATCACAGACAAGAGTCTGTCACCTGGGTGACCCGTGCAGGGTTATGTTGTCAGTATGCCCCCTTATGCAGAACACGGTCAAGGGTCTGCTACCTGGGTGATGTGTGCAGTGTTATGATGTCACATTGCCCCCTTAGGCAGATCACAGACAAGTGTCTGTCACCTGCGTGACCCGTGCAGAGTTATGAATTCACAATGCCCCCTTAGGCAGATCACAGACAAGGGTCAGTCACCTTTGTGACAAATTCAGAGTTATGAAGTCACAATGCCCCCTTAGGCAGATCACAGACAAGGGTCTGTCACCTGGGTGACCAGTGCAGAATTATGATGTCACAATGCCCCTTAGGCAGATCACAGAAAAGGGACTGTCACCAAGGTGCCCAAGGCTGAGTTATGATGTCACAATGCCCCCTTAGGCAGATCACAGACCAGGGCCTGTCAGCTGGGTGACCCGCGCAGTTTTATGATGTCACTATGCCCCCTTAGGCATATCAAAAACAAGGGCCAGTCACCTGGGTGAACAGTGCAGAGTTATGATGTCACAATGACACCTTAGGCAGATTAGAGACAAGGACCTGTCTCCTGTGTTAGCAGTGCAGTATTATGATGTCACAATGCCCCCTTAGGCGGATCACAGACAAGGGTCTGTCACCTGGGTGACCAGTGCAGAATTACGATGTCACAATGCCCCCTTAGGCAGATCACACACAAGGGTCTGTCACCTAGGTGAGCAGTGCAGAATTATGATGTCACAATGCTCCCTTACACAGATAACAGATAAGGGTCTGTCACCTGCGCGACCAGTGCAGAGTTATGATGTCACAATGCCCCCTTAGTGAGATCTCAGTCAAGGATCCCACAACTGGTTGACCAGTGCACAGTTATGGTGTCACAACGCCCCCTGAGGCAGATCACAGACAAGGGTCTGTCACCACGGTGACCAGTGCAGAGTTATGATGTCACAATGCCCAATTAGGCAGATCACAGACAAGGGTCTGTCACATGGGTGACCAGTGCAGAGTCATGATGTCACAATGCTGTCTTAGGCAGATCACAGAAATGGGCCTGTCACCTGGGTCCCCATTGCACAGTTATGATTTCAGAATGCCACCTTAGGCAGATCACAGACAAGGGTCTGTCACCTTGGTGACCAGCGCAGAGTTACGATGTCACAATGCCCCCTTATGTAGATCAAAACAAGGGTCTATCACCAGGGTGACCCGTGCAGTGTTATGATGTCACAAAGCTGCCTTAGGCAGATCACAGACAAGCGTCTGTCACCTGGGACAACAGTGCGGAGTTATGATGTCACAATGCCCCCTTAGGAGATCACAGACAAAGGCTTGTCACCTGGGTGACCCGTGCAGAGTTAAGATGTCACAATGCACCCTTAGGCAGATCACGGACAAGGGTCTGTACCCTGGGTGACCAGTGCAGAATTATGATGTCACAATGCCCCTTAGGCTGATGATAGACAAGTGTCTGCCACCTGGGTGTCCAGTGCAGAGTTATGATTTCATAATGCCCCCTTAGGCAGATCACAGACAAGGGTCTGTCACCTGGGTGACCATTGCAGAGTTATGAGGTCACAATGACCCCTTAGGCAGATCAAAGACCAGGGTCTGTCACCTGGGTGACGAGTGAAGAGTTATGATGTCACAATACCCCTTAGGCAGACCACAGACGAGGGTCTGTCACCTGGGTGACCAGTGCAGAGTTATGATGTCACAATGACCCCTTAGGCAGATTACAGACAAGGTTCTGTCAGCTGGGTGACCAGTGCAGTGTTATGATGTCACAATGCCCCCTTAGGGAGATCACAGACAAGGGTCTGTCACCAGGTCCACAAGTGCAGAGTTAGGATGTCACAATGCTCCCTTGGGCAGATGAAGGAAAAGGGTCTGTCACCTCCGTGACTAGTGCAGTGTTATGATGTCACAATGACCCCTTAGGCAGATCAAAGACAAGGGTCTGTCACCTGGATGACCAGGGCAGAGTTATGATGTCCCAATGCTGCCTTAGGAAGATCAAAGACAAGGGTCTGTCACCTGGGTGACCCATGCGGAATTACGATGTCACAGTGCCCCTTAGGCAGATCACAGACAAGGGTCTGTCACCACGGTGACCAGTGCAGGGTTATGATTTCACAATGCCCCCTTAGACAGATCACAGACAAGGGTCTTTCACCTGGGTGTGCAATGCAGAGTTATGATGTCACAATGCCCCCTTAGGGAGATCACAGAGAATGGTTCGTCCCCTGGTTGACCAGTGTGCAGTTGTGATGTTACAATGCCCCTTAGGCAGATCACAGACAAGGGTCTGTCACCACGGTGACCAGTGCAGAGTTATGACGTCACAATACCCACCTAGGCAGATCAAAGACAAGGGTCTGTCACTTGGGTGACCAGTGCAGAGTCATGATGTCACAATGCCGCCTTAGGCAGATCACAGAAATGGGCCTGTCACCTGGGTCCCCATTGCACAGTTTTGATGTCACAATGCCACCTTAGGCAGATCACAGACAAGGGTCAGTCACCTTGGTGACAAATTCAGAGTTATGATGTCACAATCCTCCTTAGGCTGATCACAGACAAGGGTCTGTCACCTGGGTGACCAGTGCAGAATTTTGATGTCACAATGCCTCTTAGGCAGATCACAGACAAGAGTCTGTCACCTGGGTGACCAGTGCAGTGTTATGATGTCACAATGCCCCCTTAGGCTGATCACATACAACGGTCTTTCACATGGGTGACTAGTGCAGATTTATGATCAGAATACCCCTTAGGACGATCACAGACAAGGGCCTGTCACCAAGGTGCCCAAGGCTGAGTTATGATGTCACAATGCACCCTTACGCAGATCACAGGCAAGGGTCTGACACTTTTGTGATGGGTGTAGAATTATGATATCACAATGCACCCTGAGGCAGATAACAGACAAGGGTCTGTCACCAGGGTGACCAGTGCCGAGTTATGATGTCACAATGCCCCGTAGGCAGATCACACACAATGGTCTGTCACCTGGGTGATGAGTGCAGAGTTATGATGTCACAATGACCCTTAAGCAGATGACAGACAAGGGTCTGTCACCTGGGAGACAAGTGCAGAATTACGATCTCACAATGCCCCCTTAAGCAGTTCACAGACAAGGGTCTGTCACCTGGTTTACCAGTGCAGATTTATGATGTCACAACGCCCCCTTAGGCAGATCACAGACAATGGTTTCTCACCTTGGTGACCAATGCAGAATTATGATGTCACAATGCTTCATTAGGCAGATCACAGAGAAGGGTCTGTCAACTGCGTGACCAGTGCAGAGTTATGATGTCACAAGGCCACCTTAGGGAGATCACAGACAAGGGCCTGCACCTGGGTACCCCGTGCAGAGTTATGATGTAACAATGCCCCCTTAGGCAGATAAAAGACAAGGGTCGGTCACCTGGGTTACCAGTGCACTGTTATGATGTCACAATGCCCCCTTAGGCAGATCACAGACAAGGGTCTGTCATCATGGTGACCAGTGCAGAGTTAAGATGCAACAACGCCCCCATAGGCAGATCACAGACAAGGGTCTGTCACCTGGGTGACCAATGCAGAGTTATGATGTCACAATGCCACTTAGGCAGATCACAGACAAGGTTCCATCACCTAGGTGACCAGGGAAGAGTTATGATGTCACAATGCCCACTTAGGCAGTTCACAGACAATGGTCTGTCACCTGGGTGACCAGTGCAGAGTTATGATGTCACAATGCCTCCTTAGGCATATCACAGACAATGGTCTGTCACCTTGGTGACCACTGCAGAGTTATGATGTCACATTGCCCCTTAGGCAGATCACAGACAATGGTTTCTCACCATGGTGACCAATGCAGAGGTATGATGTCAGAATGCCGCATTAGGCAGATCACAGACAGGGGTCTGTCAACTGCGTTACCAGTGCAGACTTATGATGTCACAATGCCCCCTTAGGCAGATCAAAGACAAGGGTCTGTCACCTGGGGGTCCCGTGCAGAGTTATGATGTCACAATACCCTCTTAGGCAGATAACAGACAAGGGTCTGCCACCAGAGTGACCAGTGCAGAGTTATGATGTCACAATTCCCACTTGGGCAGGTCAAGACAAGGGCCTGTCACCTGGGTTCCCAGTGCAGACTTATGATGTCACAATGCCCAATTAGGCAAATCACAGACAAGGATCTGTCTCCTGGGTGACCAGTGTAGAGATAAGATGTCACAATGACCCCTTAGGCAGATCACATTCAAGGGCCAGTCACATGGGTGACCCGAGCAGAGTTATGATGTGACAATGCACCTTTAGGCCGATCACAGACAAGGGTCTGTGACCTGGGTGCCCCGTGCCGAGTTAGGATGTCACAATGCACCCCTAGGCAGATCAAGGACCAGGGTCTGTCACGTGGTTGAACAGTGCAGAGTTATGACGTCAAAATGCCCCCTTCGGCATTTCACAGACAAGGCTATGTCACCTGGGTGACCAGTGCAGAGTTATGATGTCACAATGCCTCCTTAGGCTGATCACACACAATGGTCTGTCACCTTGGTGACCAGTGCAAAGTTATGATGTTGCAATGCACCCTTGGGCAGGTCACAGACAAGCATCTGTCACCTGGGTGTCCAGTGTAGAGTTATGATGTCACAATGCCCCATTAAGCAGATCACAGACAAGGGTCTGCCACCTGGGTGACCATTACAGAGTTATGATGTCACAATGCCCCCTTAGTAAGATCACAGAGAACGGTCTGTCACCTGGGTGACCAGTGCAGAATTATGATGTCACAATGCCCCCTTAGCTAGATCACAGACAAGGGTCTGTCACGTGGGTGACCAGTGCAGGTTTATGATGTCACAATGCACCCTTTGGCAGATAACGGAGAAGGATCTGTCACCAGGGTGAGCAGTGAATAGTTATGATATCACAATGCTCCTTTAGGCAGTTCACAGTCAAGGGTCTGTCACCTGGGTGACCAGTGGAGAGTTATGATGTCACAATGTCCCCTGAAGCAGATCACAGACAAGGGTCTGTCACCTGGGGTAGAAGTGCAGAGTTATGAAATCACAATGCCCCTTAGGCAGTTCACAGACAAGGGTCGGTCACCTGGGTGTCCAGTGCAGATTTATGATGTCACAACGCCCCTTTTGGCAGATCACAGAGAACGGTCTCTCACCTTGGTTTCCAATAGAGAGTTATGATATCAAAATGCCCCCTTAGGCAGATCACAGACAAGGGTCTGTTACCTGCGTGTCCAGTGCAGAGTTATGATGTCAGAATGCCACCTTAGGCAGATCACAGACAACGGTCTGTCACCTGGGTGACCCGTGCAGAATTATTATGTCACAATGCCCCCTTAGGCAGATAACAGAGAAGGGTCTGTCACCAGGGTGACCAGTGCCGAGTTATGATGTCACAATGCCACTTAGGCCGATCACAGACAAGGGTCTGTCACGTGGTTGATGAGTGCAGAGTTATGATGTTACAATGCCCCCTTAGGCAGATCACAGACAAGGTCCTGTCACCTGGGTGCCCAGTGCAGACTTATGAGGTCACAATGCCTCCTTAGGCAGATCACAGACAAGGGTCTGTCACCTGAGTGACCAGTGCAGAGTTATGATGTCACAATGCCCGCTTAGGCAGATCACAGACAAGGGTCTTTCACCTGGGTGAGCAATGCAGAGTTATGATGTCACAATGCCCCCTTAGGGGGATCACAGACAATGGTTCGTCTCCTGGTTGACCAGTGCACAGTTGTGATGTTACAATGCCCCTTAGGCAGATCACAGAAAAGGGTCTGTCACCACGGTGACCAGTGCAGAGTTATGAAGTCACAATGCCCACTTAGGCAGATCACAGACAAGGGTCTGTCACTTGGTTGACCAGTGCAGAGTCATGATGTCACAATGCCGCCTTAGGCAGATCACAGATATGGGCCTGTCACCTGAGTCCCCATTGCACAGCTTTGATGTCACAATGCCACCTTAGGCAGATCACAGACAAGAGTCTGTCACCTGGGTGACCAGTGCAGAGTTATGATGTCACAATGACCCCTTAGGCAGATAACGAACAAGGGTCTGTCGTAAGGGTGATGAGTGCAGTGTTGTGATGTCAAAATGCCCCCTTAGGCAGATCACAGACAAGGTTCTGTCGCCTGGGTGACCAGTGCAGAGTCCTGATGTCACAATGCCCCCTTAGGCAGATCACAGAAAAGGGAATGTGACCTGGTTGCCCATTGCAGAGTTATGATGTCACAATGCCACCTTAGACACATCACAGACAAGAGTCTGTCACCTGGGTGACCAGTGCAGCGTTATGATGTCACAATGACCCTTAGGCAGATCACAGACAAGGGTCTGTCACCTGGTTGACCAGTGCAGATTTATGATGTCACAACGCCCCCTTAAGCAGATCACAGACAATGGTTTCTCACCTTGGTGACCAATGCAGAATTATGATGTCACAATGCTTCATTAGGCAGATCACAGACAAGGGTCTGTCACCTGGGTGACCAGTGCAGATTTATGATGTCACAATGCCTCCTTAGGCATATCACAGACAATGGTCTGTCACCTTGGTGACCACTGCAGAGTTATCATGTCACATTGCCCCTTAGGCAGATCACTGACAATGGTTTCTCACCATGGTGACCAATGCAGAGTTATGATGTCACAATGCCGCATTAGGCAGATCACAGACAGGGGTCTGTCAACTGCGTGACCAGTGCAGACTTATGATGTCACAATGCCCCCTTAGGCAGATCAAAGACAAGGGTCTGTCACCTGGGTGTCCCGTGCAGAGTTATGACGTCACAATGCCCTCTTAGGCAGATAACAGACAAGGGTCTGCCACCAGGGTGACCAGTGCAGAGTTATGATGTCACAATGCCCACTTGGGCAGGTCAAGACAAGGGCCTGTCACCTGGGTTCCCAGTGCAGGCTTATGATGTCACAATGCCCAATTAGCCAAATCACAGACAAGGATCTGTCTCCTGGTTGACCAGTGTAGAGATAAGATGTCACAATGACCCCTTAGGCAGATCACATTCAAGGGCCTGTCACATGGGTGACCCGAGCAGAGTTATGATGTGACAATGCATCTTTAGGCCGATCACAGACAAGGGTCTGTGACCTGGGTGCCCCGTGCCGAGATACGATGTCACAATGCACCCTTAGGCAGATCAAGGACCAGGGTCTGTCACGTGGTTGAACAGTGCAGAGTTATGACGTCAAAATGCCCCCTTCGGCATTTCACAGACAAGCATCTGTCACCTGGGTGTCCAGTGTAGAGTAATGATGTCACAATGCCCCATTAAGCAGATCACAGACAAGGGTCTGCCACCTGGGTGACCATTACAGAGTTATGATGTCACAATGCCCCCTTAGTAAGATCACAGAGAACGGTCTGTCACCTGGGTGACCAGTGCAGAATTATGATGTCACAATGCCCCCTTAGCTAGATCACAGACAAGGGTCTGTCACGTGGGTGACCAGTGCAGGTTTATGATGTCACAATGCACCCTTTGGCAGATAACGGAGAAGGATCTGTCACCAGGGTGACCAGTGAAGAGTTATGATATCACAATGCTCCTTTAGGCAGTTCACAGTCAAGGGTCTGTCACCTGGGTGACCAGTGTAGAGTTCTGATGTCACAATGCCTCTTTAGGCAGATCACAGACAATGGTCTGTCACCTTAGAGACCACTGGAGAGTTATGATGTCAAAATGCCCCCTTAAGCAGATCAAAGACAAGGGTCTGTCATCTGAGAGACAAGTGCAGAGTTATGATGTCCCTATGCCCCTTAAGCAGTTCACAGACAAGGTCTGTCACCTGTGTGACCAGTGCAGACTTATGATGTCACAACGCCCCCTTAGGGAGATCACAGACAATGGTTTCTCACGTTGGTGACCAATGCAGAGTTATGATGTCACAATGTCCTCTTAGGCAGATAACAGACAAGGGTCTGCCACCAGGGTGACTAGTGCAGAGTTCTGATGTCACAATGCCCACTTAGGCAGGTAAAAGTCAAGGGCCTGTCACCTGGCTTCCCAATGCAGACTTATGATGTCACAATGCTCCCTTAGGCAAATCACAGACAAGGGTCTGTCTCCTGGGTGACCAGTGCAGAGTTAAGATGTCACAATGACCCCTTAGGCAGATCACATTCAAGCGCCTGTTACATGGGTGACCCGAGCAGAGTTATGATGTCACAATGCACCCTTATGCAGATCACAGGCAAGGGTCTGACACATTTGTGATGGGTGTAGAATTATGATGTCACAATGCACCCTGAGGCAGATAACAGACAAGGGTCTGTCACCAGGGTGACCAGTGCTGAGTTATGATGTCACAATGCCCCTTAGGCAGATCACAGACAATGGTCTGTCACCTGGGAGATGAGTGCAGAGTTATGATGTCACAATGCCCCTTAAGCAGATGACAGACAAGGGTCTGTCACCTGGGAGACAAGTGTAGAATTACGATGTCACAATGCCCCCTTAAGAAGTTCACAGACAAAGGTTTGTCACCTGGCTGACCAGTGCATATTTATGATGTCACAACGCCCCCTGAGGCAGATCACAGACAAGGGTCTGTCACCACGGTGACCAGTGCAGAGTTATGATGTCACAATGCCCAATTAGGCAGATCACAGACAAGGGTCTGTCACATGGGTGACCAGTGCAGAGTCATGATGTCACAATGCTGTCTTAGGCAGATCACAGAAATGGGCCTGTCACCTGGGTCCCCATTGCACAGTTATGATGTCAGAATGCCACCTTAGGCAGATCACAGACAAGGGTCTGTCACCTTGGTGACCAGCGCAGAGTTACGATGTCACAATGCCCCCTTATGTAGATCAAAACAAGGGTCTATCACCAGGGTGACCCGTGCAGTGTTATGATGTCACAAAGCTGCCTTAGGCAGATCACAGACAAGCGTCTGTCACCTGGGACAACAGTGCGGAGTTATGATGTCACAATGCCCCCTTAGGAGATCACAGACAAAGGCTTGTCACCTGGGTGACCCGTGCAGAGTTAAGATGTCACAATGCACCCTTAGGCAGATCACAGACACGGGTCTGTACCCTGGGTGACCAGTGCAGAATTATGATGTCACAATGCCCCTTAGGCTGATGATAGACAAGTGTCTGCCACCTGGGTGACCAGTGCAGAGTTATGATTTCATAATGCCCCCTTTGGCAGATCACAGACAAGGGTCTGTCACCTGGGTGACCATTGCAGAGTTATGAGGTCACAATGACCCCTTAGGCAGATCAAAGACCAGGGTCTGTCACCTGGGTGACGAGTGAAGAGTTATGATGTCACAATACCCCTTAGGCAGACCACAGACGAGGGTCTGTCACCTGGGTGACCAGTGCAGAGTTATGATGTCACAATGACCCCTTAGGCAGATTACAGACAAGGTTCTGTCAGCTGGGTGACCAGTGCAGTGTTATGATGTCACAATGCCCCCTTAGGGAGATCACAGACAAGGGTCTGTCACCTGGATGACCAGGGCAGAGTTATGATGTCCCAATGCTGCCTTAGGAAGATCAAAGACAAGGGTCTGTCACCTGGCAGAGCAGTACAGAATTATGATGTCACAATGCCACCTTAGGCAAAAAACAGACAAGGGTCTGTCACCTGGTTGACCCGTGAAGAGTTATGATGTCACAATGCACCCTTAGGCAGATCACAGACAATGGCTTGTCACCTGGGTGACCCGTGTGAGTTATGATGTCACAATGCAGCCTTAGGCAGATCACAGACAAGGGTCTGTCACCTGGGTGACCCATGCGGAATTACGATGTCACAGTGCCCCTTAGGCAGATGACAGACAAGTGTCTGTCACCTGGGTGAGCAGTGCAGGGTTATGATTTCACAATGCCCCCTTAGACAGATCACAGACAAGGGTCTTTCACCTGGGTGTGCAATGCAGAGTTATGATGTCACAATGCCCCCTTAGGGTGATCACAGAGAATGGTTCGTCCCCTGGTTGACCAGTGTGCAGTTGTGATGTTACAATGCCCCTTAGGCAGATCACAGACAAGGGTCTGTCACCACGGTGACCAGTGCAGAGTTATGACGTCACAATACCCACCTAGGCAGATCAAAGACAAGGGTCTGTCACTTGGGTGACCAGTGCAGAGTCATGATGTCACAATGCCACCTTAGGCAGATCACAGAAATGGGCCTGTCACCTGGGTCCCCATTGCACAGTTTTGATGTCACAATGCCACCTTAGGCAGATCACAGACAAGGGTCAGTCACCTTGGTGACAAATTCAGAGTTATGATGTCACAATCCTCCTTAGGCTGATCACAGACAAGGGTCTGTCACCTGGGTGACCAGTGCAGAATTATGATGTCACAATGCCTCTTAGGCAGATCACAGACAAGAGTCTGTCACCTGGGTGACCAGTGCAGTGTTATGATGTCACAATGCCCCCTTAGGCTGATCACATACAACGGTCTTTCACATGGGTGTCTAGTGCAGATTTATGATCAGAATACCCCTTAGGACGATCACAGATAAGGGCCTGTCACCAAGGTGCCCAAGGCTGAGTTATGATGTCACAATGCACCCTTACGCAGATCACAGGCAAGGGTCTGACACTTTTGTGATGGGTGTAGAATTATGATATCACAATGCACCCTGAGGCAGATAACAGACAAGGGTCTGTCACCAGGGTGACCAGTGCCGAGTTATGATGTCACAATGCCCCTTAGGCAGATCACAGACAATGGTCTGTCACCTGGGTGATGAGTGCAGAGTTATGATGTCACAATGCCCCTTAAGCAGATGACAGACAAGGGTCTGTCACCTGGGAGACAAGTGCAGAATTACGATGTCACAATGCCCCCTTAAGCAGTTCACAGACAAGGGTCTGTCACCTGGTTGACCAGTGCAGATTTATGATGTCACAACGCCCCCTTAGGCAGATCACAGACAATGGTTTCTCACCTTGGTGACCAATGCAGAATTATGATGTCACAATGCTTCGTTAGGCAGATCACAGACAAGGGTCTGTCAACTGCGTGACCAGTGCAGAGTTATGATGTCACAAGTACACCTTAGGGAGATCACAGACAAGGGCCTGTCACCTGGGTACCCCGTGCAGAGTTATGATGTAACAATGCCCCCTTAGGCAGATAAAAGACAAGGGTCGGTCACCTGGGTTACCAGTGCACTGTTATGATGTCACAATGCCCCCTTAGGCAGATCAGAGACAAGGTTCCATCACCTAGGTGACCAGGGCAGAGTTATGATGTCACAATGCCCACTTAGGCAGTTCACAGACAATGGTCTGTCACCTGGGTGACCAGTGCAGAGTTATGATGTCACAATGCCTCCTTAGGCATATCACAGACAATGGTCTGTCACCTTGGTGACCACTGCCGAGTTATCATGTCACATTGCCCCTTAGGCAGATCACAGACAATGGTTTCTCACCATGGTGACCAATGCAGAGGTATGATGTCAGAATGCCACATTAGGCAGATCACAGACAGGGGTCTGTCAACTGCGTGACCAGTGCAGACTGATGATGTCACAATGCCCCCTTAGGCAGATCAAAGACAAGGGTCTGTCCCCTGGGGGTCCCGTGCAGAATTATGATATCACAATACCCTCTTAGGCAGATAACAGACAAGGGTCTGCCACCAGAGTGAGCAGTGCAGAGTTATGATGTCACAATGCCCACTTGGGCAGGTCAAGAAAAGGGCCTGTCACCTGGGTTCCCAGTGCAGGCTTATGATGTCACAATGCCCAATTAGGCAAATCACAGACAAGGATCTGTCTCCTGGGTGACCAGTGTAGAGATAAGATGTCACAATGACCCCTTAGGCAGATCACATTCAAGGGGCAGTCACATGGGTGACCCGAGCAGAGTTATGATGTGACAATGCACCTTTAGGCCGATCACAGACAAGGGTCTGTGACCTGGGTGCCCCGTGCCGAGTTACGATGTCACAATGCACCCTTAGGCAGATCAAGGACCAGAGTCTGTCACGTGGTTGAACAGTGCAGAGTTATGACGTCAAAATGCCCCCTTCGGCATTTCACAGACAAGGCTATGTCACCTGGGTGACCAGTGCAGAGTTATGATGTCACAATGCCTCCTTAGGCTGATCACACACAATGGTCTGTCACCTTGGTGACCAGTGCAAAGTTATGATGTTGCAATGCATCCTTGGGCAGGTCACAGACAAGCATCTGTCACCTGGGTGTCCAGTGTAGAGTTATGATGTCACAATGCCCCATTAAGCAGATCACAGACAAGGGTCTGCCACCTGGGTGACCATTACAGAGTCATGATGTCACAATGCCCCCTTAGTAAGATCACAGAGAACGGTCTGTCACCTGGGTGACCAGTGCAGAATTATGATGTCACAATGCCCCCTTAGCTAGATCACAGACAAGGGTCTGTCACGTGGGTGACCAGTGCAGGTTTATGATGTCACAATGCACCCTTTGGCAGATAACGGAGAAGGATCTGTCACCAGGGTGAGCAGTGAAGAGTTATGATATCACAATGCTCCTTTAGGCAGTTCACAGTCAAGGGTCTGTCACCTGGGTGACCAGTGGAGAGTTATGATGTCACAATGTCCCCTGAAGCAGATCACAGACAAGGGTCTGTCACCTGGGGTAGAAGTGCAGAGTTATGAAATCACAATGCCCCTTAGGCAGTTCACAGACATGGGTCGGTCACCAGGGTGTCCAGTGCAGATTTATGATGTCACAATGCCCCTTTTGGCAGATCACAGAGAACGGTCTCTCACCTTGGTTTCCAATACAGAGTTATGATGTCACAATGCCCCCTTAGGCAGATCACAGACAAGGGTCTGTTACCTGTGTGACCAGTGCAGAGTTATGATGTCAGAATGCCACCTTAGGCTGATCACAGACAACGGTCTGTCACCTGGGTGACCCGTGCAGAATTATTATGTCACAATGCCCCTTAGGCAGATAACAGAGAAGGGTCTGTCACCAGGGTGACCAGTGCCGAGTTATGATGTCACAATGCCCCTTAGGCCGATCACAGACAAGGGTCTGTCACGTGGTTGATGAGTGCAGAGTTATGATGTTACAATGCCCCCTTTGGCAGATCACAGACAAGGTCCTGTCACCTGGGTGCCCAGTGCATACTTATGAGGTCACAATGCCTCCTTAGGCAGATCACAGACAAGGGTCTGTCACCTGAGTGACCAGTGCAGAGTTATGATGTCACAATGCCCGCTTAGGCAGATCACAGACAAGGGTCTGTCACCTGGGTGAGCAATGCAGAGTTATGATGTCACAATGCCCCCTTAGGGAGATCACAGACAATGGTTCGTCTCCTGGTTGACCAGTGCACAGTTGTGATGTTACAATGCCCCTTAGGCAGATCACAGAAAAGGGTCTGTCACCACGGTGACCAGTGCAGGGTTATGACGTCACAATGCCCACTTAGGCAGATCACAGACAAGGGTCTGTCACTTGGTTGACCAGTGCAGAGTCATGATGTCACAATGCCGCCTTAGGCAGATCACAGATATGGGCCTGTCACCTGAGTCCCCATTGCACAGCTTTGATGTCACAATGCCACCTTAGGCAGATCACAGACAAGAGTCTGTCACCTGGGTGACCAGTGCAGAGTTATGATGTCACAATGACCCCTTAGGCAGATAACGAACAAGTGTCTGTCATAAGGGTGATGAGTGCAGTGTTGTGATGTCAAAATGCCCCCTTAGGCAGATCACAGACAAGGTTCTGTCGCCTGGGTGACCAGTGCAGAGTCCTGATGTCACAATGCCCCCTTAGGCAGATCACAGAAAAGGGAATGTGACCTGGTTGCCCATTGCAGAGTTATGATGTCACAATGCCACCTTAGACACATCACAGACAAGAGTCTGTCACCTGGGTGACCAGTGCAGCGTTATGATGTCACAATGACCCTTAGGCAGATCACAGACAAGGGTCTGTCACCTGGGGAACCAGGGCAGAGTTATGATGTCACAATGACTCCTTAGGCAGATCAAAGACAAGGGTCTGTCACCTGGGTGACCATTGCAGAGTTATGATGTCACAATGCCCCGTTAGGCAGATCAGAGACAAGGGTCTGTCACCTTGGTGACCAGCGCAGAGTTATGATGTGACAATGCCCACTTATGGAGATCAAAGACAATGGTCTATCACCATGGTGACCCGTGCAGAGTTATGATGTCACAATGCAACCTTTGGCAGATCACAGACAAGGGTCTGTCACCTAGGTGACCCGTGCAGAATTATGATATCACAATGCCCCCGTAGGCGGATCACAGACAACTGTCAGTCACCTGGGTGACAAGTGCAGTGTTATGATGTCACAATGCCCCCTTAGGCAGATAACAGACAAGGGCATGTCACCTGGGTGCCCAGTGAAGAGTTATAATGTCACAATGCCCCCTTATGCACATCACAGACTAGGGAATGTCACCTCGGTGACCAGTGCAGAATTATGATGTCAAAATGCCCCCTCAGGCAGATCAAACACAGGGGTCTGTCACCTGGGTCACCAGTGCAGACTTATGATGTCACAATGCCCCTTAGGCAGATCACAGACAAGAGTCTGTCACCTGGGTGACCCGTGCAGGGTAATGATATCAGTATGCCCCCTTATGCAGATCACGGTCAAGCGTCTGCTACCTGGGTGATGTGTGCAGTGTTATGATGTCACATTGCCCCCTTAGGCAGATCACAGACAAGTGTCTGTCACCTGCGTGACCCGTGCAGAGTTATGAATTCACAATGTCCTCTTAGGCGGATCACAGACAAGGGTCCGTCACCTTGGTGACAAATTCAGAGTTATAATGTCACAATGCCCCCTTAGGCAGATCACAGACAAGGGTCTGTCACCTGGGTGACCCATGCAGAATTATGATGTCACAATGCCCCTTAGGCAGCTCACAGACAAGGGTCTGACACCAGGGTGACCAGTACAGTGTTATGATGTCACAATGCCCCCTTAGGCTGATCACACACAACGGTCTTTCACATGGGTGACGAGTGCAGATTTATGATCAGAATGCCCCCTTAGGACGATCACAGACAAGGGCCTGTCACCAAGGTGCCCAAGGCTGAGTTATGATGTCACAATGACCCCTTAGGCAGATCACAGTCAAGGGTCTGTCACCTGGGTGACCAGTGGAGAGTTATGATGTCACAATGCCCCCTTAAGCAGATCACAGTCAAGGGTGTGTCACCTGGGTGACCAGTGCAGATTTATGTTGTTACAACGCCCCTTTAGGCAGATCACAGACAATGGTTTCTCACCTTGGTGACCAATGCAGTGTTATGAGGTCACAATGCCGCTTTAGACAGATCACAGACAAGGGTCTGTCAACTGCGTGACCAGTGCAGAGTTATGATGTCACAATGCCCCCTTAGGCAGATCACAGACAAGGGTCTGTCACCTGGGAGACAAGTGCAGAATTACGATGTCACAATGCCCCCTTAAGCAGTTCACAGACAAGGGTCTGTCACCTGGTTGACCAGTGCAGATTTATGATGTCACAACGCCCCCTTAGGCAGATCACAGACAATGGTTTCTCACCTTGGTGACCAATGCAGAATTATGATGTCACAATGCTTCATTCGGCAGATCACAGACAACGGTCTGTCACCTGGGTGACCAGTGCAGATTTATGATGTCACAATGCCTCCTTAGGCATATCACAGACAATGGTCTGTCACCTTGGTGACCACTGCAGAGTTATCATGTCACATTGCCCCTTAGGCAGATCACTGACAATGGTTTCTCACCATGGTGACCAATGCAGAGTTATGATGTCACAATGCCGCATTAGGCAGATCACAGACAGGGGTCTGTCAACTGCGTGACCAGTGCAGACTTATGATGTCACAATGCCCCCTTAGGCAGATCAAAGACAAGGGTCTGTCACCTGGGTGTCCCGTGCAGAGTTATGACGTCACAATGCCCTCTTAGGCAGATAACAGACAAGGGTCTGCCACCAGGGTGACCAGTGCAGAGTTATGATGTCACAATGCCCACTTGGGCAGGTCAAGACAAGGGCCTGTCACCTGGGTTCCCAGTGCAGACTTATGATGTCACAATGCCCAATTAGGCAAATCACAGACAAGGATCTGTCTCCTGGGTGACCAGTGTAGAGATAAGATGTCACAATGCCCCCTTCGGCATTTCACAGACAAGCATCTGTCACCTGGGTGTCCAGTGTAGAGTAATGATGTCCAATGCCCCATTAAGCAGATCACAGACAAGGGTCTGCCACCTGGGTGACCATTACAGAGTTATGATGTCACAATGCCCCCTTAGTAAGATCACAGAGAACGGTCTGTCACCTGGGTGACCAGTGCAGAATTATGATGTCCCAATGCCCCCTTTGCTAGATCACAGACAAGGGTCTGTCACGTGGGTGACCAGTGCAGGTTTATGATGTCACAATGCACCCTTTGGCAGATAACGGAGAAGGATCTGTCACCAGGGTGACCAGTGAAGAGTTATGATATCACAATGCTCCTTTAGGCAGTTCACAGTCAAGGGTATGTCACCTGGGTGACCAGTGTAGAGTTCTGATGTCACAATGCCTCTTTAGGCAGAACACAGACAATGGTCTGTCACCTTAGAGACCACTGGAGAGTTATGATGTCAAAATGCCCCCTTAAGCAGATCAAAGACAAGGGTCTGTCACCTGAGAGACAAGTGCAGAGTTATGATGTCCCTATGCCCCTTAAGCAGTTCACAGACAAGGTCTGTCACCTGTGTGACCAGTGCAGACTTATGATGTCACAACGCCCCCTTAGGGAGATCACAGACAATGGTTTCTCACGTTGGTGACCAATGCAGAGTTATGATGTCACAATGCCTTCTTAGGCAGATCACAGCCAATGGTCTGTCACCTGGGTGACCAGTGCAGAGTTACGATGTCACAATGCCCCCTTAGGCAGATCACAGACAAGGGACTGTCACCTTGTTGACGAGTGCAGGGTTATGATGTCACAATGACCCCTTAGGCAGATAACGGAAAAGGATCTGTCACCAGGGTGACCAGTGAAAAGTTATGATGTCACAATGCCCCGTTAGGCAGTTCATAGTCAAGGGTCTGTCACCTAGGTGACCAGTGGAGAGTTATGATGTCACAATGCCCCCTTAAGCAGATCACAGACAAGGGTCTATCACCTGGGGGACAAGTGCAGAGTTATGAAGTCACAATGCACCCTTAGGCAGTTCACAGACAAGGGTCTGTAACTGGGTGTCCAGTGCAGATTTATGATGTCACAACCCCCCTTTAGGCAGATCACAGACAATGGTCTCTCACCATGGTAACCAATGCAGAGTTATGGTGTCACAATTCCCCCTTAGGCAGATCACAGACAAGGTTCTGTTACCTGCGTGACCAGTGCAGAGCTTTGATGTCACAATGCCCCTTAGGCAGATCACAGACAATGGTCTGTCACCTTGGTGACCAGTGCAGAGTTATGATGTCACATTGCCCCCTTAGGCAGATCACAGGCAATGGTTTCTCACCGTGGTGACCAATGCAGTGTTATGGTGTCACAATGCCGCATTAGACTGTTCACAGACAAGGGTCTGTCAACTGCTTGACCAGTGCAGACTTATGATGTCACAATGCCCCCTTAGGCAGATCAAAGACAAGGGTGTGTCACCTGGGTGTCCCGTGCAGAGTTATGATGTCACAATGTCCTCTTAGGCAGATAACAGACAAGGGTCTGCCACCAGGGTGACTAGTGCAGAGTTCTGATGTCACAATGCCCACTTAGGCAGGTCAAAGTCAAGGGCCTGTCACCTGGGTTCCCAATGCAGACTTATGATGTCACAATGCTCCCTTAGGCAAATCACAGACAAGGGTCTGTCTCCTGGGTGACCAGTGCAGAGTTAAGATGTCACAATGACCCCTTAGGCAGATCACATTCAAGCGCCTGTCACATGGGTGACCCGAGCAGAGTTATGATGTCACAATGCACCCTTACGCAGATCACAGGCAAGGGTCTGACACATTTGTGATGGGTGTAGAATTATGATGTCACAATGCACCCTGAGGCAGATAACAGACAAGGGTCTGTCACCAGGGTGACCAGTGCTGAGTTATGATGTCACAATGCCCCTTATGCAGATCACAGACAATGGTCTGTCACCTGGGAGATGAGTGCAGAGTTATGATGTCACAATGCCCCTTAAGCAGATGACAGAAAAGGGTCTGTCACCTGGGAGACAAGTGCAGAATTACGATGTCACAATGCCCCCTTAAGCAGTTCACAGACAAGGGTCTGTCACCTGGTTGACCAGTGCAGATTTATGATGTCACAATGCCTCCTTAGGCATATCACAGACAATGGTCTGTCACCTTTTTGACCACTGCAGAGTTATGATGTCACATTGCCCCTTAGGCAGATCACAGACAATGGTTTCTCACCTTGGTGACCAATGCAGAATTATGATGTCACAATGCTTCGTTAGGCAGATCACAGACAAGGGTCTGTCAACTGCGTGACCAGTGCAGAGTTATGATGTCACAAGGCCACCTTAGGGAGATCACAGACAAGGGCCTGCACCTGGGTACCCCCTGCAGAGTTATGATGTAACAATGCCCCCTTAGGCAGATAAAAGACAAGGGTCGGTCACCTGGGTTACCAGTGCACTGTTATGATGTCACAATGCCCCCTTAGGCAGATCACAGACAAGGGTCTGTCATCATGGTGACCAGTGCAGAGTTAAGATGCAACAACGCCCCCATAGGCAGATCACAGACAAGGGTCTGTCACCTGGGTGACCAATGCAGAGTTATGATGTCACAAGACCACTTAGGCAGATCACAGACAAGGTTCCATCACCTAGGTGACCAGGGCAGAGTTATGATGTCACAATGCCCACTTAGGCAGTTCACAGACAATGGTCTGTCACCTGGGTGACCAGTGCAGAGTTATGATGTCACAATGCCTCCTTAGGCATATCACAGACAATGGTCTGTCACCTTTTTGACCACTGCAGAGTTATGATGTCACATTGCCCCTTTGGCAGATCACAGACAATGGTTTCTCACCATGGTGACCAATGCAGAGGTATGATGTCAAAATGCCCTCTTAGGCAGATCAAAGACAAGGTTCTCTCGCCTGGGTGACCAGTGCAGACTCCTGATGTCACAATGCCCCCTTAGGCAGATCACAGAAAAGGGAATGTGACCTGGTTGCCCATTGCAGAGTTATGATGTCAGAATGCCGCCTTAGACACATCACAGACAAGCGTCTGTCACCTGGGTGACCAGTGCAGCGTTATGATGTCACAATGACCCTTAGGCAGATCACAGACAAGGGTCTGTCACCTGGGGGACCAGTGCAGATTTATGATGTCCCAATGACTCCTTAGGCAGATCAAAGACAAGGGTCTGTCACCTGGGTGACCATTGCAGAGTTATGATGTCACAAGGCCCCCTTAGGCAGATCAGAGACAAGGGTGTGTCACCTTGGTGACCAGCGCAGAGTTATGATGTGACAATGCCCACTTATGGAGATCAAAGACAATGGTCTATCACCAGGGTGACCCATGCAGAATTATGATGCCACAATGCACCCTTTGGCAGATCACAGACAAGGGTCTGTCACCTAGGTGACCTGTGCAGAGTTATGATATCACAATGCCCCCGTAGGCGGATCACAGACAACGGTCAGTCACCTGGGTGACAAGTGCAGTGTTATGATGTCACAATGCCCCCTTAGGCAGATAACAGACAAGGGCATGTCACCTGGGTGCCCAGTGAAGAGTTATAATGTCACAATGCCCCCTTATGCACATCACATACTAGGGACTGTCACCTCGGTGACCAGTGCAGAATTATGATGTCAAAATGCCCTCTCAGGCAGACCAAACACAGGGGTCTGTCACCTGGGTCACCAGTGCAGACTTATGATGTCACAATGCCCCTTAGGCAGATCACAGACAAGAGTCTGTCACCTGGGTGACCCGTGCAGGGTTATGTTGTCAGTATGCCCCCTTATGCAGAACACGGTCAAGGGTCTGCTACCTGGGTGATGTGTGCAGTGTTATGATGTCACATTGCCCCCTTAGGCAGATCACAGACAAGTGTCTGTCACCTGCGTGACCCGTGCAGAGTTATGAATTCACAATGCCCCCTTAGGCAGATCACAGACAAGGGTCAGTCACCTTTGTGACAAATTCAGAGTTATGAAGTCACAATGCCCCCTTAGGCAGATCACAGACAAGGGTCTGTCACCTGGGTGACCAGTGCAGAATTATGATGTCACAATGCCCCTTAGGCAGATCACAGACAAGGGCCTGTCACCAAGGTGCCCAAGGCTGAGTTATGATGTCACAATGCCCCCTTAGGCAGATCACAGACCAGGGCCTGTCAGCTGGGTGACCCGCGCAGTTTTATGATGTCACTATGCCTCCTTAGGCATATCAAAAACAAGGGCGAGTCACCTGGGTGAACAGTGCAGAGTTATGATGTCACAATGCCACCTTAGGCAGATTAGAGACAAGGACCTGTCACCTGTGTTAGCAGTGCAGTATTATGATGTCACAATGCCCCCTTAAGCAGATCACAGACAAGGGTCTATCACCTGGGGGACAAGTGCAGAGTTATGAAGTCACAATGCACCCTTAGGCAGTTCACAGACAAGGGTCTGTAACTGGGTGTCCAGTGCAGATTTATGATGTCACAACCCCCCTTTAGGCAGATCACAGACAATGGTCTCTCACCATGGTAACCAATGCAGAGTTATGGTGTCACAATTCCCCTTAGGCAGATCACAGACAAGGTTCTGTTACCTGCGTGACCAGTGCAGAGCTTTGATGTCACAATGCCCCTTAGGCAGATCACAGACAATGGTCTGTCACCTTGGTGACCAGTGCAGAGTTATGATGTCACATTGCCCCCTTAGGCAGATCACAGGCAATGGTTTCTCACCGTGGTGACCAATGCAGTGTTATGGTGTCACAATGCCGCATGAGACTGTTCACAGACAAGGGTCTGTCAACTGCTTGACCAGTGCAGACTTATGATGTCTCAATGCCCCCTTAGGCAGATCAAAGACAAGGGTGTGTCACCTGGGTGTCCCGTGCAGAGTTATGATGTCACAATGCCCTCTTAGGCAGATAACAGACAAGGGTCTGCCACCAGGGTGACTAGTGCAGAGTTCTGATGTCACAATGCCCACTTAGGCAGGTCAAAGTCAAGGGCCTGTCACCTGGGTTCCCAATGCAGACTTATGATGTCACAATGCTCCCTTAGGCAAATCACAGACAAGGGTCTGTCTCCTGGGTGACCAGTGCAGAGTTAAGATGTCACAACGACCCCTTAGGCAGATCACATTCAAGCGCCTGTCACATGGGTGACCCGAGCAGAGTTATGATGTCACAATGCACCCTTACGCAGATCACAGGCAAGGGTCTGACACATTTGTGATGGGTGTAGAATTATGATGTCACAATGCACCCTGAGGCAGATAACAGACAAGGGTCTGTCACCAGGGTGACCAGTGCTGAGTTATGATGTCACAATGCCCCTTATGCAGATCACAGACAATGGTCTGTCACCTGGGAGATGAGTGCAGAGTTATAATGTCACAATGCCCCTTAAGCAGATGACAGAAAAGGGTCTGTCACCTGGGAGACAAGTGCAGAATTACCATGTCACAATGCCCCCTTAAGCAGTTCACAGACAAGGGTCTGTCACCTGGTTGACCAGTGCAGATTTATGATGTCACAATGCCTCCTTAGGCATATCACAGACAATGGTCTGTCACCTTTTTGACCACTGCAGAGTTATGATGTCACATTGCCCCTTAGGCAGATCACAGACAATGGTTTCTCACCTTGGTGACCAATGCAGAATTATGATGTCACAATGCTTCGTTAGGCAGATCACAGACAAGGGTCTGTCAACGGCGTGACCAGTGCAGAGTTATGATGTCACATGGCCACCTTAGGGAGATCACAGACAAGGGCCTGTCACCTGGGTACCCCGTGCAGAGTTATGATGTAACAATGCCCCCTTAGGCAGATAAAAGACAAGGGTCGGTCACCTGGGTTACCAGTGCACTGTTATGATGTCACAATGCCCCCTTAGGCAGATCACAGACAAGGGTCTGTCATCATGGTGACCAGTGCAGAGTTAAGATGCAACAACGCCCCCATAGGCAGATCACAGACAAGGGTCTGTCACCTGGGTGACCAATGCAGAGTTATGATGTCACAAGGCCACTTAGGCAGATCACAGACAAGGTTCCATCACCTAGGTGACCAGGGCAGAGTTATGATGTCACAATGCCCACTTAGGCAGTTCACAGACTATGGTCTGTCACCTGGGTGACCAGTGCAGAGTTATGATGTCACAATGCCTCCTTAGGCATATCACAGACAATGGTCTGTCACCTTTTTGACCACTGCAGAGTTATGATGTCACATTGCGCCTTTGGCAGATCACAGACAATGGTTTCTCACCATGGTGACCAATGCAGAGGTATGATGTCAAAATGCCCTCTTAGGCAGATCAAAGACAAGGTTCTCTCGCCTGGGTGACCAGTGCAGACTCCTGATGTCACAATGCCCCCTTAGGCAGATCACAGAAAAGGGAATGTGACCTGGTTGCCCATTGCAGAGTTATGATGTCAGAATGCCGCCTTAGACACATCACAGACAAGCGTCTGTCACCTGGGTGACCAGTGCAGCGTTATGATGTCACAATGACCCTTAGGCAGATCACAGACAAGGGTCTGTCACCTGGGGGACCAGTGCAGATTTATGATGTCCCAATGACTCCTTAGGCAGATCAAAGACAAGGGTCTGTCACCTGGGTGACCATTGCAGAGTTATGATGTCACAAGGCCCCCTTAGGCAGATCAGAGACAAGGGTGTGTCACCTTGGTGACCAGTGCAGAGTTATGATGTGACAATGCCCACTTATGGAGATCAAAGACAATGGTCTATCACCAGGGTGACCCATGCAGAATTATGATGCCACAATGCACCCTTTGGCAGATCACAGACAAGGGTCTGTCACCTAGGTGACCTGTGCAGAGTTATGATATCACAATGCCCCCGTAGGCGGATCACAGACAACGGTCAGTCACCTGGGTGACAAGTGCAGTGTTATGATGTCACAATGCCCCCTTAGGCAGATAACAGACAAGGGCATGTCACCTGGGTGCCCAGTGAAGAGTTATAATGTCACAATGCCCCCTTATGCACATCACATACTAGGGACTGTCACCTCGGTGACCAGTGCAGAATTATGATGTCAAAATGCCCTCTCAGGCAGACCAAACACAGGGGTCTGTCACCTGGGTCACCAGTGCAGACTTATGATGTCACAATGCCCCTTAGGCAGATCACAGACAAGAGTCTGTCACCTGGGTGACCCGTGCAGGGTTATGTTGTCAGTATGCCCCCTTATGCAGAACACGGTCAAGGGTCTGCTACCTGGGTGATGTGTGCAGTGTTATGATGTCACATTGCCCCCTTAGGCAGATCACAGACAAGTGTCTGTCACCTGCGTGACCCGTGCAGAGTTATGAATTCACAATGCCCCCTTAGGCAGATCACAGACAAGGGTCAGTCACCTTTGTGACAAATTCAGAGTTATGAAGTCACAATGCCCCCTTAGGCAGATCACAGACAAGGGTCTGTCACCTGGGTGACCAGTGCAGAATTATGATGTCACAATGCCCCTTAGGCAGATCACAGACAAGGGCCTGTCACCAAGGTGCCCAAGGCTGAGTTATGATGTCACAATGCCCCCTTAGGCAGATCACAGACCAGGGCCTGTCAGCTGGGTGACCCGCGCAGTTTTATGATGTCACTATGCTTCCTTAGGCATATCAAAAACAAGGGCCAGTCACCTGGGTGAACAGTGCAGAGTTATGATGTCACAATGCCACCTTAGGCAGATTAGAGACAAGGACCTGTCACCTGTGTTAGCAGTGCAGTATTATGATGTCACAATGCCCCCTTAGGCGGATCACAGACAAGGGTCTGTCACCTGGGTGACCAGTGCAGAATTGCGATGTCACAATGCCCTCTTAGGCAGATCACACACAAGGGTCTTTCACCTAGGTGAGCAGTGCAGAATTATGATGTCACAATGCCCCCTTACACAGATAACAGATAAGGGTCTGTCACCTGCGTGACCAGTGCAGAGTTATGATGTCACAATGCCCCCTTAGTGAGATCTCAGTCAAGGATCCCACAACTGGTTGACCAGTGCACAGTTATGGTGTCACAACGCCCCCTGAGGCAGATCACAGACAAGGGTCTGTCACCACGGTGACCAGTGCAGAGTTATGATGTCACAATGCCCAATTAGGCAGATCACAGACAAGGGTCTGTCACATGGGTGACCAGTGCAGAGTCATGATGTCACAATGCTGTCTTAGGCAGATCACAGAAACGGGCCTGTCACCTGGGTCCCCATTGCACAGTTATGATGTCAGAATGCCACCTTAGGCAGATCACAGACAAGGGTCTGTCACCTTGGTGACCAGCGCAGAGTTACGATGTCACAATGCCCCCTTATGTAGATCAAAACAAGGGTCTATCACCAGGGTGACCCGTGCAGTGTTATGATGTCACAAAGCTGCCTTAGGCAGATCACAGACAAGCGTCTGTCACCTGGGACAACAGTGCGGAGTTATGATGTCACAATGCCCCCTTAGGAGATCACAGACAAAGGCTTGTCACCTGGGTGACCCGTGCAGAGTTAAGATGTCACAATGCACCCTTAGGCAGATCACAGACAAGGGTCTGTACCCTGGGTGACCAGTGCAGAATTATGATGTCACAATGCCCCTTAGGCTGATGATAGACAAGTGTCTGCCACCTGGGTGTCCAGTGCAGAGTTATGATTTCATAATGCCCCCTTAGGCAGATCACAGACAAGGGTCTGTCACCTGGGTGACCATTGCAGAGTTATGAGGTCACAATGACCCCTTAGGCAGATCAAAGACCAGGGTCTGTATCCTGGGTGACCAGTGAAGAGTTATGATGTCACAATACACCTTAGGCAGACCACAGACGAGGGTCTGTCACCTGGGTGACCAGTGCAGAGTTATGATGTCACAATGACCCCTTAGGCAGATTACAGACAAGGTTCTGTCAGCTGGGTGACCAGTGCAGTGTTATGATGTCACAATGCCCCCTTAGGGAGATCACAGACAAGGGTCTGTCACCTGGTCCACAAGTGCAGAGTTAGGTTGTAACAATGCTCCCATGGGCAGATGAAGGAAAAGGGTCTGTCACCTCCATGACTAGTGCAGTGTTATGATGTGACAATGCACCTTTAGGCCGATCACAGACAAGGGTCTGTGACCTGGGTGCCCAGTGCCGAGTTAGGATGTCACAATGCACCCTTAGGCAGATCAAGGACCAGAGTCTGTCACGTGGTTGAACAGTGCAGAGTTATGACGTCAAAATGCCCCCTTCGGCATTTCACAGACAAGGCTATGTCACCTGGGAGACCCGTGAAGAGTTATAATGTCACAATGCACCCTTAGGCAGATCACAGACAATGCCTTGTCACCTGGGTGACCCGTGCAGAGTTATGATGTCACAATGCACCCTTAGGCAGATCACAGACAAGGGTCTGTCACCTGGGTGACCCATGCGGAATTACGATGTCACAGTGCCCCTTAGGCAGATCACAGACAAGGGTCTGTCACCACGGTGACCAGTGCAGGGTTATGATTTCACAATGCCCCCTTAGACAGATCACAGACAAGGGTCTTTCACCTGGGTGTGCAATGCAGAGTTATGATGTCACAATGCCCCCTTAGGGAGATCACAGAGAATGGTTCATCCCCTGGTTGACCAGTGTGCAGTTGTGATGTAACAATGCCCCTTAGGCAGATCACAGACAAGGGTCTGTCACCACGGTGACCAGTGCAGAGTTATGACGTCACAATACCCACCTAGGCAGATCAAAGACAAGGGTCTGTCACTTGGGTGACCAGTGCAGAGTCATGATGTCACAATGCCGCCTTAGGCAGATCACAGAAATGGGCCTGTCACCTGGGTCCCCATTGCACAGTTTTGATGTCACAATGCCACCTTAGGCAGATCACAGACAAGGGTCAGTCACCTTGGTGACAAATTCAGAGTTATGATGTCACAATCCTCCTTAGGCTGATCACAGACAAGGGTCTGTCACCTGGGTGACCAGTGCAGAATTATGATCTCACAATGCCTCTTAGGCAGATCACAGACAAGAGTCTGTCACCTGGGTGACCAGTGCAGTGTTATGATGTCACAATGCCCCCTTAGGCTGATCACATACAACGGTCTTTCACATGGGTGACTAGTGCAGATTTATGATCAGAATACCCCTTAGGACGATCACAGACAAGGGCCTGTCACCAAGGTGCCCAAGGCTGAGTTATGATGTCACAATGCACCCTTACGCAGATCACAGGCAAAGGTCTGACACTTTTGTGATGGGTGTAGAATTATGATATCACAATGCACCCTGAGGCAGATAACAGACAAGGGTCTGTCACCAGGGTGACCAGTGCCGAGTTATGATGTCACAATGCCCCTTAGGCAGATCAAAGACAATGGTCTGTCACCTGGGTGATGAGTGCAGAGTTATGATGTCACAATGCCCCTTAAGCAGATGACAGACAAGGGTCTGTCACCTGGGAGACAAGTGCAGAATTACGATGTCACAATGCCCCCTTAAGCAGTTCACAGACAAGGGTCTGTCACCTGGTTTACCAGTGCAGATTTATGATGTCACAACGCCCCCTTAGGCAGATCACAGACAATGGTTTCTCACCTTGGTGACCAATGCAGAATTATGATGTCACAATGCTTCATTAGGCAGATCACAGACAAGGGTCTGTCAACTGCGTGACCAGTGCAGAGTTATGATGTCACAAGGCCACCTTAGGGAGATCACAGACAAGGGCCTGTCACCTGGGTACCCCGTGCAGAGTTATGATGTAACAATGCCCCCTGAGGCAGATAAAAGGCAAGGGTCGGTCACCTGGGTTACCAGTGCACTGTTATGATGTCACAATGCCCCCTTAGGCAGATCACAGACAAGGGTCTGTCATCATGGTGACCAGTGCAGAGTTAAGATGCAACAACGCCCCCATAGGCAGATCACAGACAAGGGTCTGCCACCTGGGTGACCAATGCAGAGTTATGATGTCACAATGCCACTTAGGCAGATCACAGACAAGGTTCCATCACCTAGGTGACCAGGGCAGAGTTATGATGTCACAATGCCCACTTAGGCAGTTCACAGACAATGGTCTGTCACCTGGGTGACCAGTGCAGAGTTATGATGTCACAATGCCTCCTTAGGCATATCACAGACAATGGTCTGTCACCTTGGTGACCACTGCAGAGTTATGATGTCACATTGCCCCTTAGGCAGATCACAGACAATGGTTTCTCACCATGGTGACCAATGCAGAGGTATGATGTCACAGTGCCGCATTAGGCAGATCACAGACAGGGGTCTGTCAACTGCGTGACCAGTGCAGACTTATGATGTCACAATGCCCCCTTAGGCAGATCAAAGACAAGGGTCTGTCACCTGGGTGTCCCGTGCAGAGTTATGATGTCACAATACCCTCTTAGGCAGATAACAGACAAGGGTCTGCCACCAGAGTGACCAGTGCAGAGTTATGATGTCACAATGCCCACTTGGGCAGGTCAAGACAAGGGCCTGTCACCTGGGTTCCCAGTGCAGATTTATGATGTCACAATGCCCATTTAGGCAAATCACAGACAAGGATCTGTCTCCTGGGTGACCAGTGTAGAGATAAGATGTCACAATGACCCCTTAGGCAGATCACATTCAAGGAGCAGTCACATGGGTGACCCGAGCAGAGTTATGATGTGACAATGCACCTTTAGGCCGATCACAGACAAGGGTCTGTGACCTGGGTGCCCCGTGCCGAGTTAGGATGTTACAATTCACCCTTAGGCAGATCAAGGACCAGAGTCTGTCACGTGGCTGAACAGTGCAGAGTTATGACGTCAAAATGCCCCCTTCGGCATTTCACAGACAAGGCTATGTCACCTGGGTGACCAGTGCAGAGTTATGATGTCACAATGCCTCCTTAGGCTGATCACACACAATGGTCTGTCACCTTGGTGACCAGTGCAAAGTTATGATGTTGCAATGCACCCCTGGGCAGGTCACAGACAAGCATCTGTCACCTGAGTGTCCAGTGTAGAGTTATGATGTCACAATGCCCCATTAAGCAGATCACAGACAAGGGTCTGCCACCTGGGTGACCATTACAGAGTTATGATGTCACAATGCCCCCTTAGTAAGATCACAGAGAACGGTCTGTCACCTGGGTGACCAGTGCAGGTTTATGATGTCACAATGCACCCTTTGGCAGATAACGGAGAAGGATCTGTCACCAGGGTGAGCAGTGAAGAGTTATGATATCACAATGCTCCTTTAGGCAGTTCACAGTCAAGGGTCTGTCACCTGGGTGACCAGTGGAGAGTTATGATGTCACAATGTCCCCTGAAGCAGATCACAGACAAGGGTCTGTCACCTGGGGTAGAAGTGCAGAGTTATGAAATCACAATGCCCCTTAGGCAGTTCACAGACAAGGGTCGGTCACCTGGGTGTCCAGTGCAGATTTATGATGTCACAACGCCCCTTTTGGCAGATCACAGAGAACGGTCTCTCACCTTGGTTTCCAATACAGAGTTATGATGTCACAATGCCCCCTTAGGCAGATCACAGACAAGGGTCTGTTACCTGCGTGACCAGTGCAGAGTTATGATGTCAGAATGCCACCTTAGGCAGATCACAGACAACGGTCTGTCACCTGGGTGACCCGTGCAGAATTATTATGTCACAATGCCCCCTTAGGCAGATAACAGAGAAGGGTCTGTCACCAGGGTGACCAGTGCCGAGTTATGATGTCACAATGCCCCTTAGGCCGATCACAGACAAGGGTCTGTCACGTGGTTGATGAGTGCAGAGTTATGATGTTACAATGCCCCCTTGGGCAGATCACAGACAATGGTTTCTCACCTTGGTGACCAATGCAGAATTATGATGTCACAATGCTTCATTAGGCAGATCACAGACAAGGGTCTGTCAACTGCGTGACCAGTGCAGAGTTATGATGTCACAAGGCCACCTTAGGGAGATCACAGACAAGGGCCTGCACCTGGGTACCCCGTGCAGATTTATGATGTAACAATGCCCCCTTAGGCAGATAAAAGACAAGGGTCGGTCACCTGGGTTACCAGTGCACTGTTATGATGTCACAATGCCCCCTTAGGCAGATCACAGACAAGGGTCTGTCATCATGGTGACCAGTGCAGAGTTAAGATGCAACAACGCCCCCATAGGCAGATCACAGACAAGGGTCTGTCACCTGGGTGACCAATGCAGAGTTATGATGTCACAATGCCACTTAGGCAGATCACAGACAAGGTTCCATCACCTAGGTGACCAGGGCAGAGTTATGATGTCACAATGCCCACTTAGGCAGTTCACAGACAATGGTCTGTCACCTGGGTGACCAGTGCAGAGTTATGATGTCACAATGCCTCCTTAGGCATATCACAGACAATGGTCTGTCACCTTGGTGACCACTGCAGAGTTATCATGTCACATTGCCCCTTAGGCAGATCACAGACAATGGTTTCTCACCATGGTGACCAATGCAGAGGTATGATGTCAGAATGCCGCATTAGGCAGATCACAGACAGGGGTCTGTCAACTGCATTACCAGTGCAGACTTATGATGTCACAATGCCCCCTTAGGCAGATCAAAGACAAGGGTCTGTCACCTGGGGGTCCCGTGCAGAGTTATGATGTCACAATACCCTCTTAGGCAGATAACAGACAAGGGTCTGCCACCAGAGTGACCAGTGCAGAGTTATGATGTCACAATGCCCACTTGGGCAGGTCAAGACAAGGGCCTGTCACCTGGGTTCCCAGTGCAGACTTATGATGTCACAGTGCCCAATTAGGCAAATCACAGACAAGGATCTGTCTCCTGGGTGACCAGTGTAGAGATAAGATGTCACAATGACCCCTTAGGCAGATCACATTCAAGGGCCAGTCACATGGGTGACCCGAGCAGAGTTATGATGTGACAATGCACCTTTAGGACGATCACAGACAAGGGTCTGTGACCTGGGTGCCCCGTGCCGAGTTACGATGTCACAATGCACCCTTAGGCAGATCAAGGACCAGAGTCTGTCACGTGGTTGAACAGTGCAGAGTTATGACGTCAAAATGCCCCCTTCGGCATTTCACAGACAAGGCTATGTCACCTGGGTGACCAGTGCAGAGTTATGATGTCACAATGCCTCCTTAGGCTGATCACACACAATGGTCTGTCACATTGGTGACCAGTGCAAAGTTATGATGTTGCAATGCACCCTTGGGCAGGTCACAGACAAGCATCTGTCACCTGGGTGTCCAGTGTAGAGTTATGATGTCACAATGCCCCATTAAGCAGATCACAGACAATGGTCTGCCACCTGGGTGACCATTACAGAGTTATGATGTCACAATGCCCCCTTAGTAAGATCACAGAGAACGGTCTGTCACCTGGGTGACCAGTGCAGAATTATGATGTCACAATGCCCCCTTAGCTAGATCACAGACAAGGGTCTGTCACGTGGGTGACCAGTGCAGGTTTATGATGTCACAATGCACCCTTTGGCAGATAACGGAGAAGGATCTGTCACCAGGGTGACCAGTGAAGAGTTATGATATCACAATGCTCCTTTAGGCAGTTCACAGTCAAGGGTCTGTCACCTGGGTGACCAGTGGAGAGTTATGATGTCACAATGTCCCCTGAAGCAGATCACAGACAAGGGTCTGTCACCTGGGGTAGAAGTGCAGAGTTATGAAATCACAATGCCCCTTAGGCAGTTCACAGACAAGTGTCGGTCACCTGGGTGTCCAGTGCAGATTTATGATGTCACAACGCCCCTTTTGGCAGATCACAGAGAACGGTCTCTCACCTTGGTTTCCAATAGAGAGTTATGATATCACAATGCCCCCTTAGGCAGATCACAGACAAGGGTCTGTTACCTGCGTGACCAGTGCAGAGTTATGATGTCAGAATGCCACCTTAGGCAGATCACAGACAACGGTCTGTCACCTGGGTGACCCGTGCAGAATTATTATGTCACAATGCCCCCTTAGGCAGATAACAGAAAAGGGTCTGTCACCAGGGTGACCAGTGCCGAGTTATGATGTCACAATGCCCCTTAGGCCGATCACAGACAAGGGTCTGTCACGTGGTTGATGAGTGCAGAGTTATGATTTTACAATGCCCCCTTAGGCAGATCACAGACAAGGTCCTGTCACCTGGGTGCCCAGTGCAGACTTATGAGGTCACAATGCCTCCTTAGGCAGATCACAGACAAGGGTCTGTCACCTGAGTGACCAGTGCAGAGTTATGATGTCACAATGCCCGCTTAGGCAGATCACAGACAAGGGTCTTTCACCTGGGTGAGCAATGCAGAGTTATGATGTCACAATGCCCCCTTAGGGAGATCACAGACAATGGTTCGTCTCCTGGTTGACCAGTGCACAGTTGTGATGTTACAATGCCCCTTAGGCAGATCACAGAAAAGGGTCTGTCACCACGGTGACCAGTGCAGAGTTATGACGTCACAATGCCCACTTAGGCAGATCACAGACAAGGGTCTGTCACTTGGTTGACCAGTGCAGAGTCATGATATCACAATGCCGCCTTAGGCAGATCACAGATATGGGCCTGTCACCTGAGTCCCCATTGCACAGCTTTGATGTCACAATGCCACCTTAGGCAGATCACAGACAAGAGTCTGTCACCTGGGTGACCAGTGCAGAGTTATGATGTCACAATGACCCCTTAGGCAGATAACGAACAAGGGTCTGTCGTAAGGGTGATGAGTGCAGTGTTGTGATGTCAAAATGCCCCCTTAGGCAGATCACAGACAAGGTTCTGTCGCCTGGGTGACCAGTGCAGAGTCCTGATGTCACAATGCCCCCTTAGGCAGATCACAGAAAAGGGAATGTGACCTGGTTGCCCATTGCAGAGTTATGATGTCACAATGCCACCTTAGACACATCACAGACAAGAGTCTGTCACCTGGGTGACCAGTGCAGCGTTATGATGTCACAATGACCCTTAGGCAGATCACAGACAAGGGTCTGTCACCTGGTTGACCAGTGCAGATTTATGATGTCACAAAGCCCCCTTAAGCAGATCACAGACAATGGTTTCTCACCTTGGTGACCAATGCAGAATTATGATGTCACAATGCTTCATTAGGCAGATCACAGACAAGGGTCTGTCACCTGGGTGACCAGTGCAGATTTATGATGTCACAATGCCTCCTTAGGCATATCACAGACAATGGTCTGTCACCTTGGTGACCACTGCAGAGTTATCATGTCACATTGCCCCTTAGGCAGATCACTGACAATGGTTTCTCACCATGGTGACCAATGCAGAGTTATGATGTCACAATGCCGCATTAGGCAGATCACAGACAGGGGTCTGTCAACTGCGTGACCAGTGCAGACTTATGATGTCACAATGCCCCCTTAGGCAGATCAAAGACAAGGGTCTGTCACCTGGGTGTCCCGTGCAGAGTTATGACGTCACAATGCCCTCTTAGGCAGATAACAGACAAGGGTCTGCCACCAGGGTGACCAGTGCAGAGTTATGATGTCACAATGCCCACTTGGGCAGGTCAAGACAAGGGCCTGTCACCTGGGTTCCCAGTGCAGGCTTATGATGTCACAATGCCCAATTAGGCAAATCACAGACAAGGATCTGTCTCCTGGTTGACCAGTGTAGAGATAAGATGTCACAATGACCCCTTAGGCAGATCACATTCAAGGGCCTGTCACATGGGTGACCCGAGCAGAGTTATGATGTGACAAGGCATCTGTAGGCCGATCACAGACAAGGGTCTGTGACCTGGGTGCCCCGTGCCGAGATACGATGTCACAATGCACCCTTAGGCAGATCAAGGACCAGGGTCTGTCACGTGGTTGAACAGTGCAGAGTTATGACGTCAAAATGCCCCCTTCGGCATTTCACAGACAAGCATCTGTCACCTGGGTGTCCAGTGTAGAGTAATGATGTCCAATGCCCCATTAAGCAGATCACAGACAAGGGTCTGCCACCTGGGTGACCATTACAGAGTTATGATGTCACAATGCCCCCTTAGTAAGATCACAGAGAATGGTCTGTCACCTGGGTGACCAGTGCAGAATTATGATGTCACAATGCCCCCTTAGCTAGATCACAGACAAGGGTCTGTCACGTGGGTGACCAGTGCAGGTTTATGATGTCACAATGCACCCTTTGGCAGATAACGGAGAAGGATCTGTCACCAGGGTGACCAGTGAAGAGTTATGATATCACAATTCTCCTTTAGGCAGTTCACAGTCAAGGGTCTGTCACCTGGGTGACCAGTGTAGAGTTCTGATGTCACAATGCCTCTTTAGGCAGATCACAGACAATGGTCTGTCACCTTAGAGACCACTGGAGAGTTATGATGTCAAAATGCCCCCTTAAGCAGATCAAAGACAAGTGTCTGTCATCTGAGAGACAAGTGCAGAGTTATGATGTCCCTATGCCCCTTAAGCAGTTCACAGACAAGGTCTGTCACCTGTGTGACCAGTGCAGACTTATGATGTCACAACGCCCCCTTAGGGAGATCACAGACAATGGTTTCTCACGTTGGTGACCAATGCAGAGTTATGATGTCACAATGCCTTCTTAGGCAGATCACAGCCAATGGTCTGTCACCTGGGTGACCAGTGCACAGTTACGATGTCACAATGCCCCTTACGCAGATCACAGACAAGGGACTGTCACCATGTTGACGAGTGCAGGGTTATGATGTCACAATGACCCCTTAGGCAGATAACGGAAAAGGATCTGTCACCAGGGTGACCAGTGAAAAGTTATGATGTCACAATGCCCCGTTAGGCAATTCATAGTCAAGGGTCTGTCACCTAGGTGACCACTGGAGAGTTATGATGTCACAATGCCCCCTTAAGCAGATCACAGACAAGGGTCTATCACCTGGGGGACAAGTGCAGAGTTATGAAGTCACAATGCACCCTTAGGCAGTTCACAGACAAGGGTCTGTAACTGGGTGTCCAGTGCAGATTTATGATGTCACAACTCCCCTTTAGGCAGATCACAGACAATGGTCTCTCACCATGGTGACCAATGCAGAGTTATGGTGTCACAATTCCCCCTTAGGCAGATCACAGACAAGGTTCTGTTACCTGCGTGACCAGTGCAGAGTTATGATGTCACAATGCCCCTTAGGCAGATCACAGACAATGGTCTGTCACCTTGGTGACCAGTGCAGAGTTATGATGTCACATTGCCCCCTTAGGCAGATCACAGACAATGGTTTCTCACCATGGTGACCAATGCAGTGTTATGGTGTCACAATGCCGCATTAGACTATTCACAGACAAGGGTCTGTCAACTGCTTGACCAGTGCAGACTGATGATGTCACAATGCCCCCTTAGGCAGATCAAAGACAAGGGTGTGTCACCTGGGTGTCCCGTGCAGAGTTATGATGTCACAATGTCCTCTTAGGCAGATAACAGACAAGGGTCTGCCACCAGGGTGACTAGTGCAGAGTTCTGATGTCACAATGCCCACTTAGGCAGGTAAAAGTCAAGGGCCTGTCACCTGGGTTCCCAATGCAGACTTATGATGTCACAATGCTCCCTTAGGCAAATCACAGACAAGGGTCTGTCTCCTGGGTGACCAGTGCAGAGTTAAGATGTCACAATGACCCCTTAGGCAGATCACATTCAAGCGCCTGTTACATGGGTGACCCGAGCAGAGTTATGATGTCACAATGCACCCTTACGCAGATCACAGGCAAGGGTCTGACACATTTGTGATGGGTGTAGAATTATGATGTCACAATGCACCCTGAGGCAGATAACAGACAAGGGTCTGTCACCAGGGTGACCAGTGCTGAGTTATGATGTCACAATGCCCCTTAGGCAGATCACAGACAATGGTCTGTCACCTGGGAGATGAGTGCAGAGTTATGATGTCACAATGCCCCTTAAGCAGATGACAGACAAGGGTCTGTCACCTGGGAGACAAGTGCAGAATTACGATGTCACAATGCCCCCTTAAAAAGTTCACAGACAAAGGTCTGTCACCTGGTTGACCAGTGCATATTTATGATGTCACAACGCCCCCTGAGGCAGATCACAGACAAGGGTCTGTCACCACGGTGACCAGTGCAGAGTTATGATGTCACAATGCCCAATTAGGCAGATCACAGACAAGGGTCTGTCACATGGGTGACCAGTGCAGAGTCATGATGTCACAATGCTGTCTTGGGCATATCACAGAAATGGGCCTGTCACCTGGGTCCCCATTGCACAGTTATGATGTCAGAATGCCACCTTAGGCAGATCACAGACAAGGGTCTGTCACCTTGGTGACCAGCACAGAGTTACGATGTCACAATGCCCCCTTATGTAGATCAAAACAAGGGTCTATCACCAGGGTGACCCGTGCAGTTTTATGATGTCACAAAGCTGCCTTAGGCAGATCACAGACAAGCGTCTGTCACCTGGGACAACAGTGCGGAGTTATGATGTCACAATGCCCCCTTAGGAGATCACAGACAAAGGCTTGTCACCTGGGTGACCCGTGCAGAGTTAAGATGTCACAATGCACCCTTAGGCAGATCACAGACAAGGGTCTGTACCCTGGGTGACCAGTGCAGAATTATGATGTCACAATGCCCCTTAGGCTGATGATAGACAAGTGTCTGCCACCTGGGTGACCAGTGCAGAGTTATGATTTCATAATGCCCCCTTTGGCAGATCACAGACAAGGGTCTGTCACCTGGGTGACCATTGCAGAGTTATGAGGTCACAATGACCCCTTAGGCAGATCAAAGACCAGGGTCTGTCACCTGGGTGACGAGTGAAGAGTTATGATGTCACAATACCCCTTAGGCAGACCACAGACGAGGGTCTGTCACCTGGGTGACCAGTGCAGAGTTATGATGTCACAATGACCCCTTAGGCAGATTACAGACAAGGTTCTGTCAGCTGGGTGACCAGTGCAGTGTTATGATGTCACAATGCCCCCTTAGGGAGATCACAGACAAGGGTCTGTCACCTGGATGACCAGGGCAGAGTTATGATGTCCCAATGCTGCCTTAGGAAGATCAAAGACAAGGGTCTGTCACCTGGCAGAGCAGTACAGAATTATGATGTCACAATGCCACCTTAGGCAAAAAACAGACAAGGGTCTGTCACCTGGTTGACCCGTGAAGAGTTATGATGTCACAATGCACCCTTAGGCAGATCACAGACAATGGCTTGTCACCTGGGTGACCCGTGTGAGTTATGATGTCACAATGCAGCCTTAGGCAGATCACAGACAAGGGTCTGTCACCTGGGTGACCCATGCGGAATTACGATGTCACAGTGCCCCTTAGGCAGATGACAGACAAGTGTCTGTCACCTGGGTGAGCAGTGCAGGGTTATGATTTCACAATGCCCCCTTAGACAGATCACAGACAAGGGTCTTTCACCTGGGTGTGCAATGCAGAGTTATGATGTCACAATGCCCCCTTAGGGTGATCACAGAGAATGGTTCGTCCCCTGGTTGACCAGTGTGCAGTTGTGGTGTTACAATGCCCCTTAGGCAGATCACAGACAAGGGTCTGTCACCACGGTGACCAGTGCAGAGTTATGACGTCACAATACCCACCCAGGCAGATCAAAGACAAGGGTCTGTCACTTGGGTGACCAGTGCAGAGTCATGATGTCACAATGCCGCCTTAGGCAGATCACAGAAATGGGCCTGTCACCTGGGTCCCCATTGCACAGTTTTGATGTCACAATGCCACCTTAGGCAGATCACAGACAAGGGTCAGTCACCTTGGTGACAAATTCAGAGTTATGATGTCACAATCCTCCTTAGGCTGATCACAGACAAGGGTCTGTCACCTGGGTGACCAGTGCAGAATTATGATGTCACAATGCCTCTTAGGCAGATCACAGACAAGAGTCTGTCACCTGGGTGACCAGTGCAGTGTTATGATGTCACAATGCCCCCTTAGGCTGATCACATACAACGGTCTTTCACATGGGTGTCTAGTGCAGATTTATGATCAGAATACCCCTTAGGACGATCACAGATAAGGGCCTGTCACCAAGGTGCCCAAGGCTGAGTTATGATGTCACAATGCACCCTTACGCAGATCACAGGCAAGGGTCTGACACTTTTGTGATGGGTGTAGAATTATGATATCACAATGCACCCTGAGGCAGATAACAGACAAGGGTCTGTCACCAGGGTGACCAGTGCCGAGTTATGATGTCACAATGCCCCTTAGGCAGATCACAGACAATGGTCTGTCACCTGGGTGATGAGTGCAGAGTTATGATGTCACAATGCCCCTTAAGCAGATGACAGACAAGGGTCTGTCACCTGGGAGACAAGTGCAGAATTACGATGTCACAATGCCCCCTTAAGCAGTTCACAGACAAGGGTCTGTCACCTGGTTGACCAGTGCAGATTTATGATGTCACAACGCCCCCTTAGGCAGATCACAGACAATGGTTTCTCACCTTGGTGACTAATGAAGAATTATGATGTCACAATGCTTCGTTAGGCAGATCACAGACAAGGGTCTGTCAACTGCGTGACCAGTGCAGAGTTATGATGTCACAAGTACACCTTAGGGAGATCACAGACAAGGGCCTGTCACCTGGGTACCCCGTGCAGAGTTATGATGTAACAATGCCCCCTTAGGCAGATAAAAGACAAGGGTCGGTCACCTGGGTTACCAGTGCACTGTTATGATGTCACAATGCCCCCTTAGGCAGATCACAGACAAGGGTCTGTCACCTTGGTGACCAGCACAGAGTTACGATGTCACAATGCCCCCTTATGTAGATCAAAACAAGGGTCTATCACCAGGGTGACCCGTGCAGTTTTATGATGTCACAAAGCTGCCTTAGGCAGATCACAGACAAGCGTCTGTCACCTGGGACAACAGTGCGGAGTTATGATGTCACAATGCCCCCTTAGGAGATCACAGACAAAGGCTTGTCACCTGGGTGACCCGTGCAGAGTTAAGATGTCACAATGCACCCTTAGGCAGATCACAGACAAGGGTCTGTACCCTGGGTGACCAGTGCAGAATTATGATGTCACAATGCCCCTTAGGCTGATGATAGACAAGTGTCTGCCACCTGGGTGACCAGTGCAGAGTTATGATTTCATAATGCCCCCTTTGGCAGATCACAGACAAGGGTCTGTCACCTGGGTGACCATTGCAGAGTTATGAGGTCACAATGACCCCTTAGGCAGATCAAAGACCAGGGTCTGTCACCTGGGTGACGAGTGAAGAGTTATGATGTCACAATACCCCTTAGGCAGACCACAGACGAGGGTCTGTCACCTGGGTGACCAGTGCAGAGTTATGATGTCACAATGACCCCTTAGGCAGATTACAGACATGGTTCTGTCAGCTGGGTGACCAGTGCAGTGTTATGATGTCACAATGCCCCCTTAGGGAGATCACAGACAAGGGTCTGTCACCTGGATGACCAGGGCAGAGTTATGATGTCCCAATGCTGCCTTAGGAAGATCAAAGACAAGGGTCTGTCACCTGGCAGAGCAGTACAGAATTATGATGTCACAATGCCACCTTAGGCAAAAAACAGACAAGGGTCTGTCACCTGGTTGACCCGTGAAGAGTTATGATGTCACAATGCACCCTTAGGCAGATCACAGACAATGGCTTGTCACCTGGGTGACCCGTGTGAGTTATGATGTCACAATGCAGCCTTAGGCAGATCACAGACAAGGGTCTGTCACCTGGGTGACCCATGCGGAATTACGATGTCACAGTGCCCCTTAGGCAGATGACAGACAAGTGTCTGTCACCTGGGTGAGCAGTGCAGGGTTATGATTTCACAATGCCCCCTTAGACAGATCACAGACAAGGGTCTTTCACCTGGGTGTGCAATGCAGAGTTATGATGTCACAATGCCCCCTTAGGGTGATCACAGAGAATGGTTCGTCCCCTGGTTGACCAGTGTGCAGTTGTGATGTTACAATGCCCCTTAGGCAGATCACAGACAAGGGTCTGTCACCACGGTGACCAGTGCAGAGTTATGACGTCACAATACCCACCCAGGCAGATCAAAGACAAGGGTCTGTCACTTGGGTGACCAGTGCAGAGTCATGATGTCACAATGCCGCCTTAGGCAGATCACAGAAATGGGCCTGTCACCTGGGTCCCCATTGCACAGTTTTGATGTCACAATGCCACCTTAGGCAGATCACAGACAAGGGTCAGTCACCTTGGTGACAAATTCAGAGTTATGATGTCACAATCCTCCTTAGGCTGATCACAGACAAGGGTCTGTCACCTGGGTGACCAGTGCAGAATTATGATGTCACAATGCCTCTTAGGCAGATCACAGACAAGAGTCTGTCACCTGGGTGACCAGTGCAGTGTTATGATGTCACAATGCCCCCTTAGGCTGATCACATACAACGGTCTTTCACATGGGTGTCTAGTGCAGATTTATGATCAGAATACCCCTTAGGACGATCACAGATAAGGGCCTGTCACCAAGGTGCCCAAGGCTGAGTTATGATGTCACAATGCACCCTTACGCAGATCACAGGCAAGGGTCTGACACTTTTGTGATGGGTGTAGAATTATGATATCACAATGCACCCTGAGGCAGATAACAGACAAGGGTCTGTCACCAGGGTGACCAGTGCCGAGTTATGATGTCACAATGCCCCTTAGGCAGATCACAGACAATGGTCTGTCACCTGGGTGATGAGTGCAGAGTTATGATGTCACAATGCCCCTTAAGCAGATGACAGACAAGGGTCTGTCACCTGGGAGACAAGTGCAGAATTACGATGTCACAATGCCCCCTTAAGCAGTTCACAGACAAGGGTCTGTCACCTGGTTGACCAGTGCAGATTTATGATGTCACAACGCCCCCTTAGGCAGATCACAGACAATGGTTTCTCACCATGGTGACTAATGCAGAATTATGATGTCACAATGCTTCGTTAGGCAGATCACAGACAAGGGTCTGTCAACTGCGTGACCAGTGCAGAGTTATGATGTCACAAGTACACCTTAGGGAGATCACAGACAAGGGCCTGTCACCTGGGTACCCCGTGCAGAGTTATGATGTAACAATGCCCCCTTAGGCAGATAAAAGACAAGGGTCGGTCACCTGGGTTACCAGTGCACTGTTATGATGTCACAATGCCCCCTTAGGCAGATCACAGACAAGGGTCTGTCATCATGGTGACCAGTGCAGAGTTAAGATGCAACAACGCACCCATAGGCAGATCACAGACAAGGGTCTGTCACCTGGGTGACCAATGCAGAGTTATGATGTCACAATGCCACTTAGGCAGATCACAGACAAGGTTCCATCACCTAGGTGACCAGGGCAGAGTTATGATGTCACAATGCCCACTTAGGCAGTTCACAGACAATGGTCTGTCACCTGGGTGACCAGTGCAGAGTTATGATGTCACAATGCCTCCTTAGGCATATCACAGACAATGGTCTGTCACCTTGGTGACCACTGCAGAGTTATCATGTCACATTGCCCCTTAGGCAGATCACAGACAATGGTTTCTCACCATGGTGACCAATGCAGAGGTATGATGTCAGAATGCCACATTAGGCAGATCACAGACAGGGGTCTGTCAACTGCGTGACCAGTGCAGACTGATGATGTCACAATGCCCCCTAAGGCAGATCAAAGACAAGGGTCTGTCCCCTGGGGGTCCCGTGCAGAATTATGATATCACAATACCCTCTTAGGCAGATAACAGACAAGGGTCTGCCACCAGAGTGAGCAGTGCAGAGTTATGATGTCACAATGCCCACTTGGGCAGGTCAAGAAAAGGGCCTGTCACCTGGGTTCCCAGTGCAGACTTATGATGTCACAATGCCCAATTAGGCAAATCACAGACAAGGATCTGTCTCCTGGGTGACCAGTGTAGAGATAAGATGTCACAATGACCCCTTAGGCAGATCACATTCAAGGGGCAGTCACATGGGTGACCCGAGCAGAGTTATGATGTGACAATGCACCTTTAGGCCGATCACAGACAAGGGTCTGTGACCTGGGTGCCCCGTGCCGAGTTACGATGTCACAATGCACCCTTAGGCAGATCAAGGACCAGAGTCTGTCACGTGGTTGAACAGTGCAGAGTTATGACGTCAAAATGCCCCCTTCGGCATTTCACAGACAAGGCTATGTCACCTGGGTGACCAGTGCAGAGTTATGATGTCACAATGCCTCCTTAGGCTGATCACACACAATGGTCTGTCACCTTGGTGACCAGTGCAAAGTTATGATGTTGCAATGCACCCTTGGGCAGGTCACAGACAAGCATCTGTCACCTGGGTGTCCAGTGTAGAGTTATGATGTCACAATGCCCCATTAAGCAGATCACAGACAAGGGTCTGCCACCTGGGTGACCATTACAGAGTCATGATGTCACAATGCCCCCTTAGTAAGATCACAGAGAACGGTCTGTCACCTGGGTGACCAGTGCAGAATTATGATGTCACAATGCCCCCTTAGCTAGATCACAGACAAGGGTCTGTCACGTGGGTGACCAGTGCAGGTTTATGATGTCACAATGCACCCTTTGGCAGATAACGGAGAAGGATCTGTCACCAGGGTGAGCAGTGAAGAGTTATGATATCACAATGCTCCTTTAGGCAGTTCACAGTCAAGGGTCTGTCACCTGGGTGACCAGTGGAGAGTTATGATGTCACAATGTCCCCTGAAGCAGATCACAGACAAGGGTCTGTCACCTGGGGTAGAAGTGCAGAGTTATGAAATCACAATGCCCCTTAGGCAGTTCACAGACAAGGGTCGGTCACCAGGGTGTCCAGTGCAGATTTATGATGTCACAACGCCCCTTTTGGCAGATAACAGAGAACGGTCTCTCACCTTGGTTTCCAATACAGAGTTATGATGTCACAATGCCCCCTTAGGCAGATCACAGACAAGGGTCTGTTACCTGCGTGACCAGTGCAGAGTTATGATGTCAGAATGCCACCTTAGGCAGATCACAGACAACGGTCTGTCACCTGGGTGACCCGTGCAGAATTATTATGTCACAATGCCCCCTTAGGCAGATAACAGAGAAGGGTCTGTCACCAGGGTGACCAGTGCCGAGTTATGATGTGACAATGCCCCTTAGGACGATCACAGACAAGGGTCTGTCACGTGGTTGATGAGTGCAGAGTTATGATGTTACAATGCCCCCTTTGGCAGATCACAGACAAGGTCATGTCACCTGGGTGCCCAGTGCAGACTTATGAGGTCACAATGCCTCCTTAGGCAGATCACAGACAAGGGTCTGTCACCTGAGTGACCAGTGCAGAGTTATGATGTCACAATGCCCCCTTAGGCAGATCACAGACAAGGGTCTGTCACCTGGGTGAGCAATGCAGACTTAAGATGTCACAATGCCCCCTTAGGGAGATCACAGACAATGGTTCGTCTCCTGGTTGACCAGTGCACAGTTGTGATGTTACAATGCCCCTTAGGCAGATCACAGAAAAGGGTCTGTCACCACGGTGACCAGTGCAGGGTTATGACGTCACAATGCCCACTTAGGCAGATCACAGACAAGGGTCTGTCACTTGGTTGACCAGTGCAGAGTCATGATGTCACAATGCTGACTTAGGCAGATCACAGATATGGGCCTGTCACCTGAGTCCCCATTGCACAGCTTTGATGTCACAATGCCACCTTAGGCAGATCACAGACAAGAGTCTGTCACCTGGGTGACCAGTGCAGAGTTATGATGTCACAATGACCCCTTAGGCAGATAACGAACAAGGGTCTGTCGTAAGGGTGATGAGTGCAGTGTTGTGATGTCAAAATGCCCCCTTAGGCAGATCACAGACAAGGTTCTGTCGCCTGGGTGACCAGTGCAGAGTCCTGATGTCACAATGCCCCCTTAGGCAGATCACAGAAAAGGGAATGTGACCTGGTTGCCCATTGCAGAGTTATGATGTCACAATGCCACCTTAGACACATCACAGACAAGAGTCTGTCACCTGGGTGACCAGTGCAGCGTTATGATGTCACAATGACCCTTAGGCAGATCACAGACAAGGGTCTGTCACCTGGGGAACCAGTGCAGAGTTATGATGTCACAATGACTCCTTAGGCAGATCAAAGACAAGGGTCTGTCACCTGGGTGACCATTGCAGAGTTATGATGTCACAATGCCCCGTTAGGCAGATCAGAGACAAGGGTCTGTCACCTTGGTGACCAGCGCAGAGTTATGATGTGACAATGCCCACTTATGGAGATCAAAGACAATGGTCTATCACCATGGTGACCCGTGCAGAGTTATGATGTCACAATGCAACCTTTGGCAGATCACAGACAAGGGTCTGTCACCTAGGTGACCCGTGCAGAATTATGATATCACAATGCCCCCGTAGGCGGATCACAGACAACTGTCAGTCACCTGGGTGACAAGTGCAGTGTTATGATGTCACAATGCCCCCTTAGGCAGATAACAGACAAGGGCATGTCACCTGGGTGCCCAGTGAAGAGTTATAATGTCACAATGCCCCCTTATGCACATCACAGACTAGGGAATGTCACCTCGGTGACCAGTGCAGAATTATGATGTCAAAATGCCCCCTCAGGCAGATCAAACACAGGGGTCTGTCACCTGGGTCACCAGTGCAGACTTATGATGTCACAATGCCCCTTAGGCAGATCACAGACAAGAGTCTGTCACCTGGGTGACCCGTGCAGGGTAATGATGTCAGTATGCCCCCTTATGCAGATCACGGTCAAGCGTCTGCTACCTGGGTGATGTGTGCAGTGTTATGATGTCACATTGCCCCCTTAGGCAGATCACAGACAAGTGTCTGTCACCTGCGTGACCCGTGCAGAGTTATGAATTCACAATGTCCTCTTAGGCGGATCACAGACAAGGGTCCGTCACCTTGGTGACAAATTCAGAGTTATAATGTCACAATGCCCCCTTAGGCAGATCACAGACAAGGGTCTGTCACCTGGGTGACCCATGCAGAATTATGATGTCACAATGCCCCTTAGGCAGCTCACAGACAAGGGTCTGACACCAGGGTGACCAGTGCAGTGTTATGATGTCACAATGCCCCCTTAGGCTGATCACACACAACGGTCTTTCACATGGGTGACGAGTGCAGATTTATGATCAGAATGCCCCCTTAGGACGATCACAGACAAGGGCCTGTCACCAAGGTGCCCAAGGCTGAGTTATGATGTCACAATGTCCCCTTAGGCAGATCACAGTCAAGGGTCTGTCACCTGGGTGACCAGTGGAGAGTTATGATGTCACAATGCCCCCTTAAGCAGATCACAGTCAAGGGTGTGTCACCTGGGTGACCAGTGCAGATTTATGTTGTTACAACGCCCCTTTAGGCAGATCACAGACAATGGTTTCTCACCTTGGTGACCAATGCAGTGTTATGAGGTCACAATGCCGCTTTAGACAGATCACAGACAAGGGTCTGTCAACTGCGTGACCAGTGCAGAGTTATGATGTCACAATGCCCCCTTAGGCAGATCACAGACAAGGGTCTGTCACCTGGGAGACAAGTGCAGAATTACGATGTCACAATGCCCCCTTAAGCAGTTCACAGACAAGGGTCTGTCACCTGGTTGACCAGTGCAGATTTATGATGTCACAACGCCCCCTTAGGCAGATCACAGACAATGGTTTCTCACCTTGGTGACCAATGCAGAATTATTATGTCACAATGCTTCATTCGGCAGATCACAGACAAGGGTCTGTCACCTGGGTGACCAGTGCAGATTTATGATGTCACAATGCCTCCTTAGGCATATCACAGACAATGGTCTGTAACCTTGGTGACCACTGCAGAGTTATCATGTCACATTGCCCCTTAGGCAGATCACTGACAATGGTTTCTCACCATGGTGACCAATGCAGAGTTATGATGTCACAATGCCGCATTAGGCAGATCACAGACAGGGGTCTGTCAACTGCGTGACCAGTGCAGACTTATGATGTCACAATGCCCCCTTAGGCAGATCAAAGACAAGGGTCTGTCACCTGGGTGTCCCGTGCAGAGTTATGACGTCACAATGCCCTCTTAGGCAGATAACAGACAAGGGTCTGCCACCAGGGTGACCAGTGCAGAGTTATGATGTCACAATGCCCACTTGGGCAGGTCAAGACAAGGGCCTGTCACCTGGGTTCCCAGTGCAGACTTATGATGTCACAATGCCCAATTAGGCAAATCACAGACAAGGATCTGTCTCCTGGTTGACCAGTGTAGAGATAAGATGTCACAATGACCCCTTAGGCAGATCACATTCAAGGGCCTGTCACATGGGTGACCCGAGCAGAGTTATGATGTGACAAGGCATCTTTAGGCCGATCACAGACAAGGGTCTGTGACCTGGGTGCCCCGTGCCGAGATACGATGTCACAATGCACCCTTAGGCAGATCAAGGACCAGGGTCTGTCACGTGGTTGAACAGTGCAGAGTTATGACGTCAAAATGCCCCCTTCGGCATTTCACAGACAAGCATCTGTCACCTGGGTGTCCAGTGTAGAGTAATGATGTCCAATGCCCCATTAAGCAGATCACAGACAAGGGTCTGCCACCTGGGTGACCATTACAGAGTTATGATGTCACAATGCCCCCTTAGTAAGATCACAGAGAACGGTCTGTCACCTGGGTGACCAGTGCAGAATTATGATGTCACAATGCCCCCTTAGCTAGATCACAGACAAGGGTCTGTCACGTGGGTGACCAGTGCAGGTTTATGATGTCACAATGCACCCTTTGGCAGATAACGGAGAAGGATCTGTCACCAGGGTGACCAGTGAAGAGTTATGATATCACAATGCTCCTTTAGGCAGTTCACAGTCAAGGGTCTGTCACCTGGGTGACCAGTGTAGAGTTCTGATGTCACAATGCCTCTTTAGGCAGAACACAGACAATGGTCTGTCACCTTAGAGACCACTGGAGAGTTATGATGTCAAAATGCCCCCTTAAGCAGATCAAAGACAAGGGTCTGTCACCTGAGAGACAAGTGCAGAGTTATGATGTCCCTATGCCCCTTAAGCAGTTCACAGACAAGGTCTGTCACCTGTGTGACCAGTGCAGACTTATGATGTCACAACGCCCCCTTAGGGAGATCACAGACAATGGTTTCTCACGTTGGTGACCAATGCAGAGTTATGATGTCACAATGCCTTCTTAGGCAGATCACAGCCAATGGTCTGTCACCTGGGTGACCAGTGCAGAGTTACGATGTCACAATGCCCCCTTAGGCAGATCACAGACAAGGGACTGTCACCTTGTTGACGAGTGCAGGGTTATGATGTCACAATGACCCCTTAGGCAGATAACGGAAAAGGATCTGTCACCAGGGTGAGCAGTGAAAAGTTATGATGTCACAATGCCCCGTTAGGCAGTTCATAGTCAAGGGTCTGTCACCTAGGTGACCAGTGGAGAGTTATGATGTCACAATGCCCCCTTAAGCAGATCACAGACAAGGGTCTATCACCTGGGGGACAAGTGCAGAGTTATGAAGTCACAATGCACCCTTAGGCAGTTCACAGACAAGGGTCTGTAACTGGGTGTCCAGTGCAGATTTATGATGTCACAACCCCCCTTTAGGCAGATCACAGACAATGGTCTCTCACCATGGTAACCAATGCAGAGTTATGGAGTCACAATTCCCCCTTAGGCAGATCACAGACAAGGTTCTGTTACCTGCGTGACCAGTGCAGAGCTTTGATGTCACAATGCCCCTTAGGCAGATCACAGACAATGGTCTGTCACCTTGGTGACCAGTGCAGAGTTATGATGTCACATTGCCCCCTTAGGCAGATCACAGGCAATGGTTTCTCACCGTGGTGACCAATGCAGTGTTATGGTGTCACAATGCCGCATTAGACTGTTCACAGACAAGGGTCTGTCAACTGCTTGACCAGTGCAGACTTATGATGTCACAATGCCCCCTTAGGCAAATCAAAGACAAGGGTGTGTCACCTGGGTGTCCCGTGCAGAGTTATGATGTCACAATGCCCTCTTAGGCAGATAACAGACAAGGGTCTGCCACCAGGGTGACTAGTGCAGAGTTCTGATGTCACAATGCCCACTTAGGCAGGTCAAAGTCAAGGGCCTGTCACCTGGGTTCCCAATGCAGACTTATGATGTCACAATGCTCCCTTAGGCAAATCACAGACAAGGGTCTGTCTCCTGGGTGACCAGTGCAGAGTTAAGATGTCACAATGACCCCTTAGGCAGATCACATTCAAGCGCCTGTCACATGGGTGACCCGAGCAGAGTTATGATGTCACAATGCACCCTTACGCAGATCACAGGCAAGGGTCTGACACATTTGTGATGGGTGTAGAATTATGATGTCACAATGCACCCTGAGGCAGATAACAGACAAGGGTCTGTCACCAGGGTGACCAGTGCTGAGTTATGATGTCACAATGCCCCTTATGCAGATCACAGACAATGGTCTGTCACCTGGGAGATGAGTGCAGAGTTATGATGTCACAATGCCCCTTAAGCAGATGACAGAAAAGGGTCTGTCACCTGGGAGACAAGTGCAGAATTACGATGTCACAATGCCCCCTTAAGCAGTTCACAGACAAGGGTCTGTCACCTGGTTGACCAGTGCAGATTTATGATGTCACAACGCCCCCTTAGGCAGATCACAGACAATGGTTTCTCACCTTGGTGACCAATGAAGAATTATGATGTCACAATGCTTCGTTAGGCAGATCACAGACAAGGGTCTGTCAACTGCGTGACCAGTGCAGAGTTATGATGTCACAAGTACACCTTAGGGAGATCACAGACAAGGGCCTGTCACCTGGGTACCCCGTGCAGAGTTATGATGTAACAATGCCCCCTTAGGCAGATAAAACACAAGGGTCGGTCACCTGGGTTACCAGTGCACTGTTATGATGTCACAATGCCCCCTTAGGCAGATCACAGACAAGGGTCTGTCATCATGGTGACCAGTGCAGAGTTAAGATGCAACAACGCCCCCATAGGCAGATCACAGACAAGGGTCTGTCACCTGGGTGACCAATGCAGAGTTATGATGTCACAAGGCCTCTTAGGCAGATCACAGACAAGGTTCCATCACCTAGGTGACCAGGGCAGAGTTATGATGTCACAATGCCCACTTAGGCAGTTCACAGACAATGGTCTGTCACCTGGGTGACCAGTGCAGAGTTATGATGTCACAATGCCTCCTTAGGCATATCACAGACAATGGTCTGTCACCTTTTTGACCACTGCAGAGTTATGATGTCACATTGCCCCTTAGGCAGATCACAGACAATGGTTTCTCACCATGGTGACCAATGCAGAGGTATGATGTCAAAATGCCCTCTTAGGCAGATCAAAGACAAGGTTCTCTCGCCTGGGTGACCAGTGCAGAGTCCTGATGTCACAATGCCCCCTTAGGCAGATCACAGAAAAGGGAATGTGACCTGGTTGCCCATTGCAGAGTTATGATGTCAGAATGCCGCCTTAGACACATCACAGACAAGCGTCTGTCACCTGGGTGACCAGTGCAGCGTTATGATGTCACAATGACCCTTAGGCAGATCACAGACAAGGGTCTGTCACCTGGGGGACCAGTGCAGATTTATGATGTCCCAATGACTCCTTAGGCAGATCAAAGACAAGGGTCTGTCACCTGGGTGACCATTGCAGAGTTATGATGTCACAAGGCCCCCTTAGGCAGATCAGAGACAAGGGTGTGTCACCTTGGTGACCAGCGCAGAGTTATGATGTGACAATGCCCACTTATGGAGATCAAAGACAATGGTCTATCACCAGGGTGACCCATGCAGAATTATGATGCCACAATGCACCCTTTGGCAGATCACAGACAAGGGTCTGTCACCTAGGTGACCTGTGCAGAGTTATGATATCACAATGCCCCCGTAGGCGGATCACAGACAACGGTCAGTCACCTGGGTGACAAGTGCAGTGTTATGATGTCACAATGCCCCCTTAGGCAGATAACAGACAAGGGCATGTCACCTGGGTGCCCAGTGAAGAGTTATAATGTCACAATGCCCCCTTATGCACATCACATACTAGGGACTGTCACCTCGGTGACCAGTGCAGAATTATGATGTCAAAATGCCCTCTCAGGCAGACCAAACACAGGGGTCTGTCACCTGGGTCACCAGTGCAGACTTATGATGTCACAATGCCCCTTAGGCAGATCACAGACAAGAGTCTGTCACCTGGGTGACCCGTGCAGGGTTATGTTGTCAGTATGCCCCCTTATGCAGAACACGGTCAAGGGTCTGCTACCTGGGTGATGTGTGCAGTGTTATGATGTCACATTGCCCCCTTAGGCAGATCACAGACAAGTGTCTGTCACCTGCGTGACCCGTGCAGAGTTATGAATTCACAATGCCCCCTTAGGCAGATCACAGACAAGGGTCAGTCACCTTTGTGACAAATTCAGAGTTATGAAGTCACAATGCCCCCTTAGGCAGATCACAGACAAGGGTCTGTCACCTGGGTGACCAGTGCAGAATTATGATGTCACAATGCCCCTTAGGCAGATCACAGACAAGGGCCTGTCACCAAGGTGCCCAAGGCTGAGTTATGATGTCACAATGCCCCCTTAGGCAGATCACAGACCAGGGCCTGTCAGCTGGGTGACCCACGCAGTTTTATGATGTCACTATGCCTCCTTAGGCATATCAAAAACAAGAGCCAGTCACCTGGGTGAACAGTGCAGAGTTATGATGTCACAATGCCACCTTAGGCAGATTAGAGACAAGGACCTGTCACCTGTGTTAGCAGTGCAGTATTATGATGTCACAATGCCCCCTTAGGCGGATCACAGACAAGGGTCTGTCACCTGGGTGACCAGTGCAGAATTGCGATGTCACAATGACCCCTTAGGAAGATCACACACAAGGGTCTTTCACCTAGGTGAGCAGTGCAGAATTATGATGTCACAATGCCCCCTTACACAGATAACAGATAAGGGCCTGTCACCTGCGTGACCAGTGCAGAGTTATGATGTCACAATGCCCCTTAGGCAGATCACAGACAATGGTCTGTCACCTTGGTGACCAGTGCAGAGTTATGATGTCACATTGCCCCCTTAGGCAGATCACAGACAATGGTTTCTCACCATGGTGACCAATGCAGTGTTATTGTGTCACAATACCGCATTAGACTGTTCACAGACAAGGGTCTGTCAACTGCTTGACCAGTGCAGACTTATGATGTCACAATGCCCCCTTAGGCAGATCAAAGACAAGGGTGTGTCACCTGGGTGTCCCGTGCAGAGTTATGATGTCACAATGCCCTCTTAGGCAGATAACAGACAAGGGTCTGCCACCAGGGTGACTAGTGCAGAGTTCTGATGTCACAATGCCCACTTAGGCAGGTAAAAGTCAAGGGCCTGTCACCTGGGTTCCCAATGCAGACTTATGATGTCACAATGCTCCCTTAGGCAAATCACAGACAAGGGTCTGTCTCCTGGGTGACCAGTGCAGAGTTAAGATGTCACAATGACCCCTTAGGCAGATCACATTCAAGCACCTGTCACATGGGTGACCCGAGCAGAGTTATGATGTCACAATGCACCCTTACCCAGATCACAGGCAAGGGTCTGACACATTTGTGATGGGTGTAGAATTATGATGTCACAATGCACCCTGAGGCAGATAACAGACAAGGGTCTGTCACCAGGGTGACCAGTGCTGAGTTATGATGTCACAATGCCCCTTAGGCAGATCACAGACAATGGTCTGTCACCTGGGAGATGAGTGCAGAGTTATGATGTCACAATGCCCCTTAAGCAGATGACAGAAAAGGGTCTGTCACCTGGGAGACAAGTGCAGAATTACGATGTCACAATGCCCCCTTAAGCAGTTCACAGACAAGGGTCTGTCACCTGGTTGACCAGTGCAGATTTATGATGTCACAACGCCCCCTTAGGCAGATCACAGACAATGGTTTCTCACCTTGGTGACCAATGCAGAATTATGATGTCACAATGCTTCGTTAGGCAGATCACAGACAAGGGTCTGTCAACGGCGTGACCAGTGCAGAGTTATGATGTCACAAGGCCACCTTAGGGAGATCACAGACAAGGGCCTGTCACCTCGGTACCCCGTGCAGAGTTATGATGTAACAATGCCCCCTTAGGCAGATAAAAGACAAGGGTCGGTCACCTGGGATACCAGTGCACTGTTATGATGTCACAATGCCCCCTTAGGCAGATCACAGACAAGGGTCTGTCATCATGGTGACCAGTGCAGAGTTAAGATGCAACAACGCCCCCATAGGCAGATCACAGACAAGGGTCTGTCACCTGGGTGACCAATGCAGAGTTATGATGTCACAAGGCCACTTAGGCAGATCACAGACAAGGGTCCATCACCTAGGTGACCAGGGCAGAGTTATGATGTCACAATGCCCACTTAGGCAGTTCACAGACAATGGTCTGTCACCTGGGTGACCAGTGCAGAGTTATGATGTCACAATGCCTCCTTAGGCATATCACAGACAATGGTCTGTCACCTTTTTGACCACTGCAGAGTTATGATGTCACATTGCCCCTTAGGCAGATCACAGACAATGGTTTCTCACCATGGTGACCAATGCAGAGGTATGATGTCAAAATGCCCTCTTAGGCAGATCAAAGACAAGGTTCTCTCGCCTGGGTGACCAGTGCAGAGTCCTGATGTCACAATGCCCCCTTAGGCAGATCACAGAAAAGGGAATGTGACCTGGTTGCCCATTGCAGAGTTATGATGTCAGAATGCCGCCTTAGACACATCACAGACAAGCGTCTGTCACCTGGGTGACCAGTGCAGCGTTATGATGTCACAATGCCCCCTTAGGCAGATCACAGAAAAGGGAATGTGACCTGGTTGCCCATTGCAGAGTTATGATGTCAGAATGCCGCCTTAGACACATCACAGACAAGCGTCTGTCACCTGGGTGACCAGTGCAGCGTTATGATGTCACAATGACCCTTAGGCAGATCACAGACAAGGGTCTGTCACCTGGGGGACCAGTGCAGATTTATGATGTCCCAATGACTCCTTAGGCAGATCAAAGACAAGGGTCTGTCACCTGGGTGACCATTGCAGAGTTATGATGTCACAAGGCCCCCTTAGGCAGATCAGAGACAAGGGTGTGTCACCTTGGTGACCAGCGCAGAGTTATGATGTGACAATGCCCACTTATGGAGATCAAAGACAATGGTCTATCACCAGGGCGACCCATGCAGAATTATGATGCCACAATGCACCCTTTGGCAGATCACAGACAAGGGTCTGTCACCTAGGTGACCTGTGCAGAGTTATGATATCACAATGCCCCCGTAGGCGGATCACAGACAACGGTCAGTCACCTGGGTGACAAGTGCAGTGTTATGATGTCACAATGCCCCCTTAGGCAGATAACAGACAAGGGCATGTCACCTGGGTGCCCAGTGAAGAGTTATAATGTCACAATGCCCCCTTATGCACATCACATACTAGGGACTGTCACCTCGGTGACCAGTGCAGAATTATGATGTCAAAATGCCCTCTCAGGCAGACCAAACACAGGGGTCTGTCACCTGGGTCACCAGTGCAGACTTATGATGTCACAATGCCCCTTAGGCAGATCACAGACAAGAGTCTGTCACCTGGGTGACCCGTGCAGGGTTATGTTGTCAGTATGCCCCCTTATGCAGAACACGGTCAAGGGTCTGCTACCTGGGTGATGTGTGCAGTGTTATGATGTCACATTGCCCCCTTAGGCAGATCACAGACAAGTGTCTGTCACCTGCGTGACCCGTGCAGAGTTATGAATTCACAATGCCCCCTTAGGCAGATCACAGACAAGGGTCAGTCACCTTTGTGACAAATTCAGAGTTATGAAGTCACAATGCCCCCTTAGGCAGATCACAGACAAGGGTCTGTCACCTGGGTGACCAGTGCAGAATTATGATGTCACAATGCCCCTTAGGCAGATCACAGACAAGGGCCTGTCACCAAGGTGCCCAAGGCTGAGTTATGATGTCACAATGCCCCCTTAGGCAGATCACAGACCAGGGCCTGTCAGCTGGGTGACCCGCGCAGTTTTATGATGTCACTATGCCCCCTTAGGCATATCAAAAACAAGGGCCAGTCACCTGGGTGAACAGTGCAGAGTTATGATGTCACAATGCCACCTTAGGCAGATTAGAGACAAGGACCTGTCACCTGTGTTAGCAGTGCAGTATTATGATGTCACAATGCCCCCTTAGGCGGATCACAGACAAGGGTCTGTCACCTGGGTGACCAGTGCAGAATTGCGATGTCACAATGCCCCCTTAGGCAGATCACACACAAGGGTCTTTCACCTAGGTGAGCAGTGCAGAATTATGATGTCATAATGCCCCCTTACACAGATAACAGATAAGGGTCTGTCACCTGCGTGACCAGTGCAGAGTTATGATGTCACAATGCCCCCTTAGTGAGATCTCAGTCAAGGATCCCACAACTGGTTGACCAGTGCACAGTTATGGTGTCACAACGCCCCCTGAGGCAGATCACAGACAAGGGTCTGTCACCACGGTGACCAGTGCAGAGTTATGATGTCACAATGCCCAATTAGGCAGATCACAGACAAGGGTCTGTCACATGGGTGACCAGTGCAGAGTCATGATGTCACAATGCTGTCTTAGGCAGATCACAGAAATGGGCCTGTCACCTGGGTCCCCATTGCACAGTTATGATGTCAGAATGCCACCTTAGGCAGATCACAGACAAGGGTCTGTCACCTTGGTGACCAGCGCAGAGTTACGATGTCACAATGCCCCCTTATGTAGATCAAAACAAGGGTCTATCACCAGGGTGACCCGTGCAGTGTTATGATGTCACAAAGCTGCCTTAGGCAGATCACAGACAAGCGTCTGTCACCTGGGACAACAGTGCAGAGTTATGATGTCACAATGCCCCCTTAGGAGATAACAGACAAAGGCTTGTCACCTGGGTGACCCGTGCAGAGTTAAGATGTCACAATGCACCCTTAGGCAGATCACAGACAAGGGTCTGTACCCTGGGTGACCAGTGCAGAATTATGATGTCACAATGCCCCTTAGGCTGATGATAGACAAGTGTCTGCCACCTGGGTGTCCAGTGCAGAGTTATGATTTCATAATGCCCCCTTAGGCAGATCACAGACAAGGGTCTGTCACCTGGGTGACCATTGCAGAGTTATGAGGTCACAATGACCCCTTAGGCATATCAAAGACCAGGGTCTGTCACCTGGGTGACGAGTGAAGTTTTATGATGTCACAATACCCCTTAGGCAGACCACAGACGAGGGTCTGTCACCTGGGTGACCAGTGCAGAGTTATGATGTCACAATGACCCCTTAGGCAGATTACAGACAAGGTTCTGTCAGCTGGGTGACCAGTGCAGTGTTATGATGTCACAATGCCCCCTTAGGGAGATCACAGACAAGGGTCTGTCACCTGGTCCACAAGTGCAGAGTTAGGTTGTCACAATGCTCCCTTGGGCAGATGAAGGAAAAGGGTCTGTCACCTCCGTGACTAGTGCAGTGTTATGATGTCACAATGACCCCTTAGGCAGATCAAAGACAAGGGTCTGTCACCTGGATGACCAGGGCAGAGTTATGATGTCCCAATGCTGCCTTAGGAAGATCAAAGACAAGGGTCTGTCACCTGGCAGAGCAGTACAGAATTATGATGTCACAATGCCACCTTAGGCAAAAAACAGACAAGGGTCTGTCACCTGGGTGACCCGTGAAGAGTTATAATGTCACAATGCACCCTTAGGCAGATCACAGACAATGGCTTGTCACCTGGGTGACCCGTGCAGAGTTATGATGTCACAATGCACCCTTAGGCAGATCACAGACAAGGGTCTGTCACCTGGGTGACCCATGAGGAATTACGATGTCACAGTGCCCCTTAGGCAGATCACAGACAAGGGTCTGTCACCACGGTGACCAGTGCAGTGTTATGATTTCACAATGCCCCCTTAGACAGATCACAGACAAGGGTCTTTCACCTGGGTGTGCAATGCAGAGTTATGATGTCACAATGCCCCCTTAGGGAGATCACAGAGAATGGTTGGTCCCCTGGTTGACCAGTGTGCAGTTGTGATGTTACAATGCCCCTTAGGCAGATCACAGACAAGGGTCTGTCACCACGGTGACCAGTGCAGAGTTATGACGTCACAATACCCACCTAGGCAGATCAAAGACAAGGGTCTGTCACTTGGGTGACCAGTGCAGAGTCATGATGTCACAATGCCGCCTTAGGCAGATCACAGAAATGAGCCTGTCACCTGGGTCCCCATTGCACAGTTTTGATGTCACAATGCCACCTTAGGCAGATCACAGACAAGGGTCAGTCACCTTGGTGACAAATTCAGAGTTATGATGTCACAATCCTCCTTAGGCTGATCACAGACAAGGGTCTGTCACCTGGGTGACCAGTGCCGAGTTATGATGTCACAATGCCCCTTAGGCAGATCACAGACAAGGGTCTGTCACCTGGGAGACAAGTGCAGAATTACGATGTCACAATGCCCCCTTAAGCAGTTCACAGACAAGGGTCTGTCACCTGGTTGACCAGTGCAGATTTATGATGTCACAACGCCCCCTTAGGCAGATCACAGACAATGGTTTCTCACCTTGTTGACCAATGCAGAATTATGATGTCACAATGCTTCATTAGGCAGATCACAGACAAGGGTCTGTCAACTGCATGACCAGTGCAGAGTTATGATGTCACAAGGCCACCTTAGGGAGATCACAGACAAGGGCCTGTCACCTGGGTACCCCGTGCAGAGTTATGATGTAACAATGCCCCCTTAGGCAGATAAAAGACAAGGGTCGGTCACCTGGGTTACCAGTGCACTGTTATGATGTCACAATGCCCCCTTAGGCAGATCACAGACAAGGGTCTGTCATCATGGTGACCAGTGCAGAGTTAAGATGCAACAACGCCCCCATAGGCAGATCACAGACAAGGGTCTGTCACCTGGGTGACCAATGCAGAGTTATGATGTCACAATGCCACTTAGGCAGATCACAGACAAGGTTCCATCACCTAGGTGACCAGTGCAGAGTTATGATGTCACAATGCCCACTTAGGCAGTTCACAGACAATGGTCTGTCACCTGGGTGACCAGTGCAGAGTTATGATGTCACAATGCCTCCTTAGGCATATCACAGACAACGGTCTGTCACCTTGGTGACCACTGCAGAGTTATGATGTCACATTGCCCCTTAGGCAGATCACAGACAATGGTTTCTCACCATGGTGACCAATGCAGAGGTATGATGTCCCAATGCCGCATTAGGCAGATCACAGACAGGGGTCTGTCAACTGCGTGACCAGTGCAGACTTATGATGTCACAATGCCCCCTTAGGCAGATCAAAGAGAAGGGTCTGTCACCTGGGGGTCCCGTGCAGAGTTATGATGTCACAATACCCTCTTAGGCAGATAACAGACAAGGGTCTGCCACCAGAGTGACCAGTGCAGAGTTATGATGTCACAATGCCCACTTGGGCAGGTCAAGACAAGGGCCTGTCACCTGGGTTCCCAGTGCAGATTTATGATGTCACAATGCCCAATTAGGCAAATCACAGACAAGGATCTGTCTCCTGGGTGACCAGTGTAGAGATAAGATGTCACAATGACCCCATAGGCAGATCACATTCAAGGGCCAGTCACATGGGTGACCCGAGCAGAGTTATGATGTGACAATGCACCTTTAGGCCGATCACAGACAAGGGTCTGTGACCTGGGTGCCCCGTGCCGAGTTAGGATGTCACAATGCACCCTTAGGCAGATCAAGGACCAGAGTCTGTCACGTGGTTGAACAGTGCAGAGTTATGACGTCAAAATGCCCCCTTCGGCATTTCACAGACAAGGCTATGTCACCTGGGTGACCAGTGCAGAGTTATGATGTCACAATGCCTCCTTAGGCTGATCACACACAATGGTCTGTCACCTTGGTGACCAGTGCAAAGTTATGATGTTGCAATGCACCCTTGGGCAGGTCACAGACAAGCATCTGTCACCTGAGTGTCCAGTGTAGAGTTTTGATGTCGCAATGCCCCATTAAGCAGATCACAGACAAGGGTCTGCCACCTGGGTGACCATTACAGAGTTATGATGTCACAATGCCCCCTTAGTAAGATCACAGAGAACGGTCTGTCACCTGGGTGACCAGTGCAGGTTTATGATGTCACAATGCACCCTTTGGCAGATAACGGAGAAGGATCTGTCACCAGGGTGAGCAGTGAAGAGTTATGATATCACAATGCTCCTTTAGGCAGTTCACAGTCAAGGGTCTGTCACCTGGGTGACCAGTGGAGAGTTATGATGTCACAATGTCCCCTGAAGCAGATCACAGACAAGGGTCTGTCACCTGGGGTAGAAGTGCAGAGTTATGAAATCACAATGCCCCTTAGGCAGTTCACAGACAAGGGTCGGACACCTGGGTGTCCAGTGCAGATTTATGATGTCACAACGCCCCTTTTGGCAGATCACTGTGAACGGTCTCTCGACTTGGTTTCCAATACAGAGTTATGATGTCACAATGCCCCGTTAGGCAGATCACAGACAAGGGTCTGTTACCTGCGTGACCAGTGCAGAGTTATGATGTCAGAATGCCACCTTAGGCAGATCACAGACAATGGTCTGTCACCTGGGTGACCCGTGCAGAATTATTATGTCACAATGCCCCCTTAGGCAGATAACAGAGAAGGGTCTGTCACCAGGGTGACCAGTGCCGAGTTATGATGTCACAATGCCCCTTAGGCCGATCACAGACAAGGGTCTGTCTCCTGGGTGACCAGTGTAGAGATAAGATGTCACAATGACCCCTTAGGCAGATCACATTGAAGGGCCAGTCACATGGGTGAGCCGAGCAGAGTTATGATGTGACAATGCACCTATAGGCCGATCACAGACAAGGGTCTGTGACCTGGGTGCCCCGTGCCGAGTTACGATGTCACAATGCACGCTTAGGCAGATCAAGGACCAGGGTCTGTCACGTGGTCGAACAGTGCAGAGTTATGACGTCAAAATGCCCCCTTCGGCATTTCACAGACAAGGCTATGTCACCTGGGTGACCAGTGCAGAGTTATGATGTCACAATGCCTCCTTAGGCTGATCACACACAATGGTCTGTCACCTTGGTGACCAGTGCAAAGTTATGATGTTGCAATGCACCCTTGGGCAGGTCACAGACAAGCATCTGTCACCTGGGTGTCCAGTGTAGAGTTATGATGTCACAATGCCCCATTAAGCAGATCACAGACAAGGGTCTGCCACCTGGGTGACCATTACAGAGTTATGATGTCACAATGCCCCCTTAGTAAGATCACAGAGAACGGTCTGTCACCTGGGTGACCAGTGCAGAATTATGATGTCACAATGCCCCCTTAGCTAGATCACAGACAAGGGTCTGTCACGTGGGTGACCAGTGCAGGTTTATGATGTCACAATGCACCCTTTGGCAGATAACGTAGAAGGATCTGTCACCAGGGTGACCAGTGAAGAGTTATGATATCACAGTGCTCCTTTAGGCAGTTCACAGTCAAGGGTCTGTCACCTGGGTGACCAGTGCAGAGTTCTGATGTCACAATGCCTCTTTAGGCAGATCACAGACAATGGTCTCTCACCTTAGAGACCACTGGAGAGTTATGATGCCCAAATGCCCCCTTAAGCAGATCAAAGACAAGGGTCTGTCACCTGGGAGACAAGTGCAGAGTTATGATGTCCCTATGCCCCTTAAGCAGTTCACAGACAAGGTCTGTCACCTGTGTGACCAGTGCAGACTTATGATGTCACAACGCCCCCTTAGGGAGATCACAGACAATGGTTTCTCACGTTGGTGACCAATGCAGAGTTATGATGTCACAATGCCTTCTTAGGCAGATCACAGCCAATGGTCTGTCACCTGGGTGACCAGTGCAGAGTTACGATGTCAAAATGCCCCCTTAGGCTGATCACAGACAAGGGATTGTCACCATGTTGACGAGTGCAGGGTTATGATGTCACAATGACCCCTTAGGCAGATAACGGAAAAGGATCTGTCACCAGGGTGAGCAATGAAAATTTATGATGTCACAATGCCCCGTTAGGCAGTTCACAGTCAAGGTTCTGTCACCTGGGTGACCAGTGGAGAGTTATGATGTCACAATGCCCCCTTAAGCAGATCACAGACAAGGGTCTATCACCTGGGGGACCAGTGGAGAGTTATGATGTCACAATGCCCCCTTAAGCAGATGACAGACAAGGGTCTGTCACCTGGGAGACAAGTGCAGAATTACGATGTCACAATGCCCCCTTAAGCAGTTCACAGACAAGGGTCTGTCACCTGGTTGACCAGTGCAGATTTATGATGTCACAACGCCCCCTTAGGCAGATCACAGACAATGGTTTCTCACCTTGGTGACCAATGCAGAGTTATGATGTCACAATTCCCCCTTAGGCAGATCACAGACAAGGTTCTGTTACCTGCGTGACCAGTGCAGAGTTATGATGTCACAATGCCCCTTAGGCAGATCACAGACAATGGTCTGTCACCTTGGTGACCAGTGCAGAGTTATGAAGTCACATTGCCCCCATAGGCAGATCACAGACAATGGTTTCTCACCATGGTGACCAATGCAGAGTTATGATGTCACAATGCCGCATTAGACTGTTCACAGACAAGGGTCTGTCAACTGCTTGACCAGTGCAGACTGATGATGTCACAATGCCCCCTTAGGCAGATCAAAGACAAGGGTGTGTCACCTGGGTGTCCCGTGCAGAGTTATGATGTCACAATACCCTCTTAGGCAGATAACAGACAAGGGTCTGCCACCAGGGTGACTAGTGCAGAGTTCTGATGTCACAATGCCCACTTAGGCAGGTCAAAGTCAAGGGCCTGTCACCTGGGTTCCCAATGCAGACTTATGATGTCACAATGCTCCCTTAGGCAAATCACAGACAAGGGTCTGTCTCCTGGGTGACCAGTGCAGAGTTAAGATGTCACAATGACCCCTTAGGCAGATCACATTCAAGCGCCTGTCACATGGGTGACCCGAGCAGAGTTATGATGTCACAATGCACCCTTAAGCAGATCACAGGCAAGCGTCTGACACTTTTGTGATGGGTGTACAATTATGATGTCACAATGCACCCTGAGGCAGATAACAGACAAGGGTCTGTCACCAGGGTGACCAGTGCCGAGTTATGATGTCACAATGCCCCTTAGGCAGATCACAGACAATGGTCTGTCACCTGGGTGATGAGTGCAGAGTAGTGATGTCATAATGCCCCTTAAGCAGATGACAGACAAGGGTCTGTCACCTGGGAGACAAGTGCAGAATTACGATGTCACAATGCCCCCTTAAGCAGTTCACAGACAAGGGTCTGTCACCTGGTTGACCAGTGCAGATTTATGATGTCACAACGCCCCCTTAGGCAGATCACAGACAGTGGTTTCTCACCTTGGTGACCAATGCAGAATTATGATGTCACAATGCTTCATTAGGCAGATCACAGACAAGGGTCTGTCAACTGCGTGACCAGTGCAGACTTATGATGTCACAACGCCCCCTTAGGGAGATCACAGACAATGGTTTCTCACGTTGGTGACCAATGCAGAGTTATGATGTCACAATGCCTTCTTAGGCAGATCACAGCCAATGGTCTGTCACCTGGGTGACCAGTGCAGGGTTACGATGTCACAATGCCCCCTTAGGCAGATCACAGACAAGGGACTGTCACCTTGTTGACGAGTGCAGGGTTATGATGTCACAATGACCCCTTAGGCAGATAACGGAAAAGGATCTGTCACCAGGGTGAGCAGTGAAAAGTTATGATGTCACAATGCCCCCTTAAGCAGATCATAGACAAGGGTCTATCACCTGGGGGACAAGTGCAGAGTAATGAAGTCACAATGCACCCTTACGCAGTTCACAGTCAAGGGTCTGTAACCGGGTGTCCTGTGCAGATTTATGATGTCACAACCCCCCTTTAGGCAGATCACACACAATGGTCTCTCACCTTGGTGACCAAGGCAGAGTTATGATGTCACAATTCCCCCTTAGGCAGATCACAGACAAGGTTCTGTTACCTGCGTGACCAGTGCTGAGTTATGATGTCACAATGCCCCTTAGGCAGATCACAGACAATGGTCTGTCACCTTGGTGACCAGTGCACAGTTATAATGTCACATTGCCCCCTAAGGCAGATCACATACAATGGTCTGTCACCTTAGAGACCACTGGAGAGTTATGATGTCCAAATGCCCCCTTAAGCAGATCAAAGACAAGGGTCTGTCACCTGGGAGACAAGTGCAGAGTTATGATGTCCCTATGCCCCTTAAGCAGTTCACAGGCAAGGTCTGTCACCTGTGTGACCAGTGCAGACTTATGATGTCACAACGCCCCCTTAGGGAGATCACAGACAATGGTTTCTCACGTTGGTGACCAATGCAGAGTTATGATGTCACAATGCCTTCTTAGGCAGATCACAGCCAATGGTCTGTCACCTGGGTGACCAGTGCAGACTTACGATGTCACAATGCCCCCTTAGCCGGATCACAGACAAGGGATTGTCACCTTGTTGACGAGTGCAGGGTTATGATGTCACAATGTCCCCTTAGGCAGATCAAAGACAAGGGTGTGTCACCTGGGTGTCCCGTACAGAGTTATGATGTCACAATGCCCTCTTAGGCAGATAACAGACAAGGGTCTGCCACCAGGGTGACTAGTGCAGAGTTCTGATATCACAATGCCCACTTAGGCAGGTCAAAGTCAAGGGCCTGTTACCTGGGTTCCCAATGCAGACTTATGATGTCACAATGCTCCCTTAGGCAAATCACAGACAAGGGTCTGTCTCCTGGGTGACCAGTGCAGAGTTAAGATGTCACAATGACCCCTTAGGCAGATCACATTCAAGCGCCTGTCACATGGGTGACCCGAGCAGAGTTATGATGTCACAATGCACCCTTACGCAGAGCACAGGCAAGGGTCTGACACATTTGTGATGGGTGTAGAATTATGATGTCACAATGCACCCTGAGGCAGATAACAGACAAGGGTCTGTCACCAGGGTGACCAGTGCCGAGTTATGATGTCACAATGCCCCTTAGGCAGATCACAGACAATGGTCTTTCACCTGGGTGATGAGTGCAGAGTAATTATGTCACAATGCCCCTTAAGCAGATGACAGACAAGGGTCTGTCACCTGGGAGACAAGTGCAGAATTACGATGTCACAATGCCCCCTTAAGCAGTTCACAGACAAGGGTCTGTCACCTGGTTGACCAGTGCAGATTTATGATGTCACAACGTCCCCTTAGGCAGATCACAGACAATGGTTTCTCACCTTGGTGACCAATGCAGAGTTATGATGTCACAATTCCCCCTTAGGCAGATCACAGACAAGGTTCTGTTACCTGCGTGACCAGTGCAGAGTTATGATGTCACAATGCCCCTTAGGCAGATCACAGACAATGGTCTGTCACCTTGGTGACCAGTGCACAGTTATGATGTCACATTGACCCCTTAGGCAGATCACAGACAATGGTTTCTCACCATCGTGACCAGTGCAGAGTTATGATGTCACAATGCCACATTAGACTGTTCACAGACAAGGGTCTGTCAACTGCTTGACCAGTGCAGACTGATGATGTCACAATGCCCCCTTAGGCAGATCAAAGACAAGGGTGTGTCACCTGGGTGTCCCGTACAGAGTTATGATGTCACAATGCCCTCTTAGGCAGATAACAGACAAGGGTCTGCCACCAGGGTGACTAGTGCAGAGTTCTGATGTCACAATGCCCACTTAGGCAGGTCAAAGTCAAGGGCCTGTCACCTGGGTTCCCAGTGCAGACTTATGATGTCACAATGCTCCCTTAGGCAAATCAGAGACAAGGGTCTGTCTCCTGGGTGACCAGTGCAGAGTTAAGATGTCACAATGACCCCTTAGGCAGATCACATTCAAGCGCCTGTCACATGGGTGACCCGAGCAGAGTTATGATGTCACAATGCACCCCTACGCAGATCACAGGCAAGGGTCTGACACTTTTGTGATGGGTGTAGAATTATGATGTCACAATGCACCCTGAGGCAGATAACAGACAAGGGTCTGTCACCAGGGTGACCAGTGCCGAGTTATCATGTCACAATGCCCCTTAGGCAGATCACAGACAATGGTCTGTCACCTGGGTGATGAGTGCAGAGTAATGATGTCACAATGCCCCTTAAGCAGATGACAGACAAGGGTCTGTCACCTGGGAGACAAGTGCAGAATTACGATGTCACAATGCCCCCTTAAGCAGTTCACAGACAAGGGTCTGTCACCTGGTTGACCAGTGCAGATTTATGATGTCACAACGCCCCCTTAGGCAGATCACAGACAGTGGTTTCTCACCTTGGTGACCAATGCAGAATTATGATGTCACAATGCTTCATTAGGCAGATCACAGACAAGGGTCTGTCAACTGCGTGACCAGTGCAGAGTTATGATGTCACAAGGCCACCTTAGGGAGATCACAGACAAGGGCCTGTCACCTGGGTACCCCGTGCAGAGTTATGATGTTACAATGCCCCTTAGGCAGATAAAAGACAAGGGTCGGTCACCTGTGTTACCAGTGCACTGTTATGATGTCACAATGCCCCCTTAGGCTGATCACAGACAAGGGTCTGTCATCATGGTGACCAGTGCAGAGTTAAGATGCAACAACGCCCCCATAGGCAGATCACAGCAAGGGTCTGTCACCTGGGTGACCACTGCAGAGTTATGATGTCACAATGCCACTTAGGCAGATCACAGACAAGGTTCCATCACCTAGGTGACCAGGGCAGGGTTATGATGTCACTGCCCACTTAGGCAGTTCACAGACAATGTTCTGTCACCTGGGTGACCAGTGCAGAGTTAAGATGTCACAATGCCTCCTTAGGCATATCACAGACAATGGACTGTCACCTTGGTGACCACTGCAGAGTTATGATGTCACATTGCCCCTTATTCAGATCACAGAAAATGGTTTCTCACCATGGTGGCCAATGCAGAGTTATGATGTCACAATGCCCACTTGGGCAGATCAAAGACAAGGGTCTGTCTCCTGGGTGTCCCGTGCAGAGTTATGATGTCACAATGCCCTCTTCGGCTGATAACAGACAAGGGTCTGCCACCAGGGTGACCAGTGCAGAGTTATGATGTCACAATGCCCACTTGGGCAGGTCAAGACAAGGGCCTGTCACCTGGGTTCCCAGTGCAGACTTATGATGTCACAATTCCCAATTAGGCAATTCACAGACAAGGATCTGTCTCCTGGGTGACCAGTGTAGAGATAAGATGTCACAATGACCCCTTAGGCAGATCACATTCAAAGGCCAGTCACATGGGTGACCCGAGCAGAGTTATGATGTGACAATGCACCTTTAGGCCGATCACAGACAAGGGTCTGTGACCTGGGTGCCCCATGCCGAGTTACGATGTCACAATGCACCCTTAGGCAGATCAAGGACCAGGGTCTGTCACGTGGTTGAACAGTGCAGAGTTATGACGTCAAAATGCCCCTTCGGCATTTCACAGACAAGGCTATGTCACCTGGGTGACCAGTGCAGAGTTATGATGTCACAATGCCTCCTTAGGCTGATCACACACAATGGTCTGTCACCTTGGTGACCAGTGCAAAGTTATGATGTTGCAATGCACCCTTGGGCAGGTCACAGACAAGCATCTGTCACCTGGGTGTCCAGTGTAGAGTTATGATGTCACAATGCCCCATTAAGCAGATCACAGACAAGGGTCTGCCACCTGGGTGACCATTACAGAGTTATGATGTCACAATGCCCCCTTAGTAAGATCACAGAGAACGGTCTGTCACCTGGGTGACCAGTGCAGAATTATGATGTCACAATGCCCCCTTAGCTAGATCACAGACAAGGGTCTGTCACGTGGGTGACCAGTGCCGGTTTATGATGTCACAATGCACCCTTTGGCAGATAACGGAGAAGGATCTGTCACCAGGGTGACCAGTGAAGAGTTATGATATCACAATGCTCCTTTAGGCAGTTCAGAGTCAAGGGTCTGTCACCTGGGTGACCAGTGTAGAGTTCTGAGGTCACAATGCCTCTTTAGGCAGATCACAGACAAGGGCCTGTCACCTGGGAGACAAGTGCAGAGTTATGATGTCCCTATGCCCCTTAAGCAGTTCACAGACAAGGTCTGTCACCTGTGTGACCAGTGCAGATTTATGATGTCACAACGCCCCCTTAGGGAGATCACAGACAATGGTTTCTCACGTTGGTGACCAATGCAGAGTTATGATGTCACAATGCCTTCTTAGGCAGATCACAGCCAATGGTCTGTCACCTGGGTGACCAGTGCAGAATTACGATGTCACAATGCCCCCTTAGGCAGATCACAGACAAGGGAATGTCACCTTGTTGACGAGTGCAGGGTTATGATGTCACAATGACCCCTTAGGCAGATAACGGAAAAGGATCTGTCACCAGGGTGAGCAGTGAAAAGTTATGATGTCACAATGCCCCGTTAGGCAGTTCACAGTCAAGGGTCTGTCACCTGGGTGACCAGTGGAGAGTTATGATGTCACAATGCCCCCTTAAGCAGATCACAGACAAGGGTCTATCACCTGGGGGACAAGTGCAGAGTTATGAAGTCACAATGCACCCTTAGGCAGTTCACAGACAAGGGTCTGTAACCGGGTGTCCTGTGCAGATTTATGATGTCACAACCCCCCTTTAGGCAGATCACAGACAATGGTCTCTCACGTTGGTGACCAATGCAGAGTTATGATGTCACAATTCCCCCTTAGGCAGATCACAGACAAGGTTCTGTTACCTGCGTGACCAGTGCAGAGTTATGATGTCACAATGCCCCTTAGGCAGATCACAGACAATGGTCTGTCACCTTGGTGACCAGTGCAGAGTTATGATGTCACATTGCCCCCTTAGGCAGATCACAGACAATGGTTTCTCACCATGGTGACCAATGCAGAGTTATGATGTCACAATGCCGCATTAGACTGTTCACAGACAAGGGTCTGTCAACTGCTTGACCAGTGCAGACTGATGATGTCACAATGCCCCCTTAGGCAGATCAAAGACAAGGGTGTGTCACCTGGGTGTCCCGTGCAGAGTTATGATGTCACAATGCCCTCTTAGGCAGATAACAGACAAGGGTCTGCCACCAGGGTGACTAGTGCAGAGTTCTGATTTCACAATGCCCACTTAGGCAGGTCAAAGTCAAGGGCCTGTCACCTTGGTTCCCAGTGAAGACTTATGATGTCACAATGCTCCCTTAGGCAAATCAGAGACAAGGGTCTGTCTCCTGGGTGACCAGTGCAGAGTTAAGATGTCACAATGACCCCTTAGGCAGATCACATTCAAGCGCCTGTCACATGGGTGACCCGAGCAGAGTTATGATGTCACAATGCACCCCTACGCAGATCACAGGCAAGGGTCTGACACTTTTGTGATGGGTGTAGAATTATGATGTCACAATGCACCTTGAGGCAGATAACAGACAAGGGTCTGTCACCAGGGTGACCAGTGCCGAGTTATGATGTCACAATGCCCCTTAGGCAGATCACAGACAATGGTCTGTCACCTGGGTGATGAGTGCAGAGTAATGATGTCACAATGCCCCTTAAGCAGATGACAGACAAGGGTCTGTCACCTGGGAGACAAGTGCAGAATTACGATGTCACAATGTCCCCTTAAGCAGTTCACAGACAAGGGTCTGTCACCTGGTTGACCAGTGCAGATTTATGATGTCACAACGCCCCCTTAGGCAGATCACAGATAGTGGTTTCTCACCTTGGTGACCAATGCAGAATTATGATGTCACAATGCTTCATTAGGCAGATCACAGACAAGGGTCTGTCAACTGCGTGACCAGTGCAGAGTTATGATGTCACAAGGCCACCTTAGGGAGATCACAGACAAGGGCCTGTCACCTGGGTACCCCGTGCAGAGTTATGATGTTACAATGCCCCCTTAGGCAGATAAAAGACAAGGGTCGGTCACCTGGTTTACCAGTGCACTGTTATGATGTCACAATGACCCCTTAGGCAGATCACAGACAAGGGTCTGTCATCATGGTGACCAGTGCAGAGTTAAGATGCAACAACGCCCCCATAGGCAGATCACAGCAAGGGTCTGTCACCTGGGTGACCAATGCAGAGTTATGATGTCACAATGCCACTTAGGCAGATCACAGACAAGGTTCCATCACCTAGGTGACCAGGGCAGGGTTATGATGTCACTGCCCACTTAGGCAGTTCACAGACAATGTTCTGTCACCTGGGTGACCAGTGCAGAGTTATGATGTCACAATGCCTCCTTAGGCATATCACAGACAATGGACTGTCACCATGGTGACCACTGCAGTGTTATGATGTCACATTGCCCCTTAGGCAGATCACAGACAATGGTTTCTCACCATGGTGACCAATGCAGAGTTATGATGTCACAATGCCCACTTGGGCAGATCAAAGACAAGGGTCTGTCTCCTGGGTGTCCCGTGCAGAGTTATGATGTCACAATACCCTCTTCGGCTGATAACAGACAAGGGTCTGCCACCAGGGTGACCAGTGCAGAGTTATGATGTCACAATGCCCACTTGGGCAGGTCAAGACAAGGGCCTGTCACCTGGGTTCCCAGTGCAGACTTATGATGTCACAATGCCCAATTAGGCAAATCACAGACAAGGATCTGTCTTCTGGGTGACCAGTGTAGAGATAAGATGTCACAATGACCCCTTAGGCAGATCACATTCAAGGGCCAGTCACATGTGTGACCCGAGCAGAGTTATGATGTGACAATGCACCTTTAGGCCGATCACAGACAAGGGTCTGTGACCTGGGTGCCCCGTGCCGAGTTACGATGTCACAATGCACCCTTAGGCAGATCAAGGACCAGGGTCTGTCACGTGGTTGAACAGTGCAGAGTTATGACGTCAAAATGCCCCCTTCGGCATTTCACAGACAAGGCTATGTCACCTGGGTGACCAGTGCAGAGTTATGATGTCACAATGCCTCCTTAGGCTGATCACACACAATGGTCTGTCACCTTGGTGACCAGTGCAAAGTTATGATGTTGCAATGCACCCTTGGGCAGGTCACAGACAAGCATCTGTCACCTGGGTGTCCAGTGTAGAGTTATGATGTCACAATGCCCCATTAAGCAGATCACAGACAAGGGTCTGCCACCTGGGTGACCATTACAGAGTTATGATGTCACAATGCCCCCTTAGTAAGATCACAGAGAACGGTCTGTCACCTGGGTGACCAGTGCAGAATTATGATGTCACAATGCCCCCTTAGCTAGATCACAGACAAGGGTCTGTCACGTGGGTGACCATTGCAGGTTTATGATGTCACAATGCACCCTTTGGCAGATAACGGAGAAGGATCTGACACCAGGGTGACCAGTGAAGAGTTATGATATCACAGTGCTCCTTTAGGCAGTTCACAGTCAAGGGTCTGTCACCTGGGTGACCAGTGTAGAGTTCTGATGTCACAATCCCTCTTTAGGCAGATCACAGACAATGGTCTGTCACCTTAGAGACCACTGGAGAGTTATGATGTCCAAATGCCCCCTTAAGCAGATCAAAGACAAGGGTCTGTCACCTGGGAGACAAGTGCAGAGTTATGATGTCCCTATGCCCCTTAAGCAGTTCACAGACAAGGTCTGTCACCTGTGTGACCAGTGCAGACTTATGATGTCACAACGCCCCCTTAGGGAGATCACAGACAATGGTTTCTCACGTTGGTGACCAATGCAGAGTTATGATGTCACAATGCCTTCTTAGGCAGATCACAGCCAATGGTCTGTCACCTGGGTGACAAGTGAAGACTTACGATGTCACAATGCCCCCTTAGGCAGATCACAGACAAGGGATTGTCACCTTGTTGACGAGTGCATGGTTATGATGTCACAATGCCCCCTTAGGCAGATCAAAGACAAGGGTGTGTCACCTGGGTGTCCCGTGCAGAGTTGTGATGTCACAATGCCCTCTTAGGCAGATAACAGACAAGGGTCTGCCACCAGGGTGACTAGTGCAGAGTTCTGATATCACAATGCCCACTTAGGCAGGTCAAAGTCAAGGGCCTGTTACCTGGGTTCCCAATGCATACTTATGATGTCACAATGCTCCCTTAGGCAAATCACAGACAAGGGTCTGTCTCCTGTGTGACCAGTGCAGAGTTAAGATGTCACAATGACCCCTTAGGCAGATCACATTCAAGCGCCTGTTACATGGGTGACCCGAGCAGAGTTATGATGTCACAATGCACCCTTACGCAGATCACAGGCAAGGGTCTGACACATTTGTGATGGGGGTAGAATTATTATGTCACAATGCACCCTGAGGCAGATAACAGACAAGGGTCTGTCACCAGGGTGACCAGTGCCGAGTTATGATGTCACAATGCCCCTTAGGCAGATCAAAGACAATGGTCTGTCACCTGGGTGATGAGTGCAGAGTAATGATGTCACAATGCCCCTTAAGCAGATGACAGACAAGGGTCTGTCACCTGGGAGACAAGTGCAGAATTATGATGTCACAACGCCCCCTTAAGCAGTTCACAGACAAGGGTCTGTCACCTGGTTGACCAGTGCAGATTTATGATGTCACAACGCCCCCTTAGGCAGATCACAGACAATTGTTTCTCACCTTGGTGACCAATGCAGAGTTATGATGTCACAATTCCCCCTTAGGCAGATCACAGACAAGGTTCTGTTACCTGCGTGACCAGTGCAGAGTTATGATGTCACAATGCCCCTTAGGCAGATCACAGACAATGGTCTGTCACCTTGGTGACCAGTGCAGAGTTATGATGTCACATTGCCCCCTTAGGCAGATCACAGACAATGGTTTCTCACCATGGTGACCAATGCAGAGTTATGATGTCACAATGCCGCATTAGACTGTTCACAGAAAAGGGTCTGTCAACTGCTTGACCAGTGCAGACTGATGATGTCACAATGCCCCCTTAGGCAGATCAAAGACAAGGGTGTGTCACCTGGGTGTCCCGTGCAGAGTTATGATGTCACAATACCCTCTTAGGCAGATAACAGACAAGGGTCTGCCACCAGGGTGGCCAGTGCAGAGTTATGATGTCACAATGCCCACTTGGGCAGGTCAAGACAAGGGCCTGTCACCTGGGTTCCCAGTGCAGACTTATGATGTCACAATGCCCAATTAGGCAGATCACAGACAAGGGTCTGTCACCTGGGTGACCAGTGTAGAGATAAGATGTCACAATGACCCCTTACGCAGATCACATTCAAGGGCCAGTCACATGGGTGACCCGAGCAGAGTTATGATGTGACAATGCATCTTTAGGCCGATCACAGACAAGGGTCTGTGACCTGGGTGCCCCGTGCCGAGTTACGATGTCACAATGCACCCTTACGCAGATCAAGGACCAGGGTCTGTCACGTGGTTGAACAGTGCAGAGTTATGACGTCAAAATGCCCCCTTCGGCATTTCACAGACAAGGCTATGTCACCTGGGTGACCAGTGCAGAGTTATGATGTCACAATGCCTCCTTAGGCTGATCACACACAATGGTCTGTCACCTTGGTGACCAGTGCAAAGTTATGATGTTGCAATGCACCCTTGGGCAGGTCACAGACAAGCATCTGTCACCTGGGTGTCCAGTGTAGAGTTATGATGTCACAATGCCCCATTAAGCAGATCACAGACAAGGGTCTGCCACCTGGGTGACCATTACAGAGTTATGATGTCACAATGCCCCCTTAGTAAGATCACAGAGAACGGTCTGTCACCTGGGTGACCAGTGCAGAATTATGATGTCACAATGCCCCCTTAGCTAGATCACAGACAAGGGTCTGTCACGTGGGTGACCAGTGCAGGTTTATGATGTCACAATGCACCCTTTGGCAGATAACGGAGAAGGATCTGTCACCAGGGTGACCAGTGAAGAGTTATGATATCACAATGCTCCTTTAGGCAGTTCACAGTCAAGGGTCTGTCACCTGGGTGACCAGTGTAGAGTTCTGAGGTCACAATGCCTCTTTAGGCAGATCACAGACAAGGGTCTGTCACCTTAGAGACCACTGGAGAGTTATGATGTCAAAATGCCCCCTTATGCAGATCAAAGACAAGGGTCTGTCACCTGAGAGACAAGTGCAGAGTTATGATGTCCCTATGCCCCTTAAGCAGTTCACAGACAAGGTCTGTCACCTGTGTGACCAGTGCAGACTTATGATGTCACAACGCCCCCTTAGCGAGATCACAGACAATGGTTTCTCACGTTGGTGACCAATGCAGAGTTATGATGTCACAATGCCTTCTTAGGCAGATCACAGCCAATGGTCTGTCACCTGGGTGACCAGTGCAGAGTTACGATGTCACAATGCCCCCTTAGGCAGATCACAGACAAGGGACTGTCACCTTGTTGACGAGTGCAGGGTTATGATGTCACAATGACCCCTTAGGCAGATAACGGAAAAGGATCTGTCACCAGGGTGAGCAGTGAAAAGTTATGATGTCACAATGCCCCGTTAGGCAGTTCAAAGTCAAGGGTCTGTCACCTGGGTGACCAGTGGAGAGTTATGATGTCACAATGCCCCCTTAAGCAGATCACAGACAAGGGTCTATCACCTGGGGGACAAGTGCAGAATAATGAAGTCACAATGCACCCTTAGGCAGTTCACAGACAAGGGTCTGTAACCGGGTGTCTTGTGCAGATTTATGATGTCACAACCCCCCTTTAGGCAGATCACAGACAATGGTCTCTCACCTTGGTGACCAATGCAGAGTTATGATGTCACAATTCCCCCTTAGGCAGATCACAGACAAGGTTCTGTTACCTGCGTGACCAGTGCAGAGTTATGATGTCACAATGCCCCTTAGGCAGATCACAGACAATGGTCTGTCACCTTGGTGACCAGTGCACAGTTATGATGTCACATTGCCCCCTTAGGCAGATCACAGACAATGGTTTCTCACCATGGTGACCAATGCAGAGTTATGATGTCACAATGCCGCATTAGACTGTTCACAGACAAGGGTCTGTCAACTGCTTGACCAGTGCAGACTGATGATGTCACAATGCCCCCTTAGGCAGATCAAAGACAAGGGTGTGTCACCTGGGTGTCCAGTGCAGAGTTATGATGTCTCAATGCCCTCTTAGGCAGATAACAGACAAGGGTCTGCCACCAGGGTGACTAGTGCAGAGTTCTGATTTCACAATGCCCACTGAGGCAGGTGAAAGTCAAGAGCCTGTCACCTGGGTTCCCAATGCAGACTTATGATGTCACAATGCTCCCTTAGGCAAATCACAGACAAGGGTCTGTCTCCTGGGTGACCAGTGCAGAGTTAAGATGTCACAATGACCCCTTAGGCAGATCACATTCAAGCGCCTGTCACATGGGTGACCCGAGCAGAGTTATGATGTCACAATGCACCCCTACGCAGATCACAGGCAAGGGTCTGACACTTTTGTGATGGGTGTAGAATTATGATGTCACAATGCACCTTGAGGCAGATAACAGACAAGGGTCTGTCACCAGGGTGACCAGTGCCGAGTTATGATGTCACAATGCCCCTTAGGCAGATCACAGACAATGGTCTGTCACCTGGGTGATGAGTGCAGAGTAATGATGTCACAATGCCCCTTAAGCAGATGACAGACAAGGGTCTGTCACCTGGGAGACAAGTGCAGAATTACGATGTCACAATGTCCCCTTAAGCAGTTCACAGACAAGGGTCTGTCACCTGGTTGACCAGTGCAGATTTATGATGTCACAACGCTCCCTTAGGCAGATCACAGATAGTGGTTTCTCACCTTGGTGACCAATGCAGAATTATGATGTCACAATGCTTCATTAGGCAGATCACATACAAGGGTCTGTCAACTGCGTGACCAGTGCAGAGTTATGATGTCACAAGGCCACCTTAGGGAGATCACAGACAAGGGCCTGTCACCTGGGTACCCCGTGCAGAGTTATGATGTTACAATGCCCCCTTAGGCAGATAAAAGACAAGGGTCGGTCACCTGGTTTACCAGTGCACTGTTATGATGTCACAATGACCCCTTAGGCAGATCACAGACAAGGGTCTGTCATCATGGTGACCAGTGCAGAGTTAAGATGCAACAACGCCCCCATAGGCAGATCACAGCAAGGGTCTGTCACCTGGGTGACCAATGCAGAGTTATGATGTCACAATGCCACTTAGGCAGATCACAGACAAGGTTCCATCACCTAGGTGACCAGGGCAGGGTTATGATGTCACTGCCCACTTAGGCAGTTCACAGACAATGTTCTGTCACCTGGGTGACCAGTGCAGAGTTATGATGTCACAATGCCTCCTTAGGCATATCACAGACAATGGACTGTCACCATGGTGACCACTGCAGTGTTATGATGTCACATTGCCCCTTAGGCAGATCACAGACAATGGTTTCTCACCATGGTGACCAATGCAGAGTTATGATGTCACAATGCCCACTTGGGCAGATCAAAGACAAGGGTCTGTCTCCTGGGTGTCCCGTGCAGAGTTATGATGTCACAATACCCTCTTCGGCTGATAACAGACAAGGGTCTGCCACCAGGGTGACCAGTGCAGAGTTATGATGTCACAATGCCCACTTGGGCAGGTCAAGACAAGGGCCTGTCACCTGGGTTCCCAGTGCAGACTTATGATGTCACAATGCCCAATTAGGCAAATCACAGACAAGGATCTGTCTTCTGGGTGACCAGTGTAGAGATAAGATGTCACAATGACCCCTTAGGCAGATCACATTCAAGGGCCAGTCACATGGGTGACCCGAGCAGAGTTATGATGTGACAATGCACCTTTAGGCCGATCACAGACAAGGGTCTGTGACCTGGGTGCCCCGTGCCGAGTTACGATGTCACAATGCACCCTTAGGCAGATCAAGGACCAGGGTCTGTCACGTGGTTGAACAGTGCAGAGTTATGACGTCAAAATGCCCCCTTCGGCATTTCACAGACAAGGCTATGTCACCTGGGTGACCAGTGCAGAGTTATGATGTCACAATGCCTCCTTAGGCTGATCACACACAATGGTCTGTCACCTTGGTGACCAGTGCAAAGTTATGATGTTGCAATGCACCCTTGGGCAGGTCACAGACAAGCATCTGTCACCTGGGTGTCCAGTGTAGAGTTATGATGTCACAATGCCCCATTAAGCAGATCACAGACAAGGGTCTGCCACCTGGGTGACCATTACAGAGTTATGATGTCACAATGCCCCCTTAGTAAGATCACAGAGAACGGTCTGTCACCTGGGTGACCAGTGCAGAATTATGATGTCACAATGCCCCCTTAGCTAGATCACAGACAAGGGTCTGTCACGTGGGTGACCATTGCAGGTTTATGATGTCACAATGCACCCTTTGGCAGATAACGGAGAAGGATCTGACACCAGGGTGACCAGTGAAGAGTTATGATATCACAGTGCTCCTTTAGGCAGTTCACAGTCAAGGGTCTGTCACCTGGGTGACCAGTGTAGAGTTCTGATGTCACAATCCCTCTTTAGGCAGATCACAGACAATGGTCTGTCACCTTAGAGACCACTGGAGAGTTATGATGTCCAAATGCCCCCTTAAGCAGATCAAAGACAAGGGTCTGTCACCTGGGAGACAAGTGCAGAGTTATGATGTCCCTATGCCCCTTAAGCAGTTCACAGACAAGGTCTGTCACCTGTGTGACCAGTGCAGACTTATGATGTCACAACGCCCCCTTAGGGAGATCACAGACAATGGTTTCTCACGTTGGTGACCAATGCAGAGTTATGATGTCACAATGCCTTCTTAGGCAGATCACAGCCAATGGTCTGTCACCTGGGTGACAAGTGAAGACTTACGATGTCACAATGCCCCCTTAGGCAGATCACAGACAAGGGATTGTCACCTTGTTGACGAGTGCATGGTTATGATGTCACAATGCCCCCTTAGGCAGATCAAAGACAAGGGTGTGTCACCTGGGTGTCCCGTGCAGAGTTGTGATGTCACAATGCCCTCTTAGGCAGATAACAGACAAGGGTCTGCCACCAGGGTGACTAGTGCAGAGTTCTGATATCACAATGCCCACTTAGGCAGGTCAAAGTCAAGGGCCTGTTACCTGGGTTCCCAATGCATACTTATGATGTCACAATGCTCCCTTAGGCAAATCACAGACAAGGGTCTGTCTCCTGTGTGACCAGTGCAGAGTTAAGATGTCACAATGACCCCTTAGGCAGATCACATTCAAGCGCCTGTTACATGGGTGACCCGAGCAGAGTTATGATGTCACAATGCACCCTTACGCAGATCACAGGCAAGGGTCTGACACATTTGTGATGGGGGTAGAATTATTATGTCACAATGCACCCTGAGGCAGATAACAGACAAGGGTCTGTCACCAGGGTGACCAGTGCCGAGTTATGATGTCACAATGCCCCTTAGGCAGATCACAGACAATGGTCTGTCACCTGGGTGATGAGTGCAGAGTAATGATGTCACAATGCCCCTTAAGCAGATGACAGACAAGGGTCTGTCACCTGGGAGACAAGTGCAGAATTATGATGTCACAACGCCCCCTTAAGCAGTTCACAGACAAGGGTCTGTCACCTGGTTGACCAGTGCAGATTTATGATGTCACAACGCCCCCTTAGGCAGATCACAGACAATTGTTTCTCACCTTGGTGACCAATGCAGAGTTATGATGTCACAATTCCCCCTTAGGCAGATCACAGACAAGGTTCTGTTACCTGCGTGACCAGTGCAGAGTTATGATGTCACAATGCCCCTTAGGCAGATCACAGACAATGGTCTGTCACCTTGGTGACCAGTGCAGAGTTATGATGTCACATTGCCCCCTTAGGCAGATCACAGACAATGGTTTCTCACCATGGTGACCAATGCAGAGTTATGATGTCACAATGCCGCATTAGACTGTTCACAGAAAAGGGTCTGTCAACTGCTTGACCAGTGCAGACTGATGATGTCACAATGCCCCCTTAGGCAGATCAAAGACAAGGGTCTGTCACCTGGGTGTCCCGTGCAGAGTTATGATGTCACAATACCCTCTTAGGCAGATAACAGACAAGGGTCTGCCACCAGGGTGGCCAGTGCAGAGTTATGATGTCACAATGCCCACTTGGGCAGGTCAAGACAAGGGCCTGTCACCTGGGTTCCCAGTGCAGACTTATGATGTCACAATGCCCAATTAGGCAGATCACAGACAAGGGTCTGTCACCTGGGTGACCAGTGTAGAGATAAGATGTCACAATGACCCCTTACGCAGATCACATTCAAGGGCCAGTCACATGGGTGACCCGAGCAGAGTTATGATGTGACAATGCATCTTTAGGCCGATCACAGACAAGGGTCTGTGACCTGGGTGCCCCGTGCCGAGTTACGATGTCACAATGCACCCTTACGCAGATCAAGGACCAGGGTCTGTCACGTGGTTGAACAGTGCAGAGTTATGACGTCAAAATGCCCCCTTCGGCATTTCACAGACAAGGCTATGTCACCTGGGTGACCAGTGCAGAGTTATGATGTCACAATGCCTCCTTAGGCTGATCACACACAATGGTCTGTCACCTTGGTGACCAGTGCAAAGTTATGATGTTGCAATGCACCCTTGGGCAGGTCACAGACAAGCATCTGTCACCTGGGTGTCCAGTGTAGAGTTATGATGTCACAATGCCCCATTAAGCAGATCACAGACAAGGGTCTGCCACCTGGGTGACCATTACAGAGTTATGATGTCACAATGCCCCCTTAGTAAGATCACAGAGAACGGTCTGTCACCTGGGTGACCAGTGCAGAATTATGATGTCACAATGCCCCCTTAGCTAGATCACAGACAAGGGTCTGTCACGTGGGTGACCAGTGCAGGTTTATGATGTCACAATGCACCCTTTGGCAGATAACGGAGAAGGATCTGTCACCAGGGTGACCAGTGAAGAGTTATGATATCACAATGCTCCTTTAGGCAGTTCACAGTCAAGGGTCTGTCACCTGGGTGACCAGTGTAGAGTTCTGAGGTCACAATGCCTCTTTAGGCAGATCACAGACAAGGGTCTGTCACCTTAGAGACCACTGGAGAGTTATGATGTCAAAATGCCCCCTTATGCAGATCAAAGACAAGGGTCTGTCACCTGAGAGACAAGTGCAGAGTTATGATGTCCCTATGCCCCTTAAGCAGTTCACAGACAAGGTCTGTCACCTGTGTGACCAGTGCAGACTTATGATGTCACAACGCCCCCTTAGCGAGATCACAGACAATGGTTTCTCACGTTGGTGACCAATGCAGAGTTATGATGTCACAATGCCTTCTTAGGCAGATCACAGCCAATGGTCTGTCACCTGGGTGACCAGTGCAGAGTTACGATGTCACAATGCCCCCTTAGGCAGATCACAGACAAGGGACTGTCACCTTGTTGACGAGTGCAGGGTTATGATGTCACAATGACCCCTTAGGCAGATAACGGAAAAGGATCTGTCACCAGGGTGAGCAGTGAAAAGTTATGATGTCACAATGCCCCGTTAGGCAGTTCAAAGTCAAGGGTCTGTCACCTGGGTGACCAGTGGAGAGTTATGATGTCACAATGCCCCCTTAAGCAGATCACAGACAAGGGTCTATCACCTGGGGGACAAGTGCAGAATAATGAAGTCACAATGCACCCTTAGGCAGTTCACAGACAAGGGTCTGTAACCGGGTGTCTTGTGCAGATTTATGATGTCACAACCCCCCTTTAGGCAGATCACAGACAATGGTCTCTCACCTTGGTGACCAATGCAGAGTTATGATGTCACAATTCCCCCTTAGGCAGATCACAGACAAGGTTCTGTTACCTGCGTGACCAGTGCAGAGTTATGATGTCACAATGCCCCTTAGGCAGATCACAGACAATGGTCTGTCACCTTGGTGACCAGTGCACAGTTATGATGTCACATTGCCCCCTTAGGCAGATCACAGACAATGGTTTCTCACCATGGTGACCAATGCAGAGTTATGATGTCACAATGCCGCATTAGACTGTTCACAGACAAGGGTCTGTCAACTGCTTGACCAGTGCAGACTGATGATGTCACAATGCCCCCTTAGGCAGATCAAAGACAAGGGTGTGTCACCTGGGTGTCCAGTGCAGAGTTATGATGTCTCAATGCCCTCTTAGGCAGATAACAGACAAGGGTCTGCCACCAGGGTGACTAGTGCAGAGTTCTGATTTCACAATGCCCACTGAGGCAGGTGAAAGTCAAGAGCCTGTCACCTGGGTTCCCAATGCAGACTTATGATGTCACAATGCTCCCTTAGGCAAATCACAGACAAGGGTCTGTCTCCTGGGTGACCAGTGCAGAGTTAAGATGTCACAATGACCCCTTAGGCAGATCACATTCAAGCGCCTGTCACATGGGTGACCCGAGCAGAGTTATGATGTCACAATGCACCCCTACGCAGATCACAGGCAAGGGTCTGACACTTTTGTGATGGGTGTAGAATTATGATGTCACAATGCACCCTGAGGCAGATAACAGACAAGGGTCTGTCACCAGGGTGACCAGTGCCGAGTTATGATGTCACAATGCCCCTTAGGCAGATCACAGACAATGGTCTGTCACCTGGGTGATGAGTGCAGAGTAATGATGTCACAATGCCCCTTAAGCAGATGACAGACAAGGGTCTGTCACCTGGGAGACAAGTGCAGAATTACGATGTCACAATGCCCCCTTAAGCAGTTCACAGACAAGGGTCTGTCACCTGGTTGACCAGTGCAGATTTATGATGTCACAACGCCCCCTTAGGCAGATCACAGACAATGGTTTCTCACCTTGGTGACCAATGCAGAATTATGATGTCACAATGCTTCATTAGGCAGATCACAGACAAGGGTCTGTCAACTGCGTGACCAGTGCAGGGTTATGATGTCACAAGGCCACCTTAGGGAGATCACAGACAAGGGCCTGTCACCTGGGTACCCCGTGCAGAGTTATGATGTAACAATGCCCCCTTAGGCAGATAAAAGACAAGGGTCGGTCACCTGGGTTACCAGTGCACTGTTATGATGTCACAATGCCCCCTTAGGCAGATCACAGACAAGGGTCTGTCATCATGGTGACCAGTGCAGAGTTAAGATGCAACAACGCCCCCATAGGCAGATCACAGACAAGGGTCTGTCACCTGGGTGGCCAGTGCAGAGTTATGATGTCACAATGCCACTTAGGCAGATCACAGACAAGGTTCCATCACCTAGGTGACCAGGGCAGAGTTATGATGTCACTATGCCCACTTAGGCAGTTCACAGACAATGGTCTGTCACCTGGGTGACCAGTGCAGAGTTATGATGTCACAATGCCTCCTTAGGCATATCACAGACAATGGTCTGTCACCTTGGTGACCACTGCAGAGTTATGATGTCACATTGCCCCTTAGGCAGATCACAGACAATGGTTTCTCACCATGGTGACCAATGCAGAGTTATGATGTCACAATGCCGCATTAGGCAGTTCACAGACAGGGGTCTGACAACTGCGTGACCAGTGCAGACTTATGATGTCACAATGCCCCCTTAGGCAGATCAAAGACAAGGGTCTGTCACCTGGGTGTCCCGTGCAGAGTTATGATGTCACAATACCCTCTTAGGCAGATAACAGACAATGGTTTCTCACCTTGGTGACCAATGCAGAAATATGATGTCACAATGCTTCATTAGGCAGATCACAGACAAGGGTCTGTCAACTGCGTGACCAGTGCAGAGTTAAGATGTCACAGCGACCCCTTAGGCAGATCACATTCAAGCGCCTGTCACATGGGTGACCCGAGCAGAGTTATGATGTCACAATGCACCCTTACGCAGATCACAGGCAAGGGTCTGACACATTTGTGATGGGTGTAGAATTATGATGTCACAATGCACCCTGAGGCAGATAACAGACAAGGGTCTGTCACCTGGGTGACCAGTGCCGAGTTATGATGTCACAATGCCCCTTAGGCAGATCACAGACAATGGTCTGTCACATGGGTGATGAGTGCAGAGTAATGATGTCACAATGCCCCTTAAGCAGATGACAGACAAGGGTCTGTCACCTGGGAGACAAGTGCAGAATTACGATGTCACAATGCCCCCTTAAGCAGTTCACAGATAAGGGTCTGTCACCAGGTGAACCAGTGCAGATTTATGATGTCACAACGCCCCCTTAGGCAGATCACAGACAATGGTTTCTCACCTTGGTGAGCAATGCAGAAATATGATGTCACAATGCTTCATTAGGCAGATCACAGACAAGGGTCTGTCAACTGCGTGACCAGTGCAGAGTTAAGATGTCACAAGGCCACCTTAGGGATATCACAGACAAGGGCCTGTCACCTGGGTTCCCCGAGCAGAGTTATGATGTAACAATGCACTCTTAGGCAGATAAAAGACAAGGGTCGGTCACCTGGGTTACCAGTGCACTGTTATGATGTCACAATGCCCCCTTAGGCAGATCACAGACAAGGGTCTGTCATTATGGTGACCAGTGCAGAGTTAAGATGCAACAACGCCCCCATAGGCAGATCACAGACAAGGGTCTGTCACCTGTGTGACCAATGCAGATTTATGATGTCACAATGCCACTTAGGCAGATCACAGACAAGGTTCCATCACCTAGGTGACCAGGGCAGACTTATGATGTCACAATGCCCACTTAGGCAGTTCACAGACAATGGTCTGTCACCTGGGTGACCAGTGCAGAGTTATGATGTCACAATGCCTCCTTAGGCATATCACAGACAATGGTCTATCACCTTGGTGACCACTGCAGAGTTATGATGTCACATTGCCCCTTAGGCAGATCACAGACAATGGTTTCTCACCATGGTGACCAATGCAGAGTTATGATGTCACAATGCCGCATTAGGCAGATCACAGACAGGGGTCTGTCAACTGCGTGACCAGTGCAGACTTATGATGTCACAATGCCCCCTTAGGCAGATAACACACAAGGGTTTGCCACCAGGGTGACCAGTGCAGAGTTATGATGTCACAATGCCCACTTGGGCAGGTCAAGACAAGGGCCTGTCTCCTGGGTTCCCAGTGCAGAGTAATGATGTCACAATGCCCAATTAGGCAAATCACAGACAAGGATCTGTCTCCTGGGTGACCAGTGTAGAGATAAGATGTCACAATGACCCCTTAGGCAGATCACATTCAAGGGCCAGTCACATGGGTGACCCGAGGAGAGTTATGATGTGACTATGCACCTTTAGGCCGATCACAGACAAGGGTCTGTGACCTGGGTGCCCCGTGCCGAGTTACGATGTCACAATGCACCCTTAGGCAGATCAAGGACCAGGGTCTGTCACGTGGTTGAACAGTGCAGAGTTATGACGTCAAAATGCCCCCTTCGGCATTTCACAGACAAGGCTATGTCACCTGGGTGACCAGTGCAGAGTTATGATGTCACAATGCCTCCTTAGGCTGATCACACACAATGGTCTGTCACCTTGGTGACCAGTGCAAAGTTATGATGTTGCAATGCACCCTTGGGCAGGTCACAGACAAGCATCTGTCACCTGGGTGTCCAGTGTAGAGTTATGATGTCACAATGCCCCATTAAGCAGATCACAGACAAGGGTCTGCCACCTGGGTGACCATTACAGAGTTATGATGTCACAATGCCCCCTTAGTAAGATCACAGAGAACGGTCTGTCACCTGGGTGACCAGTGCAGAATTATGATGTCACAATGCCCCCTTAGCTAGATCACAGACAAGGGTCTGTCACGTGGGTGACCAGTGCAGGTTTATGATGTCACAATGCACCCTTTGGCAGATAACGGAGAAGGATCTGTCACCAGGGTGACCAGTGAAGAGTTATGATATCACAATGCTCCTTTAGGCAGTTCACAGTCAAGGGTCTGTCACCTGGGTGACCAGTGTAGAGCTCTGAAGTCACAATGCCTATTTAGGCAGATCACAGACAATGGTTTCACACCATGGTGACCAATGCAGAGTTATGATGTCACAATGCCGCATTAGGCAGATCACAGACAGGGGTCTGTCAACTGCGTGACCAGTGCAGACTTATGATGTCACAATGCCCCCTTAGGCAGATCAAAGACAAGGGTCTGTCACCTTAGAGACCACTGGAGAGTTATGATGTCAAAATGCCCCCTTAGGCAGATCAAAGACAAGGGTGTGTCACCTGGGTGTCCCGTGCAGAGTTATGATGTCACAATGCCCTCTTAGGCAGATAACAGACAAGGGTCTGCCACCAGGGTGACTAGTGCAGAGTTCTGATGTCACAATGCCCACTTAGGCCGGTCAAAGTCAAGGGCCTGTCACCTGGGTTCCCAATGCAGACTTATGATGTCACAATGCTCCCTTTGGCAAATCACAGACAAGGGTCTGTCTCCTGGGTGACCAGTGCAGAGTTAAGATGTCACAATGACCCCTTAGGCAGATCATATTCAAGGGCCTGTCACATGGCTGACCCGAGCAGAGTTATGATCTCACAATGCACCCTTACGCAGATCACAGGCAAGGGTCTGACACATTTGTGATGGGTGTAGAATTATGATGTCACAATGCACCCTGAGGCAGATTACAGACAAGGCTCTGTCAGCACGGTGACCAGTGCCGAGTTATGATGTCACAATGCCCCTTAGGCAGATCACAGACAATGGTCTGTCACCTGGGTGATGAGTGCAGGGTTATGATGTCCCAATGCCCCTTAAGCAGATGACAGACAAGGGTTTGTCACCTGGGAGACAAGTGCAGAATTACGATGTCACAATGCCCCCTTAAGCAGTTCACAGATAAGGGTCTGTCACCTGGTTGACCAGTGCAGATTTATGATGTCACAACGCCCCCTTAGGCAGATCACAGACAATGGTTTCTCACCTTGGTGACCAATGCAGAATTATGATGTCACAATCCTTCATTAGGCAGATCACAGACAAGGGTCTGTCAACTGCGTGACCAGTGCAGAGTTATGATGTCACAAGGCCACCTTAGGGAGATCACAGACAAGGGCCTGTCACCTGGGTACCCCGTGCAGAGTTATGATGTAACAATGCCCCCTTAGGCAGATAAAAGACAAGGGTCGGTCACCTGGGTTACCAGTGCATTGTTATGATGTCACAATGCCCCCTTAGGCAGATCACAGACAAGGGTCTGTCATCATGGTGACCAGTGCAGAGTTAAGATGCAACAATGCCCCCATAGGCAGATCACAGACAATGGTCTGTCACCTGGGTGACCAATGCAGAGTTATGATGTCACAATGCCACTTAGGCAGATCACAGACAAGGTTCCATCACCTAGGTGACCAGGGCAGAGTTATGATGTCACAATACCCACTTAGGCAGTTCACAGACAATGGTCTGTCACCTTGGTGACCAATGCAGAGTTATGATGTCACAATTCCCCCTTAGGCAGATCACAGACAAGGTTCTGTTACCTGCGTGACCAGTGCAGAGTTATGATGTCACAATGCCTCTTTAGGCAGATCACAGACAATGGTCTGTCACCTTAGAGACCACTGGAGAGTTATGATGTCAAAATGCCCCCTTAAGCAGATCAAAGACAACGGTCTGTCACCTGGGAGACAAGTGCAGAGTTATGATGTCCCTATGCCCCTTAAGCTGTTCACAGACAAGGTCTGTCACCTGTGTGACCAGTGCAGACTTATGATGTCACAACGCCCCCTTAGGGAGATCACAGACAATGGTTTCTCACGTTGGTGACCAATGCAGAGTTATGATGTCACAATGCCTTCTTAGGCAGATCACAGCCAATGGTCTGTCACCTGGGTGACCAGTGCAGAGTTACGATGTCACAATGCCCCCTTAGGCAGATCACAGACAAGGGACTGTCACCTTGTTGACGAGTGCAGGGTTATGATGTCACAATGACCCCTTAGGCAGATAACGGAAAAGGATCTGTCACCAGGGTGACCAGTGAAAAGTTATGATGTCACAATGCCCCGTTAGGCAGTTCACAGTCAAGGGTCTGTCACCTGTGTGACCAGTGGAGAGTTATGATGTCACAATGCCCCCTTAAGCAGATGACAGACAAGGGTCTGTCACCTGGGAGACAAGTGCAGAATTACGATGTCACAATGCCCCCTTAAGCAGTTCACAGACAAGGGTCTGTCACCTGGTTGACCAGTGCAGATTTATGATGTCACAACGCCCCCTTAGGCAGATCACAGACAATGGTTTCTCACCTTGGTGACCAATGCAGAATTATGATGTCACAATGCTTCATTAGGCAGATCACAGACAAGGGTCTGTCAACTGCGTGACCAGTGCAGAGTTATGATGTCACAAGGCCAACTTAGGGAGATGACAGACAAGGGCCTGTCACCTGGGTACCCCGTGCAGAGTTATGATGTAACAATGCCCCCTTAGGCAGATAAAAGACAAGGGTCGGTCACCTGGGTTACCAGTGCACTGTTATGATGTCACAATGCCCCCTTAGGCAGATCACAGACAAGGGTCTGTCATCATGGTGACCAGTGCAGAGTTAAGATGCAACAACGCCCCCATAGGCAGATCACAGACAAGGGTCTGTCACCTGGGTGGCCAGTGCAGAGTTATGATGTCACAATGCCTCCTTAGGCTGATCACACACAATGGTCTGTCACCTTGGTGACCAGTGCAAAGTTATGATGTTGCAATGCACCCTTGGGCAGGTCACAGACAAGCATCTGTCACCTGGGTGTCCAGTGTAGAGTTATGATGTCACAATGCCCCATTATGCAGATCACAGACAAGGGTCTGCCACCTGCGTGACCATTACAGAGTTATGATGTCACAATGCCCCCTTAGTAAGATCACAGAGAACCGTCTGTCACCTGGGTGACCAGTACAGGAGTATGATGTCACAACGCCCCCTTAGGGAGATCACAGACAATGGTTTCTCACGTTGGTGACCAATGCAGAGTTATGATGTCACAATGCCTTCTTAGGCAGATCACAGCCAATGGTCTGTCACCTGGGTGACCAGTGCAGATTTACGATGTCACAATGCCCCCTTAGGCAGATCACAGACAAGGGACTGTCACCTTGTTGACGAGTGCAGGGTTATGATGTCACAATGACCCCTTAGGCAGATAACGGAAAAGGATCTGTCACCAGGGTGAGCAGTGAAAAATTATGATGTCACAATGCCCCGTTAGGCAGTTCACAGTCAAGGGTCTGTCACCTGGGTGACCAGTGGAGAGTTATGATGTCACAATGCCCCCTTAAGCAGATCACAGACAAGGGTCTATCACCTGGGGGACAAGTGCAGAATAATGAAGTCACAATGCACCCTTAGGCAGTTCACAGACAAGGGTCTGTAACCGGGTGTCTTGTGCAGATTTATGATGTCACAACCCCCCTTTAGGCAGATCACAGACAAAGGTCTCTCACCTTGGTGACCAATGCAGAGTTATGATGTCACAATTCCCCCTTAGGCAGATCACAGACAAGGTTCTGTTACCTGCGTGACCAGTGCAGAGTTATGATGTCACAATGCCCCTTAGGCAGATCACAGACAATGGTCTGTCACCTTGGTGACCAGTGCAGAGTTATGATGTCACATTGCCCCCTTAGGCAGATCACAGACAATGGTTTCTCACCATGGTGACCAATGCAGAGTTATGATGTCACAATGCCGCATTAGACTGTTCACAGACAAGGGTCTGTCAACTGCTTGACCAGTGCAGACTGATGATGTCACAATGCCCCCTTAGGCAGATCAAAGACAAGGGTGTGTCACCTGGGTGTCCAGTGCAGAGTTATGATGTCTCAATGCCCTCTTAGGCAGATAACAGACAAGGGTCTGCCACCAGGGTGACTAGTGCAGAGTTCTGATTTCACAATGCCCACTGAGGCAGGTGAAAGTCAAGAGCCTGTCACCTGGGTTCCCAATGCAGACTTATGATGTCACAATGCTCCCTTAGGCAAATCACAGACAAGGGTCTGTCTCCTGGGTGACCAGTGCAGAGTTAAGATGTCACAATGACCCCTTAGGCAGATCACATTCAAGCGCCTGTCACATGGGTGACCCGAGCAGAGTTATGATGTCACAATGCACCCCTACGCAGATCACAGGCAAGGGTCTGACACTTTTGTGATGGGTGTAGAATTATGATGTCACAATGCACCCTGAGGCAGATAACAGACAAGGGTCTGTCACCAGGGTGACCAGTGCCGAGTTATGATGTCACAATGCCCCTTAGGCAGATCACAGACAATGGTCTGTCACCTGGGTGATGAGTGCAGAGTAATGATGTCACAATGCCCCTTAAGCAGATGACAGACAAGGGTCTGTCACCTGGGAGACAAGTGCAGAATTACGATGTCACAATGCCCCCTTAAGCAGTTCACAGACAAGGGTCTGTCACCTGGTTGACCAGTGCAGATTTATGATGTCACAACGCCCCCTTAGGCAGATCACAGACAATGGTTTCTCACCTTGGTGACCAATGCAGAATTATGATGTCACAATGCTTCATTAGGCAGATCACAGACAAGGGTCTGTCAACTGCGTGACCAGTGCAGGGTTATGATGTCACAAGGCCACCTTAGGGAGATCACAGACAAGGGCCTGTCACCTGGGTACCCCGTGCAGAGTTATGATGTAACAATGCCCCCTTAGGCAGATAAAAGACAAGGGTCGGTCACCTGGGTTACCAGTGCACTGTTATGATGTCACAATGCCCCCTTAGGCAGATCACAGACAAGGGTCTGTCATCATGGTGACCAGTGCAGAGTTAAGATGCAACAACGCCCCCATAGGCAGATCACAGACAAGGGTCTGTCACCTGGGTGGCCAGTGCAGAGTTATGATGTCACAATGCCACTTAGGCAGATCACAGACAAGGTTCCATCACCTAGGTGACCAGGGCAGAGTTATGATGTCACTATGCCCACTTAGGCAGTTCACAGACAATGGTCTGTCACCTGGGTGACCAGTGCAGAGTTATGATGTCACAATGCCTCCTTAGGCATATCACAGACAATGGTCTGTCACCTTGGTGACCACTGCAGAGTTATGATGTCACATTGCCCCTTAGGCAGATCACAGACAATGGTTTCTCACCATGGTGACCAATGCAGAGTTATGATGTCACAATGCCGCATTAGGCAGTTCACAGACAGGGGTCTGACAACTGCGTGACCAGTGCAGACTTATGATGTCACAATGCCCCCTTAGGCAGATCAAAGACAAGGGTCTGTCACCTGGGTGTCCCGTGCAGAGTTATGATGTCACAATACCCTCTTAGGCAGATAACAGACAATGGTTTCTCACCTTGGTGACCAATGCAGAAATATGATGTCACAATGCTTCATTAGGCAGATCACAGACAAGGGTCTGTCAACTGCGTGACCAGTGCAGAGTTAAGATGTCACAGCGACCCCTTAGGCAGATCACATTCAAGCGCCTGTCACATGGGTGACCCGAGCAGAGTTATGATGTCACAATGCACCCTTACGCAGATCACAGGCAAGGGTCTGACACATTTGTGATGGGTGTAGAATTATGATGTCACAATGCACCCTGAGGCAGATAACAGACAAGGGTCTGTCACCTGGGTGACCAGTGCCGAGTTATGATGTCACAATGCCCCTTAGGCAGATCACAGACAATGGTCTGTCACATGGGTGATGAGTGCAGAGTAATGATGTCACAATGCCCCTTAAGCAGATGACAGACAAGGGTCTGTCACCTGGGAGACAAGTGCAGAATTACGATGTCACAATGCCCCCTTAAGCAGTTCACAGATAAGGGTCTGTCACCAGGTGAACCAGTGCAGATTTATGATGTCACAACGCCCCCTTAGGCAGATCACAGACAATGGTTTCTCACCTTGGTGAGCAATGCAGAAATATGATGTCACAATGCTTCATTAGGCAGATCACAGACAAGGGTCTGTCAACTGCGTGACCAGTGCAGAGTTAAGATGTCACAAGGCCACCTTAGGGATATCACAGACAAGGGCCTGTCACCTGGGTTCCCCGAGCAGAGTTATGATGTAACAATGCACTCTTAGGCAGATAAAAGACAAGGGTCGGTCACCTGGGTTACCAGTGCACTGTTATGATGTCACAATGCCCCCTTAGGCAGATCACAGACAAGGGTCTGTCATTATGGTGACCAGTGCAGAGTTAAGATGCAACAACGCCCCCATAGGCAGATCACAGACAAGGGTCTGTCACCTGTGTGACCAATGCAGATTTATGATGTCACAATGCCACTTAGGCAGATCACAGACAAGGTTCCATCACCTAGGTGACCAGGGCAGACTTATGATGTCACAATGCCCACTTAGGCAGTTCACAGACAATGGTCTGTCACCTGGGTGACCAGTGCAGAGTTATGATGTCACAATGCCTCCTTAGGCATATCACAGACAATGGTCTATCACCTTGGTGACCACTGCAGAGTTATGATGTCACATTGCCCCTTAGGCAGATCACAGACAATGGTTTCTCACCATGGTGACCAATGCAGAGTTATGATGTCACAATGCCGCATTAGGCAGATCACAGACAGGGGTCTGTCAACTGCGTGACCAGTGCAGACTTATGATGTCACAATGCCCCCTTAGGCAGATAACACACAAGGGTTTGCCACCAGGGTGACCAGTGCAGAGTTATGATGTCACAATGCCCACTTGGGCAGGTCAAGACAAGGGCCTGTCTCCTGGGTTCCCAGTGCAGAGTAATGATGTCACAATGCCCAATTAGGCAAATCACAGACAAGGATCTGTCTCCTGGGTGACCAGTGTAGAGATAAGATGTCACAATGACCCCTTAGGCAGATCACATTCAAGGGCCAGTCACATGGGTGACCCGAGGAGAGTTATGATGTGACTATGCACCTTTAGGCCGATCACAGACAAGGGTCTGTGACCTGGGTGCCCCGTGCCGAGTTACGATGTCACAATGCACCCTTAGGCAGATCAAGGACCAGGGTCTGTCACGTGGTTGAACAGTGCAGAGTTATGACGTCAAAATGCCCCCTTCGGCATTTCACAGACAAGGCTATGTCACCTGGGTGACCAGTGCAGAGTTATGATGTCACAATGCCTCCTTAGGCTGATCACACACAATGGTCTGTCACCTTGGTGACCAGTGCAAAGTTATGATGTTGCAATGCACCCTTGGGCAGGTCACAGACAAGCATCTGTCACCTGGGTGTCCAGTGTAGAGTTATGATGTCACAATGCCCCATTAAGCAGATCACAGACAAGGGTCTGCCACCTGGGTGACCATTACAGAGTTATGATGTCACAATGCCCCCTTAGTAAGATCACAGAGAACGGTCTGTCACCTGGGTGACCAGTGCAGAATTATGATGTCACAATGCCCCCTTAGCTAGATCACAGACAAGGGTCTGTCACGTGGGTGACCAGTGCAGGTTTATGATGTCACAATGCACCCTTTGGCAGATAACGGAGAAGGATCTGTCACCAGGGTGACCAGTGAAGAGTTATGATATCACAATGCTCCTTTAGGCAGTTCACAGTCAAGGGTCTGTCACCTGGGTGACCAGTGTAGAGCTCTGAAGTCACAATGCCTATTTAGGCAGATCACAGACAATGGTTTCACACCATGGTGACCAATGCAGAGTTATGATGTCACAATGCCGCATTAGGCAGATCACAGACAGGGGTCTGTCAACTGCGTGACCAGTGCAGACTTATGATGTCACAATGCCCCCTTAGGCAGATCAAAGACAAGGGTCTGTCACCTTAGAGACCACTGGAGAGTTATGATGTCAAAATGCCCCCTTAGGCAGATCAAAGACAAGGGTGTGTCACCTGGGTGTCCCGTGCAGAGTTATGATGTCACAATGCCCTCTTAGGCAGATAACAGACAAGGGTCTGCCACCAGGGTGACTAGTGCAGAGTTCTGATGTCACAATGCCCACTTAGGCCGGTCAAAGTCAAGGGCCTGTCACCTGGGTTCCCAATGCAGACTTATGATGTCACAATGCTCCCTTTGGCAAATCACAGACAAGGGTCTGTCTCCTGGGTGACCAGTGCAGAGTTAAGATGTCACAATGACCCCTTAGGCAGATCATATTCAAGGGCCTGTCACATGGCTGACCCGAGCAGAGTTATGATCTCACAATGCACCCTTACGCAGATCACAGGCAAGGGTCTGACACATTTGTGATGGGTGTAGAATTATGATGTCACAATGCACCCTGAGGCAGATTACAGACAAGGCTCTGTCAGCACGGTGACCAGTGCCGAGTTATGATGTCACAATGCCCCTTAGGCAGATCACAGACAATGGTCTGTCACCTGGGTGATGAGTGCAGGGTTATGATGTCCCAATGCCCCTTAAGCAGATGACAGACAAGGGTTTGTCACCTGGGAGACAAGTGCAGAATTACGATGTCACAATGCCCCCTTAAGCAGTTCACAGATAAGGGTCTGTCACCTGGTTGACCAGTGCAGATTTATGATGTCACAACGCCCCCTTAGGCAGATCACAGACAATGGTTTCTCACCTTGGTGACCAATGCAGAATTATGATGTCACAATCCTTCATTAGGCAGATCACAGACAAGGGTCTGTCAACTGCGTGACCAGTGCAGAGTTATGATGTCACAAGGCCACCTTAGGGAGATCACAGACAAGGGCCTGTCACCTGGGTACCCCGTGCAGAGTTATGATGTAACAATGCCCCCTTAGGCAGATAAAAGACAAGGGTCGGTCACCTGGGTTACCAGTGCATTGTTATGATGTCACAATGCCCCCTTAGGCAGATCACAGACAAGGGTCTGTCATCATGGTGACCAGTGCAGAGTTAAGATGCAACAATGCCCCCATAGGCAGATCACAGACAATGGTCTGTCACCTGGGTGACCAATGCAGAGTTATGATGTCACAATGCCACTTAGGCAGATCACAGACAAGGTTCCATCACCTAGGTGACCAGGGCAGAGTTATGATGTCACAATACCCACTTAGGCAGTTCACAGACAATGGTCTGTCACCTTGGTGACCAATGCAGAGTTATGATGTCACAATTCCCCCTTAGGCAGATCACAGACAAGGTTCTGTTACCTGCGTGACCAGTGCAGAGTTATGATGTCACAATGCCTCTTTAGGCAGATCACAGACAATGGTCTGTCACCTTAGAGACCACTGGAGAGTTATGATGTCAAAATGCCCCCTTAAGCAGATCAAAGACAACGGTCTGTCACCTGGGAGACAAGTGCAGAGTTATGATGTCCCTATGCCCCTTAAGCAGTTCACAGACAAGGTCTGTCACCTGTGTGACCAGTGCAGACTTATGATGTCACAACGCCCCCTTAGGGAGATCACAGACAATGGTTTCTCACGTTGGTGACCAATGCAGAGTTATGATGTCACAATGCCTTCTTAGGCAGATCACAGCCAATGGTCTGTCACCTGGGTGACCAGTGCAGAGTTACGATGTCACAATGCCCCCTTAGGCAGATCACAGACAAGGGACTGTCACCTTGTTGACGAGTGCAGGGTTATGATGTCACAATGACCCCTTAGGCAGATAACGGAAAAGGATCTGTCACCAGGGTGACCAGTGAAAAGTTATGATGTCACAATGCCCCGTTAGGCAGTTCACAGTCAAGGGTCTGTCACCTGTGTGACCAGTGGAGAGTTATGATGTCACAATGCCCCCTTAAGCAGATGACAGACAAGGGTCTGTCACCTGGGAGACAAGTGCAGAATTACGATGTCACAATGCCCCCTTAAGCAGTTCACAGACAAGGGTCTGTCACCTGGTTGACCAGTGCAGATTTATGATGTCACAACGCCCCCTTAGGCAGATCACAGACAATGGTTTCTCACCTTGGTGACCAATGCAGAATTATGATGTCACAATGCTTCATTAGGCAGATCACAGACAAGGGTCTGTCAACTGCGTGACCAGTGCAGAGTTATGATGTCACAAGGCCAACTTAGGGAGATGACAGACAAGGGCCTGTCACCTGGGTACCCCGTGCAGAGTTATGATGTAACAATGCCCCCTTAGGCAGATAAAAGACAAGGGTCGGTCACCTGGGTTACCAGTGCACTGTTATGATGTCACAATGCCCCCTTAGGCAGATCACAGACAAGGGTCTGTCATCATGGTGACCAGTGCAGAGTTAAGATGCAACAACGCCCCCATAGGCAGATCACAGACAAGGGTCTGTCACCTGGGTGGCCAGTGCAGAGTTATGATGTCACAATGCCTCCTTAGGCTGATCACACACAATGGTCTGTCACCTTGGTGACCAGTGCAAAGTTATGATGTTGCAATGCACCCTTGGGCAGGTCACAGACAAGCATCTGTCACCTGGGTGTCCAGTGTAGAGTTATGATGTCACAATGCCCCATTAAGCAGATCACAGACAAGGGTCTGCCACCTGCGTGACCATTACAGAGTTATGATGTCACAATGCCCCCTTAGTAAGATCACAGAGAACCGTCTGTCACCTGGGTGACCAGTACAGGAGTATGATGTCACAACGCCCCCTTAGGGAGATCACAGACAATGGTTTCTCACGTTGGTGACCAATGCAGAGTTATGATGTCACAATGCCTTCTTAGGCAGATCACAGCCAATGGTCTGTCACCTGGGTGACCAGTGCAGATTTACGATGTCACAATGTCCCCTTAGGCAGATCACAGACAAGGGACTGTCACCTTGTTGACGAGTGCAGGGTTATGATGTCACAATGACCCCTTAGGCAGATAACGGAAAAGGATCTGTCACCAGGGTGAGCAGTGAAAAGTTATGATGTCACAATGCCCCGTTAGGCAGTTCACAGTCAAGGGTCTGTCACCTGGGTGACCAGTGGAGAGTTATGATGTCACAATGCCCCCTTAAGCAGATCACAGACAAGGGTCTATCACCTGGGGGACAAGTGCAGAGTTATGAAGTCACAATGCACCCTTAGGCAGTTCACAGACAAGGGTCTGTAACCGGGTGTCCAGTGCAGATTTATGATGTCACAACCCCCCTTTAGGCAGATCACACACAATGGTCTCTCACCTTGGTGACCAATGCAGAGTTATGATGTCATAATTCCCCCTTAGGCAGATCACAGACAAGGTTCTGCTACCTGCGTGACCAGTGCAGAGTTATGATGTCACAATGCCCCTTAGGCAGATCACAGACAATGGTCTGTCACCTTGGTGACCAGTGCAGAGTTATGATGTCACATTGCCCCCTTAGGCAGATCACAGACAATGGTTTCTCACCATGGTGACCAATGCAGAGTTATGATGTCACAATGCCGCATTAGACTGTTCACAGACAAGGGTCTGTCAACTGCTTGACCAGTGCAGACTGATGATGTCACAATGCCCCCTTAGGCAGATCAAAGACAAGGGTGTGTCACCTGGGTGTCCCGTGCAGAGTTATGATGTCACAATGCCCTCTTAGGCAGATAACAGACAAGGGTCTGCCACCAGGGTGACTAGTGCAGAGTTCTGATGTCACAATGCCCACTTAGACAGGTCAAAGTCAAGGGCCTGTCACCTGGGTTCCCAATGCAGACTTATGATGTCACAATGCTCCCTTAGGCAAATCACAGACAAGGGTCTGTCCCCTGGGTGACCAGTGCAGAGTTAAGATGTCACAATGACCCCTTAGGCAGATCACATTCAAGCGCCTGTCACATGGGTGACCCGAGCAGAGTTATGATGTCACAATGCACCCTTACGCAGATCACAGGCAAGGGTCTGACACATTTGTGATGGGTGTAGAATTATGATGTCACAAGGCACCCTGAGGCAGATAACAGACAAGGGTCTGTCACCAGGGTGACCAGTGCCGAGTTATGATGTCACAATGCCCCTTAGGCAGATCACAGACAATGGTCTGTCACCTGGGTGATGAGTGCAGAGTAATGATGTCACAATGCCCCTTAAGCAGATGACAGACAAGGGTCTGCCAGCTGGGAGACAAGTGCAGAATTACGATGTCACAATGCCCCCTTAAGCAGTTCACAGACAAGGGTCTGTCACCTGGTTGACCAGTGCAGATTTATGATGTCACAACGCCTCCTTAGGCAGATCACAGACACTGGTTTCTCACCTTGGTGACCAATGCAGAATTATGATGTCACAATGCTTCATTAGGCAGATCACAGACAAGGGTCTGTCAACTGCGTGACCAGTGAAGGGTTATGATATCACAAGGCAACCTTAGGGAGATCACAGACAAGGGCCTGTCACCTGGGTACCCCGTGCAGAGTTATGATGTAACAATGCCCCCTTAGGCAGATAAAAGACAAGGGTCGGTCACCTGAGTTACCAGTGCACTGTTATGATGTCTCAATGCCCCCTTAGGCAGATCACAGACAAGGGTCTGTCATCATGGTGACCAGTGCAGAGTTAAGATGCAACAACGCCCCCATAGGCAGATCACAGACAAGGGTCTGTCACCTGGGTGACCAATGAAGATTTATGATGTCACAATGCCTCCTTAGGCATATCACAGACAATGGTCTGTCACCTTGGTGACCACTGCAGAGTTATGATGTCACAAAGCCCCTTAGGCAGATCACAGACAATGGTTTCTCACCATGGTGACCAATGCAGAGTTATGATGTCACAATGCCGCATTAGGCAGTTCACAGACAGGGGTCTGTCAACTGCGTGACCAGTGCAGACTTATGATGTCACAATGCCCCCTTAGGCAGATCAAAGACAAGGGTCTGTCACCTGGGTGTCCCGTGCAGAGTTATGATGTCACAATACCCTCTTAGGCAGATAACAGACAAGGGTCTGCCACCAGGGTGACCAGTGCAGAGTTATGATGTCACAATGCCCACTTGGGCAGGTCAAGACAAGGGCCTGTCACCTGGGTTCGCAGTGCAGACTTATGATGTCACAATGCCCAATTAGGCAAATCACAGACAAGGATCTGTCTCCTGGGTGACCAGTGTAGAGATAAGATGTCACAATGACCCCTTAGGCAGATCACATTCAAGGGCCAGTCACATGGGTGACCCGAGCAGAGTTATGATGTGACAATGCACCTTTAGGCCGATCACAGACAAGGGTCTGTGACCTGGGTGCCCCGTGCCGAGTTACGATGTCACAATGCACCCTTAGGCAGATCAAGGACCAGGGTCTGTCACGTGGTTGAACAGTGCAGAGTTATGACGTCAAAATGCCCCCTTCGGCATTTCACAGACAAGGCTATGTCACCTGGGTGACCAGTGCAGAGTTATGATGTCACAGTGCCTCCTTAGGCTGATCACACACAATAGTCTGTCACCTTGGTGACCAGTGCAAAGTTATGATGTTGCAATACACCCTTAGGCGGGTCACAGACAAGCATCTATCACCTGGGTGTCCAGTGTAGAGTTATGATGTCACAATGCCCCATTAATCAGATCACAGACAAGGGTCTGCCACCTGGGTGACCATTACAGAGTTATGATGTCACAATGCCCCCTTAGTAAGATCACAGAGAACGGTCTGTCACCTGGGTGACCAGTGCAGAATTATGATGTCACAAAGCCCCCTTAGCTAGATCACAGAGAAGGGTCTGTCACGTGGGTGACCAGTGCAGGTTTATGATGTCACAATGCACCCTTTGGCAGATAACGGAGAAGGATCTGTCACCAGGGTGACCAGTGAAGAGTTATGATATCACAATGCTCCTTTAGGCAGTTCACAGTCAAGGGTCTGTCACCTGGGTGACCAGTGTAGAGTTCTGATGTCACAATGCCAATTTAGGCAGATCACAGACAATGGTTTCTCACCATGGTGACCAATGCAGAGTTATGATGTCACAATGCCGCATTAGGCAGATCACAGACAGGGGTCTGTCAACTGCGTGACCAGTGCAGACTTATGATGTCACAATGCCCCCTTAGGCAGATCAAAGAAAAGGGTCTGTCACCTTAGAGACCACTGGAGAGTTATGATTTCAAAATGCCCCCTTAGGCAGATCAAAGACAAGGGTGTGTCACCTGGGTGTCCCGTGCAGAGTTATGATGTCACAATGCCCTCTTAGTCAGATAACAGACAAGGGTCTGCCACCAGGGTGACTAGTGCAGAGTTCTGATGTCACAATGCCCACTTAGGCAGGTCAAAGTCAAGGGCCTGTCACCTGGGTTCACAATGCAGACTTATGATGTCACAATGCTCCCTTAGGCAAATCACAGACAAGGGTCTGTCTCCTGGGTGACCAGTGCAGAGTTAAGATGACGCAATGACCCCTTAGGCAGATCACATTCAAGCGCCTGTCTCATGGGTGACCCGAGCAGAGTTATGATGTCACAATGCACCCTTACGCAGATCACAGGCAAGGGTCTGACACGTTTGTGATGGGTGTAGAATTATGATGTCACAATGCCCCCTTAGCAAGATCACAGACAAGGGTCTGTCACGTGGGTGACCAGTGCAGGTTTATGATGTCACAATGCACCCTTTGGCAGACAACGGAGAAGAATCTGTCACCAGGGTGACCAGAGCCATGTTATGATGTCACAATGCCCCTTAGGCAGATCACAGACAATGGTCTGTCACCTGGGTGATGAGTGCAGAGTTATGATGTCACAATGCCCCTTAAGCAGATGACAGACAAGGGTCTGTCACCTGGGAGACAAGTGCAGAATTACGATGTCACAATGCCCCCTTAAGCAGTTCACAGACAAGGGTCTGTCACCTGGTTGACCAGTGCAGACGTATGATGTCACAACGCCCCCTTAGGCAGATCACAGACAATGGTTTCTCACCTTGGTGACCAATGCAGAATTATGATGTCACAATGCTTCATTAGGCAGATCACAGACAAGGGTCTGTCAAATGCTTGACCAGTGCAGAGTTATGATGTCACAAGGACACCTTAGGGAGATCACAGACAAGGGCCTGTCACATGGGTATCCCGTGCAGAGTTATGATGTAACAATGCCCCCTTAGGCAGATAAAAGACAAGGGTCGGTCACCTGGGTTACCAGTGCACTGTTATGATGTCACAATGCACCCTTAGGCAGATCACAGACTAGGGTCTGTCATCATGGTGACCAGTGCAGAGTTAAGATGCAACAACGCCCCCATAGGCAGATCACAGACAAGGGTCTGTCACCTGGGTGACCACTGCAGAGTTATGATGTCACAATGCCACTTAGGCAGATCACAGACAAGGTTCCATCACCTAGGTGACCAGGGCAGAGTTATGATGTCACAATGCCCACTTAGGCAGTTCACAGACAATGGTCTGTCACCTGTGCGACCAGTGCAGTGTTATGATGTCACAATGCCTCCTTAGGCATATCACAGACAATGGTCTGTCACCTTGGTGACCACTGCAGAGTTATGATGTCACATTGCCCCTTAGGCAGATCACAGAGAATGGTTTCTCACCATGGTGACCAATGCAGAGTTATGATGTCACAATGCCGCATTAGGCAGATCACAGACAGGGGTCTGTCAACTGCGTGACCAGTGCAGACTTATGATGTCACAATGCCCCCTTAGGCAGATCAAAGACAAGGGTCTGTCACCTGGGTGTCCCGTGCAGAGTTGTGATGTCACAATACCCTCTTAGGCAGATAACAGACAAGGGTCTGCCACCAGGGTGACCAGTGCAGAGTTATGATGTCACAATGCCCACTTGGGCAGGTCAAGACAAGGGCCTGTCACCTGGGTTCCCAGTGCAGACTTATGATGTCACAATGCCCAATTAGGCAAATCACAGACAAGGATCTGTCTCCTGGGTGACCAGTGTAGAGATAAGATGTCACAATGACCCCTTAGGCAGATCACATTAAAGGGCCAGTTACATGGGTGACCCGAGCAGAGTTATGATGTGACAATGCACCTTTAGGCCGATCACAGACAAGGGTCTGTGACCTGGGTGCCCCGTGCCGAGTTACGATGTCACAATGCACCCTTAGGCAGATCAAAGACCAGGGTCTGTCACGTGGTTGAACAGTGCAGAGTTATGACGTCAAAATGCCCCCTTCAGCATTTCACAGACATGGCTATGTCACCAGGGTGACCAGTGCAGAGTTATGATGTCAGAATGCCTCCTTAGGCTGATCACACACAATGGTCTGTCACCTTGGTGACCAGTGCAAAGTTATGATGTTGCAATGCACCCTTGGGCAGGTCACAGACAAGCATCTGTCACCTGGGTGTCCAGTGTAGAGTTATGATGTCACAATGCCTTCTTAGGCAGATCACAGCCAATGGTCTGTCACCTGGGTGACCAGTGCAGAGTTACGATGTCACAGTGCCCCCTTAGGCAGATCACAGACAAGGGACTGTCACCTTGTTGATGAGTGCAGGGTTATGATGTCACAATGACCCCTTAGGCAGATAACCGAAATGGATCTGTCACCAGGGTGAGCAGTGAAAAGTTATGATGTCACAATGCCCCGTTAGGCAGTTCACAGTCAACGGTCTGTCACCTGGGTGACCAGTGGAGAGTTATGATGTCACAATGCCCCCTTAAGCAGATCACAGACAAGGGTCTATCACCTGGGGGACAAGTGCAGAGTTATGAAGTCACAATGCACCCTTAGGCAGTTCACAGACAAGGGTCTGTAACCGGGTGTCCAGTGCAGATTTATGATGTCACAACCTCCCTTTAGGCAGACCACAGACAATGGTCTCTCACCTTGGTGACCAATGCAGAGTCATGATGTCACAATTCCCCCTTAGGCAGATCACAGACAAGGTTCTGTTACCTGCGTGACCAGTGCAGAGTTATGATGTCACAATGCCCCTTAGGCAGATCACAGACAATGGTCTGTCACCTTGGTGACCAGTGCAGAGTTATGATGTCACATTGCCCCCTTAGGCAGATCACAGACAATGGTTTCTCACCATGGTGACCAATGCAGATTTATGATGTCACAATGCCGCATTAGACTGTTCACAGACAAGGGTCTGTCAACTGCTTGACCAGTGCAGACTGATGATGTCACAATGCCCCTTTAGGCAGATCACAGACAAGGGTCTGTTACCTGGGTACCCCGTGCAGAATTATGATGTCACAATGCCCTCTTAGGCAGATAACAGACAAGGGTCTGCCACGAGGGTGACTAGTGCAGAGTTCTTATGTCACAATGCCCACTTAGGCAGGTCAAAGTCAAGGGCCTGTCACCAGGGTTCCCAATGCAGACTTATGGTCTCACAATGCTCCCTTAGGCAAATCACAGACAAGGGTCTGTCTGTCTCCTGGGTGACCAGTGCAGAGTTAAGATGCCACAATGACCCCTCAGGCAGATCACATTCAAGCGCCTGTCACATGGGTGACCCGAGGAGAGTTATGATGTCACAATGCACCCTTACGCAGATCACGGGCAAGGGTCTGACACATTTGTGATGGGTGTAGAGTTATGATGTCACAATGCACCCTGAGGCAGATAACAGACAAGGGTCTGTCACCAGGGTGACCAGTGCCGAGTTATGATGTCACAATGCCCCTTAGGCAGATCACAGACAATGGTCTGTCACCTGGGTGATGAGTGCAGAGTTATGATGTCACAATGCCCCTTAAGCAGATGACAGACAAGGGTCTGTCACCTGGGAGACAAGTGCAGAATTACGATGTCACAATGCCCCCTTAAGCAGTTCACAGACAAGGGTCTGTCACCTGGTTGACCAGTGCAGATTTATGATGTCACAACGCCCCCTTAGGCAGATCACAGACAATGGTTTCTCACCTTGGTGACCAATGCAGAATTATGATGTCACAATGCTTCATTAGGCAGATCACAGACAAAGGTCTGTCAACTGCGTGACCAGTGCAGAGTTATGATGTCACAAGGCCACCTTAGGGAGATCACAGACAAGGGCCTGTCACCTGGGTACCCCGTGCAGAGTTATGATGTAACAATGCCCCCTTAGGCAGATAAAAGACAAGGGTCGGTCATCTGGGTTACCAGTGCACTGTTATGATGTCACAATGCCCCCTTAGGCAGATCACAGACAAGGGTCTGTCATCATGGTGACCAGTGCAGAGTTAAGAAGCAACAACGCCCCCATAGGCAGATCACAGACAAGGGTCTGTCACCTCTGTGACCAATGCAGCGTTATGATGTCACAATGCCACTTAGGCAAATCACAGACAAGGTTCCATCACCTAGGTGACCAGGGCAGAGTTATGATGTCACAATGCCCACATAGGCAGTTCACAGACAATGGTCTGTCACCTGGGTGAGCAGTGCAGAGTTATGATGTCACATTGCCCCTTAGACAGATCACAGACAATGGTTTCTCACCATGGTGACCAATGCAGGGTTATGATGTCACAATGCCGCATTAGGCAGATCACAGACAGGGGTCTGTCAACTGCGTGACCAGTGTAGACTTATGATGTCACAATGCCCCCTTAGGCAGATCAAAGACAAGGGTCTGTCACCTGGGTGTCCCGTGCAGAGTTATGATGTCACAATACCCTCTTAGGCAGATAAGAGACAAGGGTCTGCCACCAGGGTGACCAGTGCAGAGTTATGATGTCACAATGCCCACTTGGGCAGGTCAAGACAAGGGACTGTCACCTGGGTTCCCAGTGCAGACTTATGATGTCACAATGCCCAATTAGGCAAATCACAGACAAGGATCTGTCTCCTGGGTGACCAGTGTAGAGATAAGATGTCACAATGACCCCTTAGGCAGATCACATTCAAGGGCCAGTCACATGGGTGACCCGAGCAGAGTTATGATGTGACAATGCACCTTTAGGCCGATCACAGACAAGGGTCTGTGACCTGGGTGCCCCATGCCGAGTTACGATGTCACAATGCACCCTTAGGCAGATCAAAGACCAGGGTCTGTCACGTGGTTGAACAGTGCAGAGTTATGACGTCAAAATGCCCCCTTCGGCATTTCACAGACAAGGCTATGTCACCTGGGTGACCAGTGCAGAGTTATGATGTCACAATGCCTCCTTAGGCTGATCACAAACAATGGTCTGTCACCTTGGTGACCAGTGCAAAGTTATGATGTTGCAATGCACCCTTGGGCAGGTCACAGACAAGCATCTGTCACCTGGGTGTCCAGTGTAGAGTTATGATGTCACAATGCCCCCTTAAGCAGATCACAGACAAGGGTCTATCACCTGGGGGACAAGTGCAGAGTAATGAAGTCACAATGCACCCTTAGGCAGTTCACAGACAAGGGTCTGTAACCGGGTGTCCAGTGCAGATTTATGATGTCACAACCCCCCTTTAGGCAGACCACAGACAATGGTCTCTCACCTTGGTGACCAATGCAGAGTTATGATGTCACAATTCCCCCTTAGGCAGATCACAGACAAGGTTCTGTTACCTGCGTGACCAGTGCAGAGTTATGATGTCACAATGCCCCTTAGGCAGATCACAGACAATGGTCTGTCACCTTGGTGACCAGTGCAGAGTTATGATGTCACATTGCCCCCTTAGGCAGATCACAGACAATGGTTTCTCACCATGGTGACCAATGCAGAGTTATGATGTCACAATGCCGCATTAGACTGTTCACAGACAAGGGTCTGTCAACTGCTTGACCAGTGCAGACTGATGATGTCACAATGCCCCTTTAGGCAGATCACAGACAAGGGTCTGTTACCTGGGTACCCCGTGCAGAATTATGATGTCACAATGCCCTCTTAGGCAGATTACAGACAAGGGTCTGCCACCAGGGTGACTAGTGCAGAGTTCTTATGTCACAATGCCCACTTAGGCAGGTCAAAGTCAAGGGCCTGTCACCTGGGTTCCCAACGCAGACTTATGGTGTCACAATGCTCCCTTAGGCAAATCACAGACAAGGGTCTGTCTGTCTCCTGGGTGACCAGTGCAGAGTTAAGATGTCACAATGACCCCTTAGGCAGATCACATTCAAGCGCCTGTCACATTGGTGACCCGAGGAGAGTTATGATGTCACAATGCACCCTTACGCAGATCACGGGCAAGGGTCTGACACATTTGTGACGGGTGTAGAGTTATGATGTCACAATGCACCCTGAGGCAGATAACAGACAAGGGTATGTCACCAGGGTGACCAGTGCTGAGTTATGATGTCACAATGCCCCTTAGGCAGATCACAGACAATGGTCTGTCACCTGGGTGATGAGTGCAGAGTTATGATGTCACAATGCCCCTTAAGCAGATGACAGACAAGGGTCTGTCACCTGGGAGACAAGTGCAGAATTACGATGTCACAATGCCCCCTTAAGCAGTTCACAGACAAGGGCCTGTCACCTTGGTGACCAGTGCAAAGTTATGATGTTGCAATGCACCCTTGGGCAGGTCACAGACAAGCATCTGTCACCTGGGTGTCCAGTGTAGAGTTATGATGTCACAATGCCCCATTAAGCCGATCACAGACAAGGGTCCGCCACCTGGGTGACCATTACAGAGTTATGATGTCACAATGCCCCCTTAGTAAGATCACAGAGAACGGTCTGTCACCTGGGTGACCAGTGCAGAATTATGATGTCACAATGCCCCCTAAGCTAGATCACAGACAAGGGTCTGTCACGTGGGTGACCAGTGCAGGTTTATGATGTCACAATGCACCCTTTGTCAGATAACGGAGAAGGATCTGTCACCAGGGTGACCAGTGAAGAGTTATGATATCAAAATGCTCCTTTAGGCAGTTCACAGTCAAGGGTCTGTCACCTGTGTGACTAGTGGAGAGTTATGATGTCACAATGTCCCCTGAAGCAGATCACAGACAAGGGTCTGTCACCTGGGGTAGAAGTGCAGAGTTATGAAGTCACAATGCCCATTAGGCAGTTCACAGACAAGGGTCGGTCACCTGGGTGTCCAGTGCAGATTTATGATGTCACAACGCCCCTTTAGGCAGATCACAGAGAATGGTCTCTCACCTTGGTTTCCAATACAGAGTTATGATGTCACAATGCCCCCTTAGGGAGATCACAGACAAGGGTCTGTTACCTGCGTGACCAGTGCAGAGTTATGATGTCAGAATGCCACCTTAGGCAGATCACAGACAACGGTCTGTCACCTGGGTGACCCGTGCAGAATTATGATGTCACAATGCCCCCTTAGGCAGATAACAGAGAAGGGTCTGTCACCAGGGTGACCAGTGCCGAGTTATGATGTCACAATGCCCCTTAGGCAGATCACAGTCAAGGGTCTGTCACGTGGGTGATGAGTGCAGAGTTATGATGTTACAATGCCCCCTTAGGCAGATCACAGACAAGGTCCTGTCACCTGGGTGCCAAGTGCAGACTTATGAGGTCACAATGCCTCCTTAGGCAGATCACAGACAATGGTCCGTCACCTGGGTTACCAGTGCAGAGTTATGATGTCACAATGCCCCCATAGGCAGATCACAGAGAAGGGTGTGTCACCTGGGTGACTATTGCAGAGTTATGATGTCACATTGCCCCCTTAGGCAGATCACAGACAGGGGTCGGTCAGCTGGGTGACCAGTGCAGAGTTATGATGTCACAATGTCCCCTTAGGCAGATAACGGACAAGGGTCTGTCACCAGGGTGACCATTGTAGGGTTCTGATGTCACAATGCCTCGTTAGGCAGATCAAAGACAAGGGTCTGTCACCTGGGTGACAAGAGCCGATTTACGATGTCACAAACGCCCCTTACGCAGATCACAGATAATGGTTTCTCACCTTTGTGACCAATGCAGAGTTATGATGTCACAATGCCGCATTAGGCAGATCACAAACAAGGGTCCGTCAACTGCGTGACCAGTGCAGAATTATGATGTCACAAGGCCCCCTTAGGCAGATCACAGACAAGGGTCTGTTACCTGGGTACCCCGTGCAGAATTATAATGTAACAATTACCCTTAGGCAGATCAAAGACAATGGTCCGTCACCTGGGTTACCAGTGTACAGTTATGATGTCACAATGCCCCTTAGGCAGATCACAGACAAGGGTCTGTCACCTAGGTAACCAGTGCAGAGTTATGATGTCACAATGCCCCCTTAAGAAGTTCACAGACAAGGGTCTGTCACCTGGGTGACCAGTGCAGAGTTAAGATGTCACAATGCCCCCTTAGGGAGTTAACGGACAAGGATCTGTCACCAGGGTGACCAGTGAAGAGATATGATGTCACAATGCCCCCTTAGGCAGTTCACAGTCAAGGGTCTGTCACCTAGGTGACCAGTGCAGAGTTATGATATCACAATGCCCACTGAAGCAGTTCACAGACAAGGGTCTGTCACCTTGGTGACCAGTGCAGAGTTATGATGTCACATTGCACACTTAGGCAGATCACAGACAAGGGTCTGTCGCCAGGGTGACCCGTGCAAAATTATGATGTCACAATGCCCCCTTAGGCAGTTCACAGAAAAGGGTCGGTCTCCTGGGTGACCAGTTCAGAGTTATGATGTCACAATGCCCCGTTAGGCAGATAACGGACAAGGGTCGGTCACCTGGGTGACCAGTGAAGAGTTATGATGTCACTGTGCCCCGTTAGGGAGTTCACAGTCAAGGGTCGGTCACCTGGGTGACCAGTGGAGAGTTATGATGTCACAATGCCGCCTTAAGCAGATCACAGACAAGGCTGTGTCACCTGGGTGACCAGTGCAGAGTTATGATGTCACAATGCCCCCTTAGGGAGATAACGGACAGGGATCTGTCACCAGGGTGACCAGTGAAGAGTTATGATGTCACAATGCCCCCTTAGGCTGTTCACAGTCAAGGGTCTGTCTCCTGGGTGACCAGTGGAGAGTTATGATGTCACAATGCCCCCTGAGGCAGATCACAGACAAGGGTCTGTCACCTGGGGAACAAGTGCAAAGTTATGAAGTCCCAATGCCCCCTCAGGCAGTTCACAGACAAGGGTCGGTCACCTGGGTGTCCAGTGCAGATTTATGATGTCACAACGCCCCTTTAGGCAGACCACAGAGAATGGTCTCTCACCTTGGTTTCCAATACAGAGTTATGATGTCACAATGCCCCCTTAGGCAGATCACAGACAAGGGTCTGTTACCTGCGTGACCGGTGCAGAGTTATGATGTCAAAATGCCACCTTAGGCAGATCACAGACAACGTTCTGACACCTGGGTGACCCGTGCAGAATTATGATGTCACAATGCCCCCTTAGGCAGATAACAGAGAAGGGTCTGTCACCAGGGTGACCAGTGCCGATTTATGATGTCACAGTGCCACTTAGGCAGTTCACAGATAAGGGTCTGTCAGCTGGGTGATGAGTGCAGAGTTATGATGTTACAATTCCCGCTTAGGGAGATCACAGACAAGGTCCTGTCACCTGGGTGCCCAGTGCAGACTTATGAGGTCACAATGACTCCTTAGGCAGATCACAGACAAGGGTCTGTCACCTGGGTGACCAGTGCAGAGTTATGATGTCACAATGCCCCCTTAGGCAGATCACAGACAAGGGTCTGTCACCTGGGTTACCATTGCAGAGTTATGAAGTCACAATGCTACCTTAGGCAGATCACAGACAGGGGTCTGTCAGCTGGGTGACCAGTGCAGAGTTATGATGTCACAATGTCCCCTTAGGCAGATAACGCACAAGGGTCTGTAACCAGGGTGACCAGTGTAGGTTTCTGAAGTCACAATGCCTCATTATTCAGATCGCTGACAAGGGTCTGTCACGTGGGTGACAAGAGCCGATTTACGATGTCACAAACGCACCCTTACGCAGATCACAGGTAATGGTTTCTCACCTTTGTAACCAATGTAGAGTTTTGATGTCACAATGCCGCATTAGGCAGATCACAGACAAGGGTCTATCAACTGCGTGACCAGTGCAGAGTTATGATGTCACAATGCCCCCTTAGGCAGATCACAGACAAGGGTCTGTTACCTGGGTACCCCGTGCAGAATTATGATGTAACAATGCCCCCTTAGGCAGATCAAAGACAATGGTCCGTCACCTGGGTTACCAGTGCACTGTTATGATGTCACAATGCCCCTTAGGCAGATCACAGACAGGGGTCTGTCACCTAGGTGACCAGTGCAGAGTTATGATGTCACAATGCCCCCTTAAGAAGTTCACAGACAAGGGTCTGTCACCTGGGTGACCAGTGCAGAGTTAAGATGTCACAATGCCCCCTTAGGGAGATAACGGAGAAGGATCTGTCACCAGGGTGACCAGTGAAGAGTTATGATGTCACAATGCCCCCTTTGGCAGTATACAGTCAAGGGTCTGTCACCTAGGTGACCAGTGCAGAGTTATGATATCACAATGCCCACTGAAGCAGTTCACAGACAAGGGTCTGTCACCTTGGTGACCAGTGCAGAGTTATGATGTCACATTGCACACTTAGGCAGATCACAGACAAGGGTCTGTCGCCTGGGTGACCCGTGCAAAATTATTATGTCACAATGCCCCCTTAGGCAGTTCACAGAAAAAGGTCCGTCTCCTGGGTGACCAGTTCAGAGTTATGATGTCACAATGCCCCGTTAGGCAGATAACGGACAAGGGTCGGTCACCAGGGTGACCAGTGAAGAGTTATGATGTCACTGTGCCCCGTTAGGGAGTTCACAGTCAAGGGTCGGTCACCTGGGTGACCAGTGGAGAGTTATGATGTCACAATGCCCCCTTAAGAAGATCACAGACAAGGCTGTGTCACCTGGGTGACCAGTGCAGATTTATGATGTCACAATGCCCCCTTAGGCAGATCACAGACAATGGTTTCTCACCTTGGTGACCAATGCAGAGTTATGATATCACAATGCCACTTTAGGCAGATCACAGACAAGGGTCTGTCACCTGTGTGACCAGCACAGAGTTATGATGTCACAATGCCCCCTTAGGGTGATAACGGACAGGGATCTGTCACCAGGGTGACCAGTGAAGAGTTATGATGTCACAATGCCCCCTTAGGCTGTTCACAGTCAAGGGTCTGTCTCCTGGGTGACCAGTGTAGAGTTATGATGTCACAATGCCCCCTGAGGCTGATCACAGACAAGGGTCTGTCACCTGGGGAACAAGTGCAAAGTTATGAAGTCCCAATGCCCCCTTAGGCAGTTCACAGACAAGGGTCGGTCACCTGGGTGTCCAGTGCAGATTTATGATGTCACAACGCCCCTTTAGGCAGATCACAGAGAATGGTCTCTCACCTTGTTTTCCAATACAGAGTTATGATGTCACTATGCCCCCTTAGGCAGATCACAGACAAGGGTCTGTTACCTGCGTGACCGGTACAGGTTTATGATGTCAGAATGCCACCTTAGGCAGATCACAGACAACGGTCTGTCACCTGGGTGACCCGTGCAGAATTATGATGTCACAATGCCCCTCAGGCAGATAACAGAGAAGGGTCTGTCACCAGGGTGACCAGTGCCGAGTTATGATGTCACAGTGCCACTTAGGCAGATCATAGATAACGGTCTGTCAGCTGGGTGATGAGTGCAGAGTTCTGATGTTACAATTCCCCCTTAGGGAGATCACAGACAAGGTCCTGTCACCTGGGTGCCCAGTGCAGACTTATGAGGTCACAATGGCTCCTTAGGCAGATCACAGACAAGGGTCTGTCACCTGGGTGACCAGTGCAGAGTTATGATGTCACAATGTCCCCTTAGGCAGATCACAGACAAGGGTCTGTCACCTGGGTTACCATTGCAGAGTTATGATGTCACAATGCTACCTTAGGCAGATCACAGACAGGCGTCTGTCAGCTGGATGACCAGTGCAGAGTTATGATGTCACAATGTCCCCTTAGGCAGATAACGCACAAGGGTCTGTAACCAGGGTGACCAGTGTAGGGTTCTGATGTCACAATGCCTCATTATTCAGATCGCTGACAAGGGTCTGTCACGTGGGTGACAAGAGCCGATTTACTTTGTCACAAACGCCCCCTTACGCAGATCACAGATAATGGTTTCTCACCTTTGTAACCAATGCAGAGTTTTGATGTCACAATGCCGCATTAGGCAGATCACAGACAAGGGTCTATCAACTGCGTGACCACTCCAGAGTTATGATGTCACAAGGCCCCCTTAGGCAGATCACAGACAAGGGTCTGTTACCTGTGTACCCCGTGCAGAATTATGATGTAACAATGCCCCCTTAGGCAGATCAAAGACAATGGTCCGTCACCTGGGTTACCAGTGCACTGTTATGATGTCACAATGCCCCTTAGGCAGATCACAGACAGGGGTCTGTCACCTAGGTGACCAGTGCAGAGTTATGATGTCACAATGCCCCCTTAAGAAGTTCACAGACAAGGGTCTGTCACCTGGGTGACCAGTGCAGAGTTAAGATGTCACAATGCCCCCTTAGGGAGATAACAGAAAAGGATCTGTCACCAGGGTGACCAGTGAAGAGTTATGATGTCACAATGCCCCCTTAGGCAGTTCACAGTCAAGGGTCTGTCACCTAGGTGACCAGTGCAGAGTTATGATATCACAATGCCCACTGAAGCAGTTCACAGACAAGGGTCTGTCACCTTTGTGACCAGTGCAGATTTATGATGTCACATTGCACACTTAGGCAGATCACAGACAAGGGTCTGTCGCTTGGGTGACCCGTGCAAAATTATGATGTCACAATGCCCCCTTAGGCAGTTCACAGAAAAGGGTCCGTCTCCTGGGTGACCAGTTCAGAGTTATGATGTCACAATGCCCCGTTAGTCAGATAACGGTCAAGGGTCAGTCACCACGGTGACCAGTGAAGAGTTATGATGTCACTGTGCCCCGTTAGGGAGTTCACAGTCAAGGGTCGGTCACCTGGGTGACCAGTTGAGAGTTATGATGTCACAATGCCCCCTTAAGCAGATCACAGACAAGGCTGTGTCACCTGGGTGACCAGTGCAGATTTATGATGTCACAATGCCCCCTTAGGCAGATCACAGACAATGGTTTCTCACCTTGGTGACCAATGCAGAGTTATGATATCACAATGCCACTTTAGGCAGATCACAGACAAGGGTCTGTCACCTGTGTGACCAGCGCAGAGTTATGATGTCACAATGCCCCCTTAGGGAGATAACGGACAGGGATCTGTCACCAGGGTGACCAGTGAAGAGTTATGATGTCACAATGCCCCCTTAGGCTGTTCACAGTCAAGGGTTTGTCTCCTGGGTGACCAGTGGAGAGTTATGATGTCACAATGCCCCCTGAGGCAGATCACAGACAAGGGTCTGTCACCTGGGGAACAAGTGCAAAGTTATGAAGTCCCAATGCCCCCTTAGGCAGTTCACAGACAAGGGTCGGTCACCTGGGTGTCCAGTGCAGATTTATGATGTCACAACGCCCCTTTAGGCAGATCACAGAGAATGGTCTCTCACCTTGGTTTCCAATACAGAGTTATGATGTCACAATGCCCCCTTAGGCAGATCACAGACAAGGGTCTGTTACCTGCGTGACCGGTGCAGGGTTATGATGTCAGAATGCCACCTTAGGCAGATCACAGACAACGGTCTGTCACCTGGGTGACCCGTGCAGAATTATGATGTCACAATGCCCCTCAGGCAGATAACAGAGAAGGGTCTGTCACCAGGGTGACCAGTGCCGAGTTATGATGTCACAGTGTCACTTAGGCAGATCACAGATAAGGGTCTGTCAGCTGGGTGATGAGTGCAGAGTTATGATGTTACAATTCCCCCTTAGGGAGATCACAGACAAGGTCCTGTCACCTGGGTGCCCAGTGCAGACTTATGAGGTCACAATGGCTCCTTAGGCAGATCACAGACAATGGTCTGTCACCTGGGTGACCAGTGAAGAGTTATGATGTCACAATGTCCCCTTAGGCAGATCATAGACAAGGGTCTGTCACCTGGGTCACCATTGCAGAGTTATGATGTCACAATGCTACCTTAGGCAGATCACAGACAGGGGTCTGTCAGCTGGGTGACCAGTGCAGAGTTATGATGTCACAATGTCCCCTTAGGCAGAAAACGCACAAGGGTCTGTAACCAGGGTGACCAGTGTAGGGTTCTGATGTCACAATGCCTCATTATTCAGATCGCTGACAAGGGTCTGTCACGTGGGTGACAAGAGCCGATTTATGATGTCACAAACGCCCCCTTACGCAGATCACAGATAATGGTTTCTCACCTTTGTAACCAATGTAGAGTTTTGATGTCACAATGACGCATTAGGCAGATCACAGACAAGGGTCTGTCAACTGCGTGACCAGTCCAGAGTTATGATGTCACAAGGCCCCCTTAGGCAGATCACAGACAAGGGTCTGTTACCTGGGTACCCCGTGCAGAATTATGATGTAACAATGCCCCCTTAGGCAGATCAAAGACAATGGTCCGTCACCTGGGTTACCAGGGCACTGTTATGATGTCACAATGCCCCTTAGGCAGATCACAGACAGGGGTCTGTCACCTAGGTGAACAGTGCAGAGTTATGATGTCACAATGCCCCCTTAGGCAGTTCACAGTCAAGGGTCTGTCACCTAGGTGACCAGTGCAGAGTTATGATATCACAATGCCCACTGAAGCAGTTCACAGACAAGGGTCTGTCACCTTGGTGACCAGGGCAGAGTTATGATGTCACATTGCACACATAGGCAGATCACAGACAAGGGTCTGTCGCCTGGGTGACCCGTGCAAAATTATGATGTCAAAATGCCCCCTTAGGCAGTTCACAGAAAAGACTCCGTCTCCTGGGTGACCAGTTCAGAGTTTTGATGTCACAATGCCCCGTTAGGCAGATAACGGACAAGGGTCGGTCACCAGGGTGACCAGTGTAGAGTTATGATGTCACTGTGCCCCGTTGGGGAGTTCACAGTCAAAGGTCGGTCACCTGGGTGACCAGTGGAGAGTTATGATGTCACAATGCCCCCTTAAGCAGTTCACAGTCAAGGGTCTGTCTCCTGGGTGACCAGTGCAGATTTATGATGTCACAATGCCCCCTTAGGCAGATCACAGACAATGGATTCTCACCTTGGTGCCCAATGCAGAGTTATGATATCACAATGCCGCTTTAGGCAGATCACTTATAAGGGTCTGTCACCCGTGTGACCAGTGCAGAGTTATGATGTCACAATGCCCCCTTAGGGAGATAACTGACAGGGATCTGTCACCAGGGTGACCAGTTCAGAGTTATGATGTCACAATGCCCCGTTAGGCAGATAACGGACAAGGGTCGGTCACCAGGGTGACCAGTGAAGAGTTATGATGTCACTGTGCCCCGTTAGGGAGTTCACAGTCAAGGGTCTGTCAGCTGGGTGACCAGAGGAGAGTTATGATGTCACAACGCCCCCTTAAGCAGATCACAGACAAGGCTGTGTCACCTGGGTGTCCAGTGCAGATTTATGATGTCACAATGCCCCCTTAGGCAGATCACAGAGAATGGTTTCTCACCTTGGTGACCAATGCAGAGTTATGATGTCACAATGCCGCTTTAGGCAGATCACAGACAAGGGTCTGTCACCTGGGTGACCAGTGCAGAGTTGTGATGTCACAATGCCCCCTTAGGGAGATAACGGACAGGGATCTGTCACCAGGGTGACCAGTGAAGAGTTATGATGTCACAATGCCCCCTTAGGCAGTTCACAGTCAAGGGTCTGTCACCTGGGTGACCAGTGGAGAGTTATGATGTCACAATGCCCCCTGAAGCAGATCACAGACAAGGGTCTGTCAACCGGGTTACAAGTGCAGAGTTATGGGGTAACAATGCCCCCTTAGGCAGTTCACAGACAAGGGTCGGTCACCTGGGTGTCCAGTGCAGATTTATGATGTCACAACGCCCCTTTAGGCAGATCACAGAGAATGGTCTCTCACCTTGTTTTCCAATACAGAGTTATGATGTCACAATGCCCCCTTAGGCAGATTACAGACAAGGGTCTGTTACCTGCGTGACAAGTGCAGAGTTATGATGTCAGAATGCCACCTTAGGCAGATCACAGACAACGGTCTGTCACCTGGGTGACCCGTGCATAATTATGATGTCACAATGCCCCCTTAGGCAGATAACAGAGAAGGGTCTGTCACCAGGGTGACCAGTGCCGAGTTATGATGTCACAGTGCCACTTAGGCAGATCACAGATAAGGGTCTGTCAGCTGGGTGATGAGTGCAGAGTTATGATGTTACAATTCCCCCTTAGGGAGATCACAGACAAGGTCCTGTCACCTGGGTGCCCAGTGCAGACTTATGAGGTCACAATGGCTCCTTAGGCAGATCACAGACAAGGGTCTGTCACCTGGGTGACCAGTGCAGAGTTATGATGTCACAATGCCCCCTTAGGCAGATCACAGACAAGGGTCTGTCACCTGGGTTACCATTGCAGAGTTATGATGTCACAATGCTCCCTTAGGCAGATCACAGACAGGGGTCTATCAGCTGGGTGACCAGTGCAGAGTTATGATGTCACAATGTCCCCTTAGGCAGATAATGCACAAGGGTCTGTAACCAGGGTGACCAGTGTAGGGTTCTGATGACACAATGCCTCATTTTTCAGATCGCTGACAAGGGTCTGCCATGTGGGTGACAAGAGCCGATTTATGATGTCACAAACGCCCCCTTACGCAGATCACAGATAATGGTTTCTCACCTTTGTAACCAATGCAGAATTTTGATGTCACAATGCCGCATTAGGCAGATCACAGACAAGGGTCTGTCAACTGCGTGACCAGTGCAGAGTTATGATGTCACAAGGCCCCCTTAGGCAGATCACAGACAAGGGTCTGTTACCTGGGTACCTCGTGCAGAATTATGATGTAACAATGCCCCCTTAGGCAGATCAAAGACAATGGTCCGTCACCTGGGTTACCAGTGCACTGTTATGATGTCACAATGCCCCTTAGGCAGATCACAGACAGGGGTCTGTCACCTAGGCGAACAGTGCAGAGTTATGATGTCACAATGCCCCCTTAAGAAGTTCACAGACAAGCGTCTGTCACCTGGGTGACCAGTGCAGATTTAAGATGTCACAATGCCCCCTTAGGGAGATAACGGACAAGGATCTGTCACCAGGGTGACCAGTGAAGAGTTATGATGTCACAATGCCCCCTTAGGCTGTTCACAGTCAAGGGTCTGTCACCTAGGTGACCAGTGCAGAGTTATGATATCACAATGCCCACTGAAGCAGTTCACAGACAAGGGTCTGTCACCTTGGTGACCAGTGCAGAGTTATGATGTCACATTGCACATTTAGGCGGATCACAGACAAGGGTCTGTCGCCTGGGTGACCCGTGCAAAATTATTATGTCACAATGCCCCCTTAGGCAGTTCACAGAAAAGGGTCCGTCTCCTGGGTGACCAGTTCAGAGTTATGATGTCGCAATGCCCTGTTAGGCAGATAACGGACAAGGGTCGGTCACCAGAGTGACCAGTGAAGAGTTATGATATCACTGTGCCCCGTTAGGTAGTTCACAGTCAAGGGTCTGTCACCTGGGTGACCAGTGGAGAGTTATGATGTCACAATGCCGCCTTAAGCAGATCACAGACAAGGCTGTGTCACCTGAGTGACCAGTGCAGATTTATGATGTCACAATGCCCCCTTAGGCAGATCACAGACAATGGTTTCTCACCTTGGTGACCAATGCAGAGTTATGATATCACAATGCCACTTTAGGCAGATCACAGACAAGGGTCTGTCACCCGTGTGACCAGTGCAGTGTTATGATGTCACAATGCCCCCTTAGGGAGATAACGGACAGGGATCTGTCACCAGGGTGACCAGTGAAGAGTTATGATGTCACAATGCCCCCTTAGGCTGTTCACAGTCAAGGGTCTGTCTCCTGGGTGACCAGTGGAGAGTTATGATGTCACAATGCCCCCTGAAGCAGATCACAGACAAGGGTCTGTCACCTGGGGAACAAGTGCAAAGTTGTGAAGTCACAATGCCCCCTTAGGCAGTTCACAGACAAGGGTCGGTCACCTGGGTGTCCAGTGCAGATTTATGATGTCACAACGCCCCTTTAGGCAGATCACAGAGAATGGTCTATCACCTTGGTTTCCAATACAGAGTTATGATGTCACAATGCCCCCTTAGGCAGATCACAGACAAGGGTCTGTTACCTGCGTGACCGGTGCAGGGTTATGATGTCAGAATGCCACCTTAGGCAGATCACAGACAACGGTCTGTCACCTGGGTGACCCGTGCAGAATTATGATGTCACAATGCCCATCAGGCAGATAACAGAGAAGGGTCTGTCACCAGGGTGACCAGTGCCGAGTTATGATGTCACAATGCCACTTAGACAGATCACAGACAAGGGTCTGTCACCTGGGTGATGAGTGCAGAGTTATGATGTTACAATGCCCCCTTAGGCAGATCACAGACAAGGTCCTGTCACCTGGGTGCCCAGTGCAGACTTATAAGGTCACAATGCCTCCTTAGGCATATCACAGACAAGGGTCTGTCACCTGGGTGACCAGTGCAGTGTTATGATGTCACAATGCCCCCTTAGGCAGATCACAGACAAGGGTCTATCACCTGGGTGACCATTGCAGAGTTATGATGTCACAATGCCCCCTAAGGCAGATCACAGACAAGGGTCTGTCACCTGGGTGATCAGTGCAGGGTTATGATGTCACAATGTCCCCTTAGGCAGATAACGGACAAGGGTCTGTCACCTCGGTGACAAGAGACGATCTATGATGTCACAAACGCCCCCTTACGCAAATCACAGATAATGGTTTCTCACCTTTGTGACCAACGCAGAGTTTTGATGGCACAATGCCGCATTAGGCAGACCACAGACAAGGGTCTCTCAACTACGTGACCAGTGCAGAGTTATGATGTCACAAGGCCCCCTTAGGCAGATCACAGACAAGGGTCTTTTACCTGGGTACCCCGTGCAGAATTATGATGTAACAATGCCCCCTTAGGCAGATCAAAGACAATGGTCCGTCACCTGGGTTACCAGTGCACTGTTATGATGTCACAATGCCCCTTAGGCAGATAACAGACAAGGTTCTGTCACCTAGGTGACCAGTGCAGAGTTATGATGTCACAATGCCCCCTTAAGCAGTTCACAGAAAAGGGTCTTTCACCTTGGTGACCAGTGCACAGTTATGATGTCACATTGCAAACTTAGGCAGATCACAGACAAGGGTCTGTCACCTGGGTGACCAGTGAAGAGTTATGATGTCACAATGCCCCCTTAGGCTGTTCACAGTCAAGGGTCTGTCTCCTGGGTGACCAGTGGAGAGTTATGATGTCACAATGCCCCCTGAAGCAGATCACAGACAAGGGTCTGTCACCTGGGGAACAAGTGCAAAGTTATGAAGTCACAATGCCCCCTTAGGCAGTTCACAGACAAGGGTCGGTCACCTGGGTGTCCAGTGCAGATTTATGATGTCACAACGCCCCTTTAGGCAGATCACAGAGAATGGTCTATCACCTTGGTTTCCAATACAGAGTTATGATGTCACAATGCCCCCTTAGGCAGATCACAGACAAGGGTCTGTTACCTGCGTGACCGGTGCAGGGTTATGATGTCAGAATGCCACCTTAGGCAGATCACAGACAACGGTCTGTCACCTGGGTGACCCGTGCAGAATTATGATGTCACAATGCCCATCAGGCAGATAACAGAGAAGGGTCTGTCACCAGGGTGACCAGTGCCGAGTTATGATGTCACAATGCCACTTAGACAGATCACAGACAAGGGTCTGTCACCTGGGTGATGAGTGCAGAGTTATGATGTTACAATGCCCCCTTAGGCAGTTCACAGAAAAGAGTCCGTCTCCTGGGTGACCAGTTCAGAGTTATGATGTCACAATGCCCCGTTAGGCAGATAACGGACAAGGGTCGGTCACCAGGGTGACCAGTGTAGAGTTATGATGTCACTGTGCCCCGTTGGGGAGTTCACAGTCAAGGGTCGGTCACCTGGGTGACCAGTGGAGAGTTATGATGTCACAATGCCCCCTTAAGCAGTTCACAGTCAAGGGTCTGTCTCCTGGGTGACCAGTGCAGATTTATGATGTCACAATGCCCCCTTAGGCAGATCACAGACAATGGCTTCTCACCTTGGTGACCAATGCAGAGTTATGATATCACAATGCCGCTTTAGGCAGATCACTTACAAGGGTCTGTCACCTGTGTGACCAGTGCAGAGTTATGATGTCACAATGCCCCCTTAGGGAGATAACGGACAGGGATCTGTCACCAGGGTGACCAGTGAAGAGTTATGATGTCACAATGCCCCCTTAGGCTGTTCACAGTCATGGGTCTGTCTCCTGGGTGACCAGTGGAGAGTTATGATGTCACAATGCCCCCTGAAGCAGATCACAGACAAGGGTCTGTCACCTGGGGAACAAGTGCAAAGTTATGAAGTCCCAATGCCCCCTTAGGCAGTTCACAGACAAGGGTCGGTCACCTGGGTGTCCAGTGCAGATTTATGATGTCACAACGCCCCTTTAGGCAGATCACAGAGAATGGTCTCTCACCTTGGTTTCCAATACAGAGTTATGATGTCACAATGCCCCCTTAGGCAGATCACAGACAAGGGTCTGTTACCTGCGTGACCGGTGCACGGTTATGATGTCAGAATGCCACCTTAGGCAGATCACAGACAACGGTCTGTCACCTGGGTGACCCGTGCAGAATTATGTTGTCACAATGCCCATCAGGCAGATAACAGAGAAGGGTCTGTCACCAGGGTGACCAGTGCCGAGTTATGATGTCACAATGCCACTTAGACAGATCACAGACAAGGGTCTCTCACCTGGGTGATGAGTGCAGAGTTATGATGTTACAATGCCCCCATAGGCAGATCACAGACAAGGTCCTGTTACCTGGGTGCCCAGTGCAGACTTATAAGGTCACAATGCCTCCTTAGGCAGATCACAGACAAGGGTCTGTCACCTGGGTGACCAGTGCAGAGTTATGATGTCACAATGTCCCCTTAGGCAGATCACAGACAAGGGTCTATCACCTGGGTGACCATTGAAGAGTTATGATGTCACAATGCCCCCTTAGGCAGATCACAGACAAGGGTCTGTCAACTGGGTGATCAGTGCAGGGTTATGATGTCACAATGTCCCCTTAGGCAGATAACGGACAAGGGTCTGTCACCTCGGTGACAAGAGCCGATCTATGATGTCACAAACGCCCCCTTACGCAAATCACAGATAATGGTTTCTCACCTTTGTGACCAACGCAGAGTTTTGATGGCACAATGCCTCATTAGGCAGACCACAGACAAGGGTCTCTCAACTACGTGACCAGTGCAGAGTTATGATGTCACAAGGCCCCCTTAGGCAGATCACAGACAAGGGTCTTTTACCTGGGTACCCCGTGCAGAATTATGATGTAACAATGCCCCCTTAGGCAGATCAAAGACAATGGTCCGTCACCTGGGTTACCAGTGCACTGTTATGATGTCACAATGCCCCTTAGGCAGATAACAGACAAGGTTCTGTCACCTAGGTGACCAGTGCAGAGTTATGATGTCACAATGCCCCCTTAAGCATTTCACAGAAAAGGGTCTTTCACCTTGGTGACCAGTGCACAGTTATGATGTCACATTGCAAACTTAGGCAGATCACAGACAAGGGTCTGTCACCTGGGTGACCCGTGCAGAGTTATGATGTCACTATGCCCCCTTAGGCAGATCACAGAAAAGGGTCCGTCTCCTGGGTGACCAGTTCAGAGTTATGATGTCACAATGCCCTGTTAGGCAGATAACGGACAAGGGTCGGTCACCAGGGTGACCAGTGAAGAGTTATGATGTCACTGTGCCCCGTTAGGGAGTTCACAGTCAAGGGTCTGTCAGCTGGGTGACCAGTGGAGAGTTATGATGTCAGAACGCCCCCTTAAGCAGATCACAGACAAGGCTGTGTCACCTGGGTGTCCAGTGCAGATTTATGATGTCACAATGCCCCCTTAGGCAGATCACAGAGAATGGTTTCTCACCTTGGTGACCAATGAAGAGTTATGATGTCACAATGCCGCTTTAGGCAGATCACAGACAAGGGTCTGTCACCTGGGTGACCAGTGCAGAGTTATGATGTCACAATGCCCCCTTAGGGAGATAACGGACAGGGATCTGTCACCAGGGTGACCAGTGAAGAGTTATGATGTCACAATGCCCCCTTAGGCAGTTCACAGTCAAGGGTCTGTCACCTGGGTGACCAGTGGAGAGTTATGATGTCACAATGCCCCCTGAAGCAGATCACAGACAAGGGTCTGTCAACCGGGTTACAAGTGCAGAGTTATGGGGTCACAATGCCCCCTTAGGCAGTTCACAGACAAGGGTCGGTCACCTGGGTGTCCAGTGCAGATTTATGATGTCACAACGCCCCTTTAGGCAGATCACAGAGAATGGTCTCTCACCTTGTTTTCCAATACAGAGTTATGATGTCACAATGCCCCCTTAGGCAGATTACAGACAAGGGTCTGTTACCTGCGTGACAAGTGCAGAGTTATGATGTCAGAATGCCACCTTAGGCAGATCACAGACAACGGTCTGTCACCTGGGTGACCCGTGCAGAATTATGATGTCACAATGCCCCCTTAGGCAGATAACAGAGAAGGGTCTGTCACCAGGGTGACCTGTGCCGAGTTATGATGTCACAGTGCCACTTAGGCAGATCACAGATAAGGTTCTGTCAGCTGGGTGATGAATGCAGAGTTATGGTGTTACAATTCCCCCTTAGGGAGATCACAGACAAGGCCCTGTCACCTGGGTGCCCAGTGCAGACTTATGACGTCACAATGGCTCCTTAGGCAGATCACAGACAAGGGTTTGTCACCTGGGTGACCAGTGCAGAGTTATAATGTCACAATGCCCCCTTAGGCAGATCACAGACAAGGGTCTGTCACCTGGGTTACCATTGCAGAGTTATGATGTCACAATGCTCCCTTAGGCAGATCACAGACAGGGGTCTGTCAGCTGGGTGACCAGTGCAGAGTTATGATGTCACAATGTCCCCTTAGGCAGATAATGCACAAGGGTCTGTAACCAGGGTGACCAGTGTAGGGTTCTGATGACACAATGCCTCATTATTCAGATCGCTGACAAGGGTCTGTCAGGTGGGTGACAAGAGCCGATTTATGATGTCACAAACGCCCCCTTACGCAGATCACAGATAATGGTTTCTCACCTTTGTAACCAATGCAGAGTTTTGATGTCACAATGCCGCATTAGGCAGATCACAGACAAGGGTCTGTCAACTGCGTGACCAGTGCAGATTTATGATGTCACAAGGCCCCCTTAGGCAGATCACAGACAAGGGTCTGTTACCTGGGTAGCCCGTGCAGAATAATGATGTAACAATGCCCCCTTAGGCAGATCAAAGACAATGGTCCGTCACCTGGGTTACCAGTGCACTGTTATGATGTCACAATGCCCCTTAGGCAGATCACAGACAGGGGTCTGTCACCTAGGTGAACAGTGCAGAGTTATGATGTCACAATGCCCCCTTAAGAAGTTCACAGACAAGGGTCTGTCACCTGGGTGACCAGTGCAGAGTTAAGATGTCACAATGCCCCCTTAGGGAGATAACGGACAAGGATCTGTCACCAGGGTGACCAGTGAAGAGTTATGATGTCACAATGCCCCCTTAGGCAGTTCACAGTCAAGGGTCTGTCACCTAGGTGACCAGTGCAGAGTTATGATATCACAATGCCCACTGAAGCAGTTCACAGACAAGGGTCTGTCACCTTGGTGACCAGTGCAGAGTTATGATGTCACATTGCACATTTAGGCAGATCACAGAGAAGGGTCTGTCGCCTGGGTGACCCGTGCAAAATTACTATGTCACAATGCCCCCTTAGGCAGTTCACAGAAAAGGGTCCGTCTCCTGGGTGACCAGTTCAGAGTTATGATGTCGCAATGCCCTGTTAGGCAGATAACGGACAAGGGTCGGTCACCAGAGTGACCAGTGAAGAGTTATGATATCACTGTGCCCCGTTAGGTAGTTCACAGTCAAGGGTCTGTCACCTGGGTGACCAGTGGAGAGTTATGATGTCACAATGCCCCCTTAAGCAGATCACAGACAAGGCTGTGTCACCTGGGTGACCAGTGCAGATTTATGATGTCACAATGCCCCCTTAGGCAGATCACAGACAATGGTTTCTCACCTTGGTGACCAATGCAGAGTTATGATATCACAATGCCGCTTTAGGCAGATCACAGAGAAGGGTCTGTCACCTGTGTGACCAGTGCAGTGTTATGATGTCTCAATGCCCCCTTAGGGAGATAACGGACAGGGATCTGTCACCAGGGTGACCAGTGAAGGGTTATGATGTCACAATGCCCCCTTAGGCTGTTCACAGTCAAGGGTCTGTCTCCTGGGTGACCAGTGGAGAGTTATGATGTCACAATGCCCCCTGAAGCAGATCACAGACAAGGGTCTGTCACCTGGGGAACATGTGCAAAGTTATGAAGTCCCAATGCCCCCTTAGGCAGTTCACAGACAAGGGTCGGTCACCTGGGTGTCCAGTGCCGATTTATGATGTCACAACGCCCCTTTAGGCAGATCACAGAGAATGGTCTCTCACCTTGGTTTCCAATACAGAGTTATGATGTCACAATGCCCCCTTAGGCAGATCACAGACAAGGGTCTGTTACCTGCGTGACCGGTGCAGGGTTATGATGTCAGAATGCCACCTTAGGCAGATCACAGACAACGGTCTGTCACCTGGGTGACCCGTGCAGAATTATGATGTCACAATGCCCCTCAGGCAGATAACAGAGAAGGGTCTGTCACCAGGGTGACCAGTGCCGAGTTATGATGTCACAATGCCACTTAGGCAGATCACAGACAAGGGTCTGTCACCTGGGTGATGAGTGCAGAGTTATGATGTCACAATGCCCCCTTAAGCAGATCACAGACAAGGCTGTGTCACCTGGGTGACCAGTGCAGATTTATGATGTCACAATGCCCCCTTAGGCAGATCACAGACAATGGTTTCTCACCTTGGTGACCAATGCAGAGTTATGATATCACAATGCCGCTTTAGGCAGATCACAGACAAGGGTCTGTCACCTGTGTGACCAGTGCAGTGTTATGATGTCACAATGCCCCCTTAGGGAGATAACGGACAGGGATCTGTCACCAGGGTGACCAGTGAAGAGTTATGATGTCACAATGCCCCCTTAGGCTGTTCACAGTCAAGGGTCTGTCTCCTGGGTGACCAGTGGTGAGTTGTGATGTCACAATGCCCCCTGAAGCAGATCACAGACAAGGGTCTGTCACCTGGGGAACATGTGCAAAGTTATGAAGTCCCAATGCCCCCTTAGGCAGTTCACAGACAAGGGTCGGTCACCTGGGTGTCCAGTGCAGATTTATGATGTCACAACGCCCTTTTAGGCAGATCACAGAGAATGGTCTCTCACCTTGGTTTCCAATACAGAGTTATGATGTCACAATGCCCCCTTAGGCAGATCACAGACAAGGGTCTGTTACCTGCGTGACCGGTGCAGGGTTATGATGTCAGAATGCCACCTTAGGCAGATCACAGACAACGGTCTGTCACCTGGGTGACCCGTGCAGAATTATGATGTCACAATGCCCCTCAGGCAGATAACAGAGAAGGGTCTGTCACCAGGGTGACCAGTGCCGAGTTATGATGTCACAATGCCACTTAGGCAGATCACAGACAAGGGTCTGTCACCTGAGTGATGAGTGCAGAGTTATGATGTTACAATGCCCCCTTAGGCAGATCACAGACAAGGTCCTGTCACCTGGGTGCCCAGTGCAGACTTATAAGGTCACAATGCCTCCTTAGGCAGATCACAGACAAGGGTCTGTCACCTGGGTGACCAGTGCAGAGTTATGATGTCACAATGCCCCCTTAGGCAGATCACAGACAAGGGTCTATCACCTGGGTGACCATTGCAGAGTTATGATGTCACAATGCCCCCTTAGGCAGATCACAGACAAGGGTCTGTCAACTGGGTGATCATTGCAGTGTTATGATGTCACAATGTCCCCTTAGGCAGATAACGGACAAGGGTCTGTCACCAGGGTGACCAGTGTAGGGTTCTGATGTCACAATGCCTCGTTAGCGAAATCACCGACTAGGGTCTGTCACCTCGGTGACAAGAGCCGATTTATGATGTCAGAAACGCCCCCTTAGACAAATCACAGATAATGGTTTCTCACCTTTTTGACCAACGCAGAGTTTTGATGCCACAATGCCGCATTAGGCAGACCACAGACAAGGGTCTCCCAACTGCATGACCAGTGCACAGTTATGATGTCACAAGGACCCCTTAGACAGATCACAGACAAGGGTCTGTTACCTGGGTACCCCGTGCAGAATTATGATGTAACAATTCCCCCTTAGGCAGATCAAAGACAATGGTCCGTCACCTGGGTTACCAGTGCACTGTTATTATGTCACAATGCCCCTTAGGCAGATCAGAGACAAGGTTCTGTCACCTAGGTGACCAGTGCAGAGTTATGATGTCACATTGCACACTTAGGCAGATCACAGACAAGGGTCTGTCGCCTGGGTGACCCGTGCAGAGTTATGATGTCAAAATGCCCCCTTAGGCAGATCACAGAAAAGGGTCCGTCTCCTTTGTGACCAGTTCAGAGTTATGATGTCACAATGCCCCGTTAGGCAGATAACGGACAAGGGTCGGTCACCAGGGTGACCAGTGAAGAGTTATGATGTCACTGTGCCCCGTTAGGCAGTTCACAGTCAAGGGTCTGTCACCTGGGTGACCAGTGGAGAGTTATGATGTCACAATGCCCCCTTAAGCAGATCACAGACAAGGGTGTGTCACCTTGGTGACCTATGCAGAGTTATGATGTCACAATGCCGCTTTAGGCAGATCACAGACAAGGGTCTGTCACCTGGGGTACAAGCGCAGAGTTATGAAGTCACAATGCCCCCTTAGGCAGTTCACAGACAAGGGTCGGTCACCTGGGTGTCCAGTGCAGATTTATGATGTCACAACGCCCCTTTAGGCAGAACACAGAGAATGGTCTCTCACCTTGGTTTCCAATACAGAGTTATGATGTCACAATGTCCCCTTAGGCAGATCACAGACAAGGTTCTGTTACCTGCATGACCAGTGCAGAGTTATGATGTCAGAATGCCTCCTTAGGCAGATCACAGACAATGGTCTGTCACCTGGGTGACCCGTGCAGAATTATGATGTCACAATGCCCCCTTAGGCAGATAACAGAGAAGGGTCTGTCACCAGGGTGACCAGTGCCGAGTTATGATGTCACAATGCCCCTTAGGCAGATCACAGACAAGGGTCTGTCACCTGGGTGATGAGTGCAGCGTTATGATGTCACTTTGTCCACTTAGGCAGATCAAAGTCAAGGGTCTGTCTCTTGGGTGACAAGTGCAGAATTATGATGTCACAATGCCCCCTTAGGCAGAACGCAGGCAAGGGTCTGTCACCATGGTGACCAGTGCAGAGTTATGATGTCACCATGCCCCCTTAGGCAGATCAGAGACAAGGTTCTGTCACCTAGGTGACCAGTGCAGAGTTATGATGTCACATTGCACACTTAGGCAGATCACAGACAAGGGTCTGTCGCCTGGGTGACCCGTGCAGAGTTATGATGTCAAAATGCCCCCTTAGGCAGATCACAGAAAAGGGTCCGTCTCCTTTGTGACCAGTACAGAGTTATGATGTCACAATGCCCCGTTAGGCAGATAACGGACAAGGGTCGGTCACCAGGGTGACCAGTGAAGAGTTATGATGTCACTGTGCCCCGTTAGGCAGTTCACAGTCAAGGGTCTGTCACCTGGGTGACCAGTGGAGAGTTATGATGTCACAATGCCCCCTTAAGCAGATCACAGACAAGGGTGTGTCACCTTGGTGACCTATGCAGAGTTATGATGTCACAATGCCGCTTTAGGCAGATCACAGACAAGGGTCTGTCACCTGGGGTACAAGCGCAGAGTTATGAAGTCACAATGCCCCCTTAGGCAGTTCACAGACAAGGGTCGGTCACCTGGGTGTCCAGTGCAGATTTATGATGTCACAACGCCCCTTTAGGCAGAACACAGAGAATGGTCTCTCACCTTGGTTTCCAATACAGAGTTATGATGTCACAATGTCCCCTTAGGCAGATCACAGACAAGGTTCTGTTACCTGCATGACCAGTGCAGAGTTATGATGTCAGAATGCCTCCTTAGGCAGTTCACAGACAATGGTCTGTCACCTGGGTGACCCGTGCAGAATTATGATGTCACAATGCCCCCTTAGGCAGATAACAGAGAAGGGTCTGTCACCAGGGTGACCAGTGCCGAGTTATGATGTCACAATGCCCCTTAGGCAGATCACAGACAAGGGTCTGTCACCTGGGTGATGAGTGCAGCGTTATGATGTCACTTTGTCCACTTAGGCAGATCAAAGTCAAGGGTCTGTCTCTTGGGTGACAAGTGCAGAATTATGATGTCACAATGCCCCCTTAGGCAGAACGCAGGCAAGGGTCTGTCACCATGGTGACCAGTGCAGAGTTATGATGTCACCATGCCCCCTTAGGCAGATCGAAAACAAGAGTCTGTCACCTGGGTGACCGGCGCCGTTTTACGATGTCGCTATGCCCTCTTGGGCAGATCAGAGACAAGGGTCTGTTACCTGCGTGACCAGTGCAGAGTTATGATGTCACAATGCCCCCTTAGGCATATCACAGACAAGCGTCTGTCACCTGGGTGACCAGTGCAGAATTATGAAGTCACAATGCCCCCTTAGGAATATCACAGACAAGGGTCTGTAGCCTGGGTGACCGGTGCAGAGTTATGGTGTCACAATGTCCCCTTAGGCAGATCACAGACAAGGGTTTGTCACCTGGGTGTCCAGTGCACGCTTATGATGCCACAATGCCCCCTTTGGCAGATAACGGACAAGGGTCGGTCACCAGGGTGACGACTGAAGGGTTATGATGTCACAGTGCCCCGTTAGGCAGTTCACAGTCAAGGGTCAGTCACCTGGGTGACCAGCGGAGAGTTATGATGTCACAATGACCCCTTAAGCAGATCACAGATAAGGGTCTGTCACCTGGGGGAAAAGTGCAGAGTTATGATGTCACAATACCCCTTAGGCAGTTCCCAGACAAGGGTCTGTCACCTGGGTGACCCGTGCAGAATTATGATGTCACAGTGTCCACTTAGGCAGATAACAGACTGGAGTCTGTCACCAGGGTGACCAGTGCAGAGTTATGATGTTACTATGCCCCCTTAGGCAGATCAGAGACAAGGGTCTGTCACCTGGTGACGAGTGCACAGTTATGATGTTACAACGCCCCCTTAGGCAGATCACAGACAAGGGCCTGTCACCTGGGTGCCCAGTGTAGACTTAGGATGTCACAATGCCCCTTAGGCAGATCACACACAAGCGTCTGTCACCTGGGTGACCAGTGCAGGGTTAATATGTCACAATGACCCTTTAGGGAGGTCACATTCATGGGCCTGTCATATCGGTGACCCGAGAAGAGTTATGATGTCACAATGCCCCTTAGGCAGATAACGGACAAGGATCTGTCACCAGGGTGACCAGTGAAGAGTTATGATGTCACAATGCCCCCTTAGGCTGTTCACAGTCAAGGGTCTGTCTCCTGGGTGACCAGTGGAGAGTTATGATGTCACAATGCCCCCTGAAGCAGATCACACACAAGGTTCTGTCACCTGGGGTAGAAGTGCAGAGTTATGAAGTCACAATGCCCCCTTAGGCAGTTCACAGACAAGAGTCGGTCACCTGGGTGTCCAGTGCAGATTTATGATGTCAGAACGCCCCTTTAGGCAGATCACAGAGAATGTTCTCTCACCTTGGTTTCCAATACAGAGTTATGATGTCACAATGCCCCCTTAGGCAGATCACAGACAAGGGTCTGTTACCTGCGTGACCAGTGCAGAGTTATGATGTCAGAATGCCACCTTGGGCAGATCACAGACAACGGTCTGTCACCTGGGTGACCCGTGCAGAATTATGATGTCACAAAGCCCCCTTAGGCAGATAACAGAGAAGGGTCTGTCACCAGGGTGACCAGTGCCGAGTTATGATGTCACAATGCCCCTTAGGCAGATCACAGACAAGGGTCTGTCACCTGGGTGATGAGTGCAGAGTTATGATGTTACAATGCCCCCTTAGGCAGATGACAGACAAGATCCTGTCACCTGGGTGCCCAGTGCGGACTTATGAGGTTACAAAGCCTCCTTAGGCAGATCACAGACAAGGGTCTGTCACCTGAGTGACCAGTGCAGAGTTATGAAGTCACAATGCCCCCTTAGGCAGATCACAGACAAGGGTCTGTCACCTGGGTGACCATTGCAGAGTTATGATGTCACAATGCCCCCTTAGGCAGATCACAGACAGGGGTCTGTCAGCTGGGTGACCAGTGCAGATTTATGATGTCACAATGTCCCCTTAGGCAGATAACGGACAAGGGTCTGTCACCAGGGTGACCAGTGTAGGGTTCTGATGTCACAATGCCTCGTTAGGCAGATCACAGACAAGGTCTGACACCAGGGTGACCCATGCAGTATTATAATGTATAGTATACAATATATATTTTGTATATTTTCATATTTTATGTGCAGAATATAATATATGTTTGGTGTACTTTTATATTTTATGTATGTTGTATAATATTTATTTGGTGTAATATATTTTATGTACAGTACATAATATATATTTGGTGTGCTTTGGTATTTTATGTATAGCATATAATATATATTTGGTGTACTTTGATATTTTATGTACAGTATAAAATACGTATTTTGTGTATTTTCACATTTTATGTGCAGTATATAATATATATTTGGTGTACTTTTATATTTTATGTTCAGTATATAATATATATGTAGTTTAATTTGATATTTTTTGTGCAGTATATAATATATATTTGGTGTACTTAGGTATTTTATGTACAGTGTGTGATATGTATTTTTTGTATTTTCATATTATATGGATAGTATATAATATATATTTGGTGTACTTTGATATTTTATGTACAGTATATAATATGTATTTACAGTAATTTGATATTTTATGTACAGTATGTAATATATATTGGGAATTATTTTATATTATATGTACAGTATATACTATATATTTGTTGTTCCTTTCCGTTCCGTTCCGTTCTGTTCCGTTCCATTCCATTCTGTTCCATTCCGTTCCATTCTACTAGGGTTGATCCAATTCCATTCTATTCCATTCCATTCCAGTCCGTTCCATTCCGTTATGTTCCGCGTCGATCTACTCGGGTTGATTCAATTCCTTTCTATTCCATTCCATTCCATTCCATTCCATTCCATTCCATTCAATTCCATTCCATTCCATTCCATTAAATTCCATTCCATTCCATTCCATTCCATTCAATTCCATTAAATTCCATTCCATTCCATTCCTTTCCACTCCATTCCATTCCATTCCATTCCATTCCATTCCATTCCATTCCATTCCATTCCATTCCATTCCATTCCATTCTACTCCGGTTGATTCCATTCAGTTCCGGTTCGTTCCATTCCGTCCCGTCCCGACCCGTCCCGTCCCATCCCGTCCCGTCCCGTCCCGTTCCGTTCTACTCGGGTTGATTCCATTCCGTTCCGTTCCGTTCCGTTCCTTTCTGTTCAGTTCCGTTCCGTTCCACTTGGGTTGATTCAATTCCATTCTGTTACATTCCATTACATTCCGTTCCATTCCAGTACGTTCTGCGTTGTTCTACTCGGGTTGATTCAATTCCATTCTATTCCATGGAATTCCATTCCATTCCATTCCATTCCATTCCATTCCATTCCATTCCATTCCATTCCATTCCTCTCACTCGGGTTGATTCAATTCCATTCTATTCCATTCTATTCCGTTCCGTTCCATTGCATTCTGATCCGTTCCGTTCCGTTCTACTCGGGTTGATTCAATTCAGTTCTATTCCATTCCTTTCCAATCCATTCCATTCCACTCCTTTAAATTGTACTCGGGCTGATTCCATTCCACTCTTTTCCATTCCATTCCGTTCCGTTCCATTCCGTTCCGTTCCGTTCCGTTCTACATGGGTTGATTCCATTCCATTCCATTCCATTCCATTCCATTCCATTCCATTCCATTCCTCTCACTCGGGTTGATTCAATTCCATTCTATTCCATTCCATTCCGTTCCGTTCCATTCCATTCCGATCCGTTCCGTTCCGTTCTACTCGGGTTGATTCAATTCAGTTCTATTCCATTCCTTTCCATTCCATTCCATTCCACTCCTTTAAATTGTACTCGGGCTGATTCCATTCCACTCTTCATTCCATTCCATTCCGTTCCGTTCTGTTCCGTTCCGTTCCGTTCCATTCCATTCCATTCCATTCCATTCCAATCCATTCACTCGGGTTGATTCAATTCCATTTTATTGCTTTCCATTCCGTTCCATTCCATTCCATTCCGTTCCTCTCCGTTCAGTTCTGCTCGGGTTGATTCAATTCAATTCTATTCCATTCCATTCCATTCTATTCCATTCCATTCCATTCCATTCCATTCCATTCCATTCCATTCCATTCCATTCCATTGTACTCGGGTTGACTCCATTCCATTCCATTCCATTCCATTCCATTCCATTCCATTCCATTCCATTCCATTCCATTCCATTCTACTCGGGTTGATTCCATTCCATTCCATTCCATTCCATTCCATTCCATTCCATTCTACTCGGGTTGGTTCCATTCCATTGCATTCCATTCCTTTCCATTCCATTCCATTCCATTCCATTCCATTCCATTCCATTCCATTCCATTGCATTCCATTCCATTCCATTCCATTCTACTCGGGTTGATTCCATTCCATTCCATTCCATTCCATTCCATTCCATTCCATTCTACTCGGGTTGGTTCCATTCCATTGCATTCCATTCCATTCCATTCCATTCCATTCCATTCCATTCCATTCCATTGCATTCCATTCCTTTCTACTCGGGTTCATTCCATTCTATTCCGTTCCGTCTCGTCCTGTCCCATCCCGTCCCTTCCCGTCCCGTCCCGTTCCGTTCCGTTCTACTCAGGTTGATTCCATTGCGTTCCATTCCATTCCATTGCACTATTTTCTGTTCCATTCGGTTCCGTTCTACTCGGGTTGATTCAATTCCAATCTATTCCATTCCATTCCATTCCGTTCCGTTCCGCCATGTTCCGCATTAATCTACTCGGGTTGATTCAATGCAATTCTATTCCATTCCATTCCTTTCCATTCCATTCCATTCCATTCCATACTATTCCATTCTGTTCTACTCGGGTTGGTTCCATTGAGTTCCGTTCCATTCCGTTCCGTCCCATCCCGTCCTGTCCCGTCCCGTCCCGTCCCGTCCCATGCCGTTCTACTCGGGTTGATTCCATTCCATTCCGTTCCGTTCCGTTCCATTCCATTCCATTCCGTTCCATTCCGTTCCGTTCTACTCGGGTTGATTCAATTCCATTCTATTCCATTCCATTCCATTCCGTTCCGTTCCGCTATGTTCCGCGTTGATCTACTCGGGTTGATTCAATTCCATTCTATTCCATTCCATTCCTGTCAATTCCATTCCATTCCATTCCATTCCTTTCCATTCCATTCCATTCCATTCCATACTATTCCATTCCATTCTACTCGGGTTGATTCCATTGAGTTCCGGTCCATTCCGTTCCGTCCCGTCCCGTCCCGTCCCGTCCCGTCCCGTGCCGTTGTACTCGGGTTGATTCCATTCCATTCCGTTCCGTTCCATTCTCTTCCATTCCGTTCCGTTCTACTCGGGTTGATTCAATTCCATTCTATTCCATTCCGTTCCATTCTGTTCCATTCCGCTATGTTCCGGGTCGATCTACTCGGGTTGATTCAATTCCTTTCTATTCTATTCCATTCCATTCCATTCCATTCCATTCCATTCCATTCTACTCGGGTTGATTCCATGCCATTCCGTTCCGTTCCATTCCGTCCCATCCCGACCCGTCCCGTCCTGTCCCGTCCTGTCCCATCCCGTTCCGTTCTGCTCGTTTTGAGTCGTTTCCATTCCGTTCCATTCCTTTCCGTTCCGTTCCATTCCGTTCCACGCGGGTTGATTCAATTCCATTGAATTCCATTCCATTCCTTTCCATTCCGTTCTACTCAGATTGATTCCATTCCATTCCAGTCCATTCCATTCCTTTCTACTCGGGTTGATTCCATTCCATTCCATTCCATTCCATTCCATTTCAATCCATTCTACACGGGTTGAATCCATTCTGTTCCGTTCCGTCCCATCCCGTCCCGTCCCGTCCCATCCCGTTCTGTTCTACTCGGGTTGATTCCATTCCATTCCGTTCCGTTGCGTTCTGTTCCATTCCATTCCGTTCTGTTCCATTCCGTTCCATTCTACTCGGGTTGATTCAATTCCATTTTATTCCACTCCATTCCATTCCGTTCCATTCCGTTATGTTCCGCGTCGATCTGCTCGGGTTGATTCAATTCCGTTCTATTCATTCCATTCCATTCCATTTCATTCCATTCCATTCCGTTCTACTTGGGTTGATTCCCTTCCGTTCCGTTCCGTTCTGTTCCACTCGGGTTGATTCAATTCAATTCTATTCCATTCCATTCCTTTCCATTCCATTCCATTCCATTCCATTGTACACGGGTTGATTCCATTCCATTCCATTCCATTCCATTCCATTCCATTCCATTCCATTCCATTCCATTGCAGTCCATTCCATTCCATTCTACTCGGGTTGATTCCATTCCATTCCATTCCATTCCATTCCATTCCATTCCATTCCAATCCATTCCATTCTACTCGGGTTGATTTCCATTCCATTCCATTCCATTCCATTCCATTCCATTCCATTCCATTCCATTCCATTCCAATCCATTCCATTCTACTCGGGTTGATTCCATTCCATTCCATTCCATTCCATTCCATTCCATTCCATTCCAATCCATTCCATTCTACTCGGGTTGATTTCCATTCCATTCCATTCCATTCCATTCCGTTCCGTTCCGTTCCGTTCCGTTCCGTTCCGTTCCGTTCCGTTCCATTCCATTCCATTCCAATCGGGTTGATTCCATTCTGTTCCGTTCTGTCCCATCCCGTCCCTTCCCATTGCGTTCTACTCGGGTTGATTCCACTTCATTCCGTTCCGTTCCGTTCCGTTCCGTTCCGTTCCATTCTACTTGGGTGATTCAATTCCATTCTATTCCATTCCATTCCATTCCATTCCGTTCCGCAATGTTCTGCGTCGATCTACTCGGGTTGATTCAATTCCATACTATTCCATTCCATTCCATTCCATTCCATTCCATTCCATTCCATCCCATTCCGTTCCATTCCATTCCGTTCTACTCGGGTTGATTCCATTCTGTTCCGTTCTGTTCCGTTCCGTCCCGTCCTGACCCGTCCCGTCCCGTCCCGTCCCATCCCGTCCCGTCCCGTTCCATTCTACTCGGGTTGATTCCATTCCGTTCTGTTCCATTCCATTCCGTTCCTTTCCATTCCGTTCCTTTCAGTTCCGTTCCGTTCCGTTCCAGTCGGGTTGATTCAATTCCATTCTATTACATTCCATTACTTTCCTTTCCGTTCTGCTACGTTCTACATCGTTCTACTCGGGTTGATTCAATTCCATTCTATTCCATTGAATTTCATTCCATTCCATTCCATTCCATTCCATTCCATTCCATTCCATTCCATTCCATTCCGTTCTACTTGGGTTGATTCCATTCCATTCCATTCCATTCCATTCCATTCCATTCCATTCCATTCTATTCCATTCCATTCCACACGGGTTGGTTCCATTCTGTTCTGTTCCGTCCCGACACGTCCCATCCCGTCCCGCCCCGTCCCATCCCGTCCCGTTCCGTTCTACTCGGGTTGATTCCATTCCATTCCATTCCGTTCCGTTTCGTTCCATTCCGTTCCATTCCGTTCCGTTCGGTTCGTTCCGTGCTATTCCATTCCGTTCCGTTCTACTCGGGTTGATTCAATTCAAT